>NW_026972211.1:0-331912 GCF_036711695.1 Zophobas morio | reverse complement strand
AAGACTTACTAGATATTGTAATCTCTCCTCAACCTTAACAGTAAACTTCCATGCTTTACTCGTTTACAAAGCTGAACAAAAATACTCTCGTAATAACATCGCAATGATACGTAAAAATAGAGCTTAACAGACTAAACAAGAAAAAAGAAGTACTATTTATTTTGCTACAAATAATTTTATTTAACTAAAATGTGACAAACCCACCCTAGCTTGAGGTAAAAGAGCCTCTGTAATAAGTACAATGATTAATGACACTATTTAGTTCACGTTGCTTCGATCAGTTAGCTAGGTTGACCTTAACAACATGTCACTAACACTGATGCACTCCGACACCTTAGCCAAGACAGTATTAGTTCAAGGTTACTTGACCTATCACTAGATACATCCGCCAAATGCCGAAATGCACCATTGACCTAGCAACGAGGCATACTATTATTAGTCACCGCTCATCGCCAGAGCAGCCACAAAGTTCGCTTTTGTCTTTGTAACTTGCGCCGACAGTGTTTTACTCTGGCAACTTAGCCAATATTGCTAATGTTTCAGTAAGGGCTCAAAATGCTCTTCATTTACTAAGTCTAAAATAAATAGCTTCAGAAGACAATGCCAGAATACCTCACTTCGGCGTTATTCTAAAAAGTTCAAGGTTAATTAGCCTTTACTAATTAATAGTCAATGCCCTCTTAAGGTTGGCCATAGAGCTATACGGTTCTAGTACCAAACACGAAGGCACCAGGCGCAAGGCATGTGCATAACCATCACGTACGCTCCTTGACGCAAGGAAGATGATATCTGCCAAAGAAGTCAAGCTAATATGAAGGTTTTACCAATTTTAAAGGTCTATCTTTCCATACGACCAGTAAAGAAATTACAGCTTTCCAGAGTAATGTGCAGCCCTGAGCTTAAAGCACACCGCAGGAAGGTAACATAATCACGGTCCATTGGTTTGTAATTCCATAAAGTAGCCCGAAGCATTAACTCGGATACTGCCATAATTTGCTATGAATGAGAATTAATAAACAGTGAGCTTCCAAGAACAGCCGCCGTGCACTGCCGAACAGAAGAGGGTGACCTTAGCCGCGGCAGATAAGCCTACATTTGCACGCCATTTCATCTCTACACCGAAATCCATCGTGAAGCCTAAAAGAATACCATCCATGGTAGACGCTTTTTTATATAGGGATGATTTTTTCCGACCTCTTGACGATAATGGCTTCGCGGCAAAAAGCAATCCTCGCTCCATTAATGAGTGTACACCAGCACCGAGGATTGCTAACAGCCAAAGGCCTTAAAAGAAGTCTAGTGCTACCACTAACAGCCTAACCTACACAGCTGCCAAAATTGAATCTTTAAAGGATAGCCGACGCGTATCTCGCTGTGGTCGAGCCAATGGAGGATGCGACGCCAGCTCCTGCGCTGATACAAAAGATGCCACGTGCAGGAGAGAAAGAGCACACATCGAGAAAGAGCTAATTAGCTTTTATCTCTTATACGGGTTTTTAAACGACTTAATTCGTTAATAATACTCCCAAAGTGTCAAAGACAGTGCTTATACCCGTAGAAAGATAGCAGGCTAAAGTTTTTGATTCTTATGGGTAAATAGCACTAAACTATAGACTAAAATAAGGTGTTGGCTAGGTTTCAACTGGCTTCTTCGCTCGGAGAGTTTTAGCAGTTAAAATTAACACCGTACAAAATAAATTAATCAATATGGTCGCCTTATATATATAGTACTAGTAGCTAAGACTATAGTAACACACATTATTACAGTGGAGTTACACACCAGCCACCAAGTCCAATGAGACAAGGGAAGAACCTAAGCTACAAGGAGAATCAGCCGCCGGCGGCCTTGGAAGGAGGCAAACAATCTTTGCTATCATCGCTCATTGCTAAACTAAGTTTCATGTTTGCTTTTGACCGCACCTAATTGCACTGAACAAGATCTTAACTTAGCAACTTAGCACAGTCCACCAAGGCTTCAGCCAAGGATTTCCATGCTTTTCCTCGGTATATTACAAAAAACTGCCCCGGAAGGTAATGCTAGTACTCAAAGCGGAGCTGTCCTAATAAGTGAAACAGTTGTGATCTGTTTGTGTGTTTATTATTAGGGTTTAGCTATAAAGTTCACTTAGATTTCATCCGTTTAGGACCAAGTCTCGTTAGTGAGCAATACGTTACTAACCATAATGTTAAAACCTAAGATACAGGTAAGATTTAACCTTCCCGAAGGTCTTTACCCAACCTAGAGTTTCTACCAGTTTTAAAAGCAGAATCTTTCGGCCCGTGCGCCCTTAGTATATGTTTGATTGATTAATTCAGCTAGTTATTGCAACTGTAGAACTCTCCGAAGTACTGCAGAAACCTCACAACACAGAACTCTAATAAGGAAGTTACCATAATCACGTTGCATTGGATTTCACTATTAATTAGCCGTTAGTGTCATAGCTGATCTCAAGTAGATTGTTTCAGTTTTTACTGACACCAAGTTCTGACTCCTCTGCAGAGTAGAGATATACATGACCCGTTGAAGTCAAGTTTACTTGCCCGCAGCATTCCACTCTTTGGATGGCAAACCATTAAGTAACCTAGATCGAAACCATCGGAAACTCGTTGGGACTAACGCCTAAGTTGAGCGCTAATTTAATATATAGGGCCAATCTTTTTTGAACACTTTACGATAACGCTCTGGCGGCAAAAAGCAATCTTTGCACCGTTAAAGCATGTACAGTGGAATCGCGAAGCTTCATCAGTTAGGTTCAATTAAACGGTCAAAGGCACCAAAAGAGCACCTAATGCTACCATTAAATTGCACCAGACTGCACAGCGGCCATGAATGGATCTTTAAAGGATAACTGACGCTAGCCTCGCTGTGGTCGCAGCGATAACCAAGGAAGCCTTGCACGTCCCGCGCTAAAAATATGATAAAAAGATTCAAAAGTTAAGATAAAATACTCGCACCGGACGAGCGAGTGCAACGAGGCCCGAGCGAAAAGCTCCTATTTCATATACGAGCGATTCTGGTGTTTAAATATACTAGATAATAGCTCTGTTTTAAATAATAATAATAAAGTTTAATAACATTGATTATTATTAGTAAGTAACAGCACTCAAGAAACGTCACTTAACAATTATAACGATAACAATCAAGGATACTTTCTAGTTAAAAATAATCGCACTTACTTGCACGGAACACGAGCTTAACTGAGTAACTTAGCATGTTCACACAAAAGTGTTCAACAAGGAAATCCCAAGGCCTTTCTAAGCAAATTAGGGTTAAAACTGTATCTAAAGGGAGGTTAGTAGTCAACGCGAAGCTTCAAATTAAGTGAAAGAGTTGTTATCTCTTTGTGTGTTACTTAACTTTAAAGCAACATGGTCATAACTCTAACAAAACAAATCTAGTTAGAGAACGCAAAGGCGTCAAGCACAAGGTAAGCACCTTGAATGGATGCAAATAAATCTGTTAGAGGTAGCTATCAATGCAGAATGATAAAGATAAAGCTCAAGGACTTCCCACCTCACTGAACTTAATGAAATTTAGAGATCACTGTCCAGATCTATAGACCACTCGTCAATACTCGGAAATAAGTACGAGATTACTACCACACGAAGAAGATTCAGAAACAGGCAGCAGAGTCTCGATTTTGACTAGGGTCAAAGTTAGAAACCAAGATTACTTCCTAGTTGGTGAGATTATTACTAGTATCGACCTATTGAAGTTGAAGTTTTTAAGTAAGTTCTTTCACCTTGGAAGAGCATAAGACTCTTTTGGATTGAACTCGAATGAGTAAAGTAGGACTCGAGTCGGGATAGCTTAATAAAACATATAAGATGAAGTATGCAAAAAGACCCTCCAAAAGGCATAAACAGTACTATTACCCATAAAAGTGGAAGGAGGGGCCGCTACTTTTGTTTGCATTAGTAAAGGGAACAATACTATCATACTACTCTCTCTGATAAGTACTACGCTAAAACTGCTGCCATTGATGATAATAAGTACTCTTTTATTATTCACAACTAACTCCACAAGTGCCCAGCCAGATTTAGCTCAAAGCTACAGTAGTTAGACACTACTTAGCCAATTTAATCAAGACTTTTCTTTAGCTACGGAGAATAATTAGGATATTTTTAGTTTATTTCGAATTGACACTTTTCATTATTATTCTTGGAGTATGATGCTAGAATTATAACCTATATAAGTAAGCGCTATTTAAATGCTAAGAAAGGCGGCGCACATACGGTCTAACCATTAATAACTAGAGTTATACCCCTAAAGCTACCGTTAGCATGAAAGTCTAGTACCGAAATCCTGCTACTACTCTATTGAAGCCTAGTACCAAGTTCTAACTCTAGCATAATAATATTTTTTTTACAAATAGTTCATAGCTAGTTTCCAGCTAGTCATAAAGCATCTCGAATCGATGCGAAGAGTATTTACTGACTTGACACTAAGCTAAAAGGAATCAAAGTTAATCTAAAAATTAGCCTTAAAATTAGTCAAAATCAACACAAATTTAGCCAAATCAGGCTAACTCGTTGAGCACATCTCACAAATGGCAGATATGGAAATGAGTAAAATAGTGCACAATACAATGTTAGAAACAAGCATCTCGAACCGATGTTTATTGTGTTATTTAATACCACTCATCATAGCAACCCTCTTATTAGGGTAACCCAAAACGATCTGTTTTTAGTTCAGTTAGTTAGCCAAACTTTATTCCAGAGTACAATAGAAGCTTTTGTCCGCAGCCGTTCACCATAGGTAGTCGCTGGACATACTAGAGTCTCTAACTTAGCCAAAGACTAGACAAAACCGAATGGATCTGACTAACCGTCGTGATAATGTCACTAACTAATACACTACTTTGAAGCTAGCTCGATACAAAGATACTTTAACTAGATAGTTAATATTAATTTGACCTCGTGGAGTCCTTAGATGATTTTAAAAATAGCGGAATGACAACTGATTGACTTCAGTCAAATAAGGATAAATTCTCCATAATATAACGACTATAACTATCTCTTATCTCTAATGTACCACTCAGTTTAAGCAAAACTAAACAGTAAATCTTTAGCTATCTTTTTGATTAACCTAGGTCACTGTGTTCGGGTAGTCCGTTATCGGCTACCGCTACACAACACGAATGCTGATGCTGAATAATGTCACCTGGAGCCATAGTCACGCCTTACTGTGTTCAACTATTACCTTGAATGTAAGATTGAATAAAATAGCCCACTTTATCTTTTCAGCTAGAGTCAAAGAAAGCAATAAAGCAAAGAAATTGTTCACTTCAACTCGATTCTATTATTTTGCTATTTAATTAGATTATTTATTATTTTATTTCATTTTAATCATTTATAAGATAGTTAAAGAGAATGGTAGAGAAAACTCTAACTAAGCCAGATAGAAAGGTTATTTTTCCTACTTTAATCGTAGTATTTGGGTTTTCCTAGTTTTTTTATTCGAGGATCAAAAACTATTATCCTTATAATCTTGTACTGGCCAGAGTCGAACTAGCTTCTTACTTTGAAAGTATACCATCTAAACACCAATACTAATTTTACTACTTTATTCATGAAACTATTCCAACTCTAGTGGGTTCCTAACATTAACTCATGTGCTAACTTTAGTACTGGTGTTTTAGAAGACCCTGACGACCAAATGGCCCCAACGCTGTATATATCCACAAGGTCAGGGGTAAAAGCCACTCTTTTAACGTATACTCAAGGGAAGGTTTAGCGCCTTTAAATAAAGTTAAAGTAGGTGTTTTTCTCCCTTTTAGGCTTCGTAGTAGGCAATATAATTATATTTCCTACTCGAACGAGGTCTTTTTTTTCAATTGTTGATTGAGGTTATTGCTTGACCGAGGACTTGAAGTTTTCGACGGGTTCTCTAAATGTCCCAAGTGTCGAAGAAGAGGGGTCTCAAATTTCACTAATAACATCTGCAAGACAAAGCACTCTTTTGCGGGGAGAAAAGATCAGAAGATATGTTTCTTTGCCGAGAGAATAACGATTTATGAACCGTTATTAAGACATCAGTCCTCACTCTCGAAAACTTAAGTATTGATAAACTTGAGGGGCCAACTCTTTTAGAACATATTTCTTGTAGAAGGGGAGATTGTACCAGCGCAGAAGTGTGCGCAAATAAAGAAAACCTGTTCTTTAGACTTTAAAAAATATAACAAACTGGTTATTTTTACATGTGGCATTCATTTACATTTTATTCTATGCCAAAAGAAGGCCGTCCCTTGACTAGTATGAAAGTTATCTGTATGGCCTTGTGCAAAAAGGTCTTCTGACTAAAAAATATGATAAAAAAATGGAATCTATTACTTTACTTACAATAAAGTGTTAATAAAAAAATTTTAACTTTTTATTACCTTTTAAACCAACAAAAAAAATAGCCTTAGAATTTCCCCACTGCCTTTTATAAAAAAATTATAATTTTAAAAAAACAGTTTTTTTAGTTACTTTTTCCTACTAAAGTAATAGCATATAAATTTTTGGTCTTTTAGACACTATATATAACTTTTTAAGATATTATTAAATGCACAGCAATTTGCATAAAACAAAAAAAATCAAAAACTTACAAGTTAGAAAGTCACTACTTTAAAGATCAATAAGAAAAATTTAACCTATGTATATCACAATTTGTATAATAGAACCAACCACCATGGGCAATTCAAGCTGAGGACTTTAGATCTTGACAACACTTTCCTAGCCCTGCGTACAACGCAACATGCAATAGCAGGTCCACGTCTTATTTTAGCAGGTCGGGTTTTTATTTGGTTTAATTAAATTTATTTTGAGCTTTCGGATTAGTCTAAAAGATTTAATTGCAACAATTTAAATTCTGTTTTAAAAAATTACAAACCCTACCCTAGGCAACCTGAAAAAGCTACTGTTATTTTTAGGAATTACCAGCGTACTGATAAACCTACTAATGTTAAAGGCTCGACACCCGACGCTTATATTCCGAATTTACTAGAGTCTTTGGAAGGAGGTGAACAACCCCCTTTAGATTTTAGATTTTGTTGAATGTCTTAGTCGAAAGTGTTTAAATAAAGTATCTAAATCTGTTTAAAAAAAATATATTTAGTAAAAGTATTTAACTTAGTATTTACTTAGTTGTCCTCTAGACTACTAAGCTATTTTTTAACTTCAGCTATAACGCCCTCTAGACGTTAATCTTTGGTTTACCTTTCTACACTAAAATTGTAACCTTTATAATATCACTGGTTCCTCTAGACCAAACGTAAAAGTTAAACACTAAAGACCCCGTAAAAACCGAAAAGAAAGAAGGGAAGAAAGAGCAAAATATATATGGCGAGCCATCTGTTTTATTAAAAGAAATTTGTATATACCATACATACCTTAGCAATAGATTATTAAAGGTACCTAATAAACATATAGTTACCCTCAAAAAATTTCAAATTTTGAATCCGTGCTGTGAGGTGGTAACTAAATACTGGAAAAAAAAGGGTTGATAGCATTACCGTGGATAAACAACAAGGGACGTTAGGGCACGGCATAAGAGGTCTGAGAACAGAAGTCATAAAGTTGATTATTGCATTTTGGGAGTATCGCCTGATATGGACCCTACTGGCAATCTAGTTAGACTACATAAAATAATAGAAGAAATACAAATGTTCTGGATCTTTTACTTTAGGAGGATTTCTAAATATATTGTTTGATGCCCGTCGCAGGCCACCTGTAGATTTTATACGAGAAATTTTTATATTTTTAAGTAGATTTTGGCCCTTAAAAAAAAATTGTTGATAAAATTAAAAAAGTTTTTTTTTGTGGAAAATCCATAAATTTTATTACTTTTCGTTTTTCCTAATGGTTGATGGCTTTCATTATTTTTGGTCTGGGTTAAAGTTAAACTGTGATGAATTAGAATTTTGTATGCCTTTGTTTTAGGGCCCATTGGTGTGTGTTTTTTTTTCCCTTAAAATAAATGTTATCTCTACCTTTTGTTCATTACATACTATGGTGTCAGATATATATTTTATATATACTTCAAACTATAAAATCTTTTAAGGTAGATTTTTGCGACCAAGTGAATTGTTTACATACTTCTGTGGGTATATCTATTAGTAATGGTATAAATAATTTACTTGACTACATTACATTTTTTTGAATTACTTTTTGTCTTAGCACTTCAAGTGTTCCTTGCTATTTAGTACTCTTTACTCTTTGACTTTGTTATACCCGTCGAGGCCTTATATTTATCTCTTTTACAAGATCTTTTATAGCTATATAGTTTATCGTACCAAGTCTATATTTCGCAGGTGTACTAAAAGCAAAACAAACTGACATTACCTTTCAAATTTTTAATAACTGATAAAATTTAGTATTGTTTGCATATTTATAATTCTAAAAAATTCTTTTCTATAACATCTAATTTATAACCTCAAAATATTAGTAAAAAACCAAGATATTATGTTAAATAAATAAGGACTTAAGTTGAACCTTCGAGTAGGTCTAGGAAAACTATAGGTGTTAGTGTAGCTTACACTATATAGTTGTTTCGTAAAGGTGTAATACACCTAAAGTACTAAGAAATTGAAGGATCCTTTCAAACCTAAAAAGAAAAGTTCACCTGAGGTTACAGTAATCAGATTTTTGAAATCCTATAACTAAGATTAAATAATTTACCTACTTCTAACTTTAACTATAAAAGAAGTAAATAAAAGATGTGAAAACCTGTGATTGTTGTAGACGATTAAAGATACATAACAGAAGTTTAGCTTTATGGTTATTTTTAATATTAGCTTTATTGGGTAATAATGACTTTTTATTACTTCCCGAATTGATTTACTAAAATAGTTTGAAATCTTATAGTATATAAATAGATTTATAAACTTTCGTTAACTATAAAAATATTTTATTGATAATGAGACCTGTCTCAATAATTTTATCTGCAGAGGTTGACCAACAAGCCATGAGAGAGTATGTTTGTAACGACATTTTTAGTAAAACATTCAAACCCTCAAAACTCCTATCACAGCCAACCCCAACCCTAGGGAGACCTGAAAAAACCCCTGGAATAGTGGGTCGCCAAATCATTGAGAGTAAATGATGAAGCAAAAGTATTTGAATTGTGCTTGTTGGCTTCCTTAATCACTTCTTTAAATTTATTCCGGTCCGTATACCTCTGTGTATATTTCAAAGGGTTAAACTCTGAAGGCCAATTTCGTAAAGCACGGGGAAAAGGTCCGAGGAAAGATCCACTAGCGTGGTTAAGTTTGAGTCATTTCGTTATGTTTTTTATAATGGCAATATCAAGTACATCTAAGACCCCTTTTGTAAATATGTGTGTCTGTTCTAAAAGACCGGAAACAAGAAAGCCTCTTTTTTCAGCGTAGTTGTACAGTTTAGTCCATTAGTGTTTCCCACTTTACTATTCCAAGAAGGATATTTGCAGTTCAAATCCCTGGAAAGAATTCCAGGTACATGTTGGTTAAAAATACTTACCCGTTCTTTAGGTAACAAAAGCAGTCCCAGAGACTTGCATGCAGGAACGATAGCCATGTTCCCTTGGCCATAAAGACTTACCTTGATAGTCACTGCTTCATTAAGTTTTAAGTTGGCAAGCGGTGTAAATGAATGAGCTATCTGCTTTATAACTATAATAGCTGCTTCTCCTTTTCTCAAGTAGGTCCATGTCAGTAAAGCTCGTAATTAGAAAAAGTTATAAGATGTGTCCTGATGTTAGATGGTTCTCACTTTTTAAGGCATTATCAATTTTCTG
Source organism: Zophobas morio (assembly GCF_036711695.1). Taxonomy (NCBI): domain Eukaryota; kingdom Metazoa; phylum Arthropoda; class Insecta; order Coleoptera; family Tenebrionidae; genus Zophobas; species Zophobas morio. The sequence goes on along the minus strand of NW_026972211.1, from coordinate 322,155 downwards.
ACTATTAAGAAAGTGTTGAAATCCTTCTCTTTTGCACAAAAGACCGTCCGCGTTCCAAAATAACATGCGAGCATATTTAGCTGACATTGAGAGGTTATCATAAAGACTTTAGAAGAAGATCATATAACATTCTTGCCATTGCTAAAATGGTCGTTTTTATATTCTTTAAATGATGTTCATAGTCCTTTGACTTTGGCTTCATGTTAACGGCAATTGCGTAGCTCTTCTTGTGGACTAGTGAATATTTTCTGAGAAAAAAGTTCTTTATTTTGAAAATTCTTGGAAGATATGCAATTAATTGGCTGGGAGTATGGCTCTGTTGTGATTTGTTGAGGTGCGCATTTGAGAATTTCTTGGGTGATAAGGGCAACCTCGACAGTCAATGATGTGCTTGCCTTGACAGTTAGCGCTATTCGGAGGGACATCAGGCGTCTTCGTGCAGCTACCATTTTCCTGGTTGCTTCCACATTTAATACACTTAAAGGCAGAGGTACAGAAGGTATAATTATGGCCAAAAAGTTGACAGCGGTGCATGGCCAATTACGTTTGAATTCTTGAGTCCTTCAAACGTAATTTAATAACGAACTGATGTTATTTTATATACCGAGCCTTCAGATTTTGGCGAGTGTACGAGTACTAAATTAAGAACCTTTCATTCTTTCCAATAACTTTCATACGAACAACCTTTAAATGATGAAAATCTTGACTGCGTAAATCTTCCTCAACTGCGCTACTGTCAAGTTCCGGAAAAATTACTTTTATACCACTTTAAAAAACCTATCCCCAGGAAACCGATAAGCTGTAAAACTCGTAATTACTTTCTAATAATAATTTTCTGGGTCAGTTGAAAATTATTAGAGGAAGACAGCAATAAGGATATTTTTAGAAGAAAATTGGTCACGTTTCTTATACGTAATAGGGAACTACACCTGGCCAACGTTGTTTCTCACGAATATTTTAAGGTGAAACATTTTCTTTGTCTACCGGAAAGTTTTTCGCAGTTGATATGTTGAGTTTTCTGTTCTGTGGGGTGTTGTCGATTGGAAAACTGAGTGTTTGAGTTTTGAGTAGTTAAATCACTCAGTAAAGACGGTAATCCGTTTATATCAGTGCTTTGGCCATGTAAGATAGACCAGAAAATGAATCTGAGCAGGCATTAGGTAAAGGAGCAGGTTTGCAAGAGATTGAAATAGCATTTAGCCTGTTTCTGCTAATAGCTGTAAAGGGAACAGATTCTAGCTCGTTAATTCTCTTTTGCGCTATTTTTAATTCTTTTTATAGCTTTTCATTTATGGCTAGTATCTCAGTGATTTAAGCTGCTGGATCTTTACCAGAAGAAACAAGAGACATGTTAAGCAATATATATAAGTAAATAAAGTGATATAGTAAAAAATAAAAATAATTAATATATATAAGTTAATTGAGTAAGACAGATATATATAAAGAGTATTGGTTTAGGCTTAGTTTATATATTAAAATAGAGTAGTGATTAAAGTTTTCGTTGTAGTAATAAAACATGTAAACATGTATGTTATTAATAGCAAATCCGTAGTAAAAAGTAGAGGTGCACAGGTCACATCCAAAATCGGCAAGAGGACTGGGCAAGAAAAACGTTTCTATAAAGAATCCTGAGAACCTTTTAGCTTTATTAAAAGATATCAAACTAGAAAGTAAAGACATTATAGAACCGCTTTATACAAGTATTCCAATAGAAAATTGATGGATTTCTGTAGCATTCTTTCTAAAAGGTCTCCAGGCCAAAATTTTTTTGTACATACTATGAAGCGATCCATCTTTTATTACATAATAATGTCTTTAATGTTATGTTATACCAAGAACTAAACGGAGAATCCTATGGGTAATTCCGCTGCCTCCAGCCTTGGTTACTTCATATTCAGTGTATTATGAAGCTTTAAAGTTTCATAAATTCTCTCCTTATATAAAGTTATATGAAAGAAATATGGATGATACATTGCTCATATGGGTAAAAAAAAAGTTCAACTTTCGGACTTTATCAGCCATATTTCAGATTGTACTAAGCTAAGCTGGCCTTTAGAGATAAACCAGAACAATCCCATTTTCTTCCTAAATTCATATATTTGGAAAGATAATAATAGAATTATTCATACAACTAATGAAATGGAACTCAATTTATATCTTTATTAGCACTCAACTTTTGTCCCACACCCCCTTTTCTAACCATGTAAGATTACGAAGAAGCTTTTGACAACATCATGAGAGAAAACAGCTTAGCATTCCACTTTGATGATTTCTCTAGTAATTTTGTCAAAAGCAATGTCTATGTGTCCAACAAATCTTTCATAGAGGGTAATGTCCCGTGAGAGGTTATGGATACTTTCAGATGTCTAAAAGTTAATTTTTTAGACCACGTTCGAAAGTTTTACAAAAATAGAAAAACTATTCAAGGGGAAATTAGAATCTACTCAAGCAATTTTCTTAAAGGAATTTAAGAATAACATATATCTGAAAGTGATCAATACTGATAAAAACCAAGGCCCTGCATTAATGACCACAATACAGTATGTAAAATGGTGTAGCGACCATTTACAAATAAAAATTCTTATTTCGAAATTCAAAAGCGCAATAAAGAGGAGATATTGACAACGCGTCGAGATAAGATTCTTGGTTTTTATCAGCAGTTAAAAAGAACGTTGGATAAAAATAATGACTTTATGAAACTGACCAGAATCAATTTACATCATCTGGATAAGACTAAACTTTATTATTTTTACGGGTTAGCCAAAGTACACAAAAAAGATTTTCCTAGATGTGCACCAGACATTAGACCATTAGTTGCGTGTGTTAATACACTTATTCCTGGTCTGTCGAAATGGTTCCACCATCCCTTCTTATATCAGGAATTCTGATGATATCCTGACTGCTATTCCGGGTACCATTTTGTCGTCTCATCATGAACTAATGTCTTTAGATATTTCAGCCTTATATACTTCCATTCCCCCATGGAAGCATATAAAGAGATTAAAAAATATATTCTAGAGCATTTTGTACCAATTCATGGTGGTTTGTTTGTAGAAGCTCTTCGTTTAATTCTGAGTACTGGTTATTTTGAATTCCATGATAAGCTCTACATTCAAACGAACGGCATTCCTAGAGGGGATCCAGCAGTCCCCAATATAGCAACCCTTTATGTTGCTTACTATGAATCTACCAAATTATACCCTCTTTTAAAATCCAATCTCATCTTATATAAAAGATACTTGGATGGTGCATTGGTGATTTTAAAAGATAATGGGAGATTCTTAGAGAAAAAAATGCTGGCCATCCTTAACAGTATTTCTGGTCTAAAATGAACCAAAGAATCTATGAAGGATGGTAAATTACAATTCCTCGACATCTGTATTCATACAGATGGTACGATGTTATGGACAACACCGGCGGAAAAGGATACAAATTTATTTCTATATCCTACCCCTCATTCGGCACATCCGCCAGGAGTTGTAAAAGGTATGGTGAGAAGCTTAGTTTCTAAATATTACCGACAAAATTCTTTTCGGGAGGATTTTTGTATCATGTTGTAACAAACTTTTTGCAAGGTTAATGGAGAGGGGTCATTCCAAAAAAAGATTATATGTAATATTTAGATACGCTTTCTCAATGTTATCTATAAAGGAGAACAACGATAACAACCATATACCTTTACGAAACGTTTCTTTTTTCATATCCGATATGACCTGAACGGACCGAGGCGAAGTTGAATTAGAAATGCGCTCGCTACGAATGTCATATCAGCTATGACAAATAATTGCCCTATAACGATTGGATATTCCAGACCTCGGAATATCAATGAATTATTGGGTTCGAAACGTTTCGTAAACTCGGAAAGTGGAGCATTATAAATTAGAAAAGGATACATATCACTTAGGAGAGGCGTAGGCTTATCGTTACGTGTGGAAACACATGCTCTTAAAATTGGTAAAAACCACGCAGCAACAAGTTCACTTGGCAGGTTCTATCTTACCTGTATCGGGAATACTTTTACGACTATCTCTAACCTAATGCGAGTTGGGTATTAGTGTCAAAGCTTTGACTTTTGCATAATATAGCTTGCCTGATGACCTGTCGGAAGAAACTACTTTACGATCTGGTGTGATGTATACTAGAGTTGCATTCCGGCGACAATCCTCTGTGAAAAGCAATGGAATAGCTGCGTAACGTATCTTTTATGATTGTATATTTTAAGCGAAACAGCTAAATTGCATGCGTATTTGTTCTTGCAAGTCTCTAATCGCCTGCAAAGACTTTTAAAAAATAAAGGCGAATGTAATGAGTGACTGCATTTAACACTACCTCACATCCATTGAGACGCTAATGCTATTCTACATAATACTATACGAAGTTATGTACTAGTAGCTAGTTACCTTAAACAAACCAGTGAGATATAGTACTATTGCGATATGCTTACCGTCGTTCTAGCTATAGTGCTAGTTGCTATGATACCTTGCTCACCTCGTGCTAGTTAGGGCCGTAGTGAATAGTACTCTTGTTGCTATAGACTATAGGCTGTAGTATAATAATAGTACTCTATCAAAATAGTGTTATTTACTAGTATATATATATATATAGTGCGGCGAGCCCTAACCCGCAGATCTCTATTGCATTAGCATCAACTTTTAAAAAACTCAAACACAGAGTAAATATTCACAATAATAAATATTTTTACTAATAATAGTTAAAATATAAGTCAGTGCGTTAAGTTCCCTAGAAGTGGTTAAATCAGTTTTAGCAAAATCTCTGTATCCCATGTGTCAAAATAAAAAAAAAATTTATTTCTTTTTTGCAACAGTAACTTTTTTGTACAGTTTTTTAAATATAAATTTTTAAATGATGAAAAGAAATTATTTTGTAGGATTTGTACAATTTTTCTTAAAGTGGAAAAACTGATAAATTTTTGGATGGCCCATCCAGAGTCCTATTAAAGTTTAATTGTGCAGAGAATTTTAATTAAACTAGAAATGTATTATATTATTTTTTACTGCGTGCCTAACAGTTAATTATTATTATTCGCACTCGTATTAACAAACAATGCAAAGTTACCAGTTTAAGTTTTTTATTCCTTGATACGTTGTATCATTGAGTAACTCTTACAGAAATATATAAGAATTTATAGGCTCATGAAAATAAAAAGCTAAACCGCAGCAAAGTGGTAAACTAAGTATATTTTGTTTTGTAATAAGGCAAATTTTTTTATTGTCTTCCCTTGGTAATTATGTTAGGTACAACTATAATATAATTTACTATTAAAACTTAAAAAAAGAATTTAGCAACTTTCTAAGTTACAAAGACTAATGTTCCGTTTAACTATCAATTGCTTTTAAAAATAAAAGTTGTTAAGACTCCACGTTATACTTTTCTAACCTCTATTAAAATGTTTTTAAAAATTATAGTATGTTTATTTAAACTTGATATATTAAAAAAGTATTTATTTTATTTGCAGAAGAATTATTAACGCAAATTTTAATTTATGTCAAAGAGAATTAGGAGCCCATACTTCTTTCCAGTTTTTAGATACAGAATAAAGAAACCTAAAAGATGAGAAAAAGTTCAAAAACTAAAAAGCTCCTTTATCTAAAATTTAAGTTGTTTGGGGGGTATACAATACTCAAATTTCAATTAAAAATTAATAAATCAGGGTATTGAGTATATTTCCTCTTATATCACCTTTACTTCTAAAGTACAAGATTTATTTTATAAAGTAGTTAAGCTCCTACTTGGCCCAGTTTAGGATTCTCTAATTCTTTAAGGTTAATAAATAACTTAACGGTATTATGACCATTTTATGGCTATTTGTTATTTTTAGTAGTATAATAATTCTAATCTTATTTTAATTATCTAAATTGTTTACAGTTTACGCTTAAATCAGCCAGTGGCCACGTTGTAGCCGTTTGAGTTGTTTGAGAAAACTGAAGAGATTATTTACTTTAAACAATAATTCTTTATGTAAATAAGGTTATTATGATTTCGGTATAAAAAAAATTTTCCTGTAAATTAGCGTTAACACAGTTAGCATAAACAAATATAAACCCCCAATTTCAACTTGTTTGCTTCACGGATTCATAATTTCAAAAGGGTAAATAAATTTAAAAAAGTTTCTAAAGTTTTTTAGAATCGTTGATCTTAATTTTCAAAGCTATGTTTTAATTAGTTTTGTGACGATTCATTGAGACTGTATACTATCCCATCTGCAAAAGATAAAAGTCTTAACTGCGATTATAGTAAAGGTAGTTAAAGGCTAGAATGGATATTAAAAAATAGAGAGGGAGAGAGGAGACCTCCGCTTAAATTCCGCAAAGGAGCGACCTTACTGGATTTAACTTAACTTAAAACACGCTTTCTTGAAAAAAAAATTAGTTAAAAAAAAAACAGGCCCTAAATGCCGTATAATACAGCTTAATTGGCTTTGAGAAAGGTCATGCAATCATAGCTTCTCTTCACTTAAATAATAATACCTTCCCTGTCTCTCCTTAAAGTTTGCGAAAACGTAAACTAAGCGCTATTAACAGAAGAATACAACTACGAAACTAAGAATAACTTGTAAGTAAACTATGCACTGAACATAATTTTATACTTTATAAAGTTTCAAGTCTCAGTGTATAAAATTATCATGAACAGATATATCAGCTCTGCATGTTAGAAACTATACCTTATATTAACGTTAAATGATTGAAGTATTCACCGCTTATAAAATATTTTTTGAGTTTTATATTTAGATAAGAATGCCTTTTCAGATTCCTAGCTAGCTAATCTTATTCCATATATAAACTTTAATAAAATTAAAAAGAGGCCGTATATACTGTTAAGATTAAGAGCATTACCTTGCCGACGTGCCCCCAGGAAAAAAGAAAGAAGTTAGGGAACCTCAATAAGTTTTTTATCCTCAAAGACCATAACATAGAGCAGCAAGAAAGTTTAAACTACTTTGAAAGGCTAAAACTGCATTTTCCTAAAGTGTTCATTTACTCGGCCCTAGGATCCTCATATCTTTTATTATTATTTTTTTTCATAAACACCGGCACACAATATTAGTTTGTATATAGAAAGTAGTGAATTTATAAAATAAATACACAAACAGAGCTAGAGATGAATGCCTCGCAAGGAAAGCGTTTACTGGCCGGTTGTCATCTGTATTTATACCCTTGAAGAATTAAAATTATTTCCATATACACTATCCCTCACGAAAGAATGGACAACGGATTAAAGTTGATAAATGGTAAAATAATTGGTGCAATTTAATTAAGCCAAATAAAATAATACTAGTTGCAAATTCTCTGATAAACGGACAAAGTCATATTTACAAGTCAATGTAGAAATTCTTCTCTAAAGCAATTACCGCAAACACTACCCTCAGCATCCTGCCACTAATTTTTTTCAACGTTTTCTGCCAAGTATTGTCCCACTTGCTTTGAAGAACCCTCCACAGGTTTTCCTTTGTCATACGTTCTTTCCTGGCCGTCTTATTGAATTTATCTTGCCCGAATTATTCAAGTCCAATCTTTAGGAGAGACCACGCCATAATTTTGAGGGTGGTTTCCTCTTCTTTGTCGGTGAGGAACGCTTTGAACACCCTAGAGGAGTGTTTAGGATTATTGTTCTGCATATAAGTAAAATTATTACCGAATAATCGCACTCCCGGGCATACCGCATTAGTTTTCAAGATTTAGAGATAATTTTTTTCACGCTTGATCCAACAATTTGGATCATATCTCCGAAACCGGCAAAAGAGAAACAACCCTAAACTAACAAGGAGGAGTTCAACTCTCAGTTTCCTGATTCGCCTTCCTCGGGTTAAAAGTAATCAGTTTAACGGTAAAACTCCTAGTTTCGTCCTTGGTGCAAGTTCTATGTTTCTTGTTAAGTATCTTAGCTTTTATAGGAGTTAGTCTAGGGATTAAGCACTAGTTTTTTGAAGGTATTTAAAAAAATTTGTCTTTTACTCCTAATAATTTCTATAATAGCAGTATGCACGATTTTAAGCCTACACAAATTGTATAATGGTAATACCTTTTGTTCATAACTAAATGATTTGAGTCTCAGTTTCCTTCTTGAAGGAAACTGCTTCTATAGTTAAGAGGTAAAACATTACTCCGTCACAGTAAGATATGTGGTTCGATTCCATTGGGAAGCAGAGCTTCCAATGGGACAAGTACTTGGCTTTAAATTGGTTGGCAAGCCGTCACGGCAACATTTCTCTCGTTCTACTCAGGGGAATAATTGGTCACTATCTTAACTAACACCTTAATACTACCTTGCTCATTCCCGTGTACCATTCGTGTGGCTTAGAGCCGAATGACAGTTTATCGGACTTTGGTTAAAACCCTCATGGTTAAATTTAGGGCTATTTTGTGAGAATGATACTCGTATCGATTTCAAGACGCTTTAGGACTAGCTTAAACTGATTCTTTCATAGAATTGATGGGTTTTTTAGGGGGTGGGTAGGAATTATGGCATTCTCCTTAGCTAAGCCTTAGGTTAAGGTTTGAGCACCACCCATGAGTGATAAAAAGACTTACACTCGGTTCGAAAGAACTATTATTAAGAAACCTGAAGTCGGTGCTAGCCTTTTGATCCTTTGAGAGAATAATAAAGATATGGGTAGGGAAGGGTTGGTGAAACGCTGTATAAGAGAAACGGAAATCCTTCTTTTCTCGTTACCTGCGCGTGGGCTCCCTCTTCCTCTCTTTTAAGGGTCTCGTGTTCAGGAAACTTGGCTATCGCCGCGACTACAGCGAGGTACGGGTCGGCGATCCTTTAAAGGTACAATTTTTTCAGCTGTGTAGGTGCTGGGTACAATCTTAGAATTATCAGCTCATATTTTGCGAGCCCCGTGATAGCCAACAACATTCTTTAGTAGAGCGAGGTTAGCTTTTCATCCCTAGGTTACTAAAGTAAAGCGGCCGAATAAAATCTGACCTATATAGACGTGTCTCGCTCTGCATTCATCCCTGGCATCTTCCTGTAGGTAGAAATATCAAAGGCTGAGAAAAGGATGCCATCCACAAGGGAAATACAGGGAAAATACATGTTAAATGCAAGTCTTCTTCCCCTTTGGTCATGTTGACCTCTACTGTTGATAAGGTTTACTTAAGATCTTAGGCTATTGCAGTTCTCTAACGATCTAGGTATTGAGCGACCTTTAACCATGATTATGGTAAATTCCTTTGAGTAGTAGAGAACTGAGCGTTGGCGTGTAAATAGCGATGGCTTATATTCAAGAGGGCGAAGCTGCAATAAGAAAACCGGTTATACCTTCTACACTTTACGGTTTTATTTTTTTAATCAAAAAATTATAGCTGTATTTTTTAAAATTATTATTGGTTTAGCCTTAGACTATCAAAATCTTCAAAAGAGAGTTACCGACATTTGGAACACTCTCGAATATTCCGGTTAATATATAACCTGAACACTATACGTTGAGCATTAAATATAAGAAATTATTTGTTTTCTTAACCATAACCGTGGCTTTTGCAACTTTAATTCTGTGCAATAATAAGCTACTGCTTTTCTTAAATGTGCGGAAATCACTGGTGGGGGTGCTTATGAGTACCTCTCGCACATAAAGCAGTAGCTTATTATTGCAGAGAGTTAAAGTTTCAAAAGCTACAGTTATGGTTAAGAAAACAAATAATTTCTAATATTTAATGCTCAACTTATAGTGTTCAGGTTATATATAAACCAGAATATTCCAAGGTGTTCCAAATCTCGGTAACTCAGTCTTGAAGATTTTGATAGTCTAAGGCTAAACCAATACTATTTTTAAAAAATACAGCTATAATTTTTTGAATAAAAAATAAAATTTACTAAAAGGTAAAGGTATGATCGATTTTTTTTATTGCAGGTTTAGTTATTCGCAAATAAGCGGTGGGTATTTTTAATAGTAAATATTGTAATTAAATTCTTATCTTTACAGCATTTTATTTCATTTAAAGTTGTAAAAATAATAAGTTATTATTTTATAAAAGAGGACGAGAAAGACCAGTTAGCAACACCACCAGCCATGTTCCGCACACTTCAATGAAGCAGTAGCTGATAATTACACAACAGAAAGTTTCACAACCCAGGAAACTAGTTAATAGAAAAATATCCTTGTAGTTGACGTTTAGTTTATAGTGTTCAAATTATATATTAACCTAAATTTTCATAATGTTTCAAATCTTAAAACGGTTTTTTCGATAGATTCTATATATCTAAACTTAAAGCAGTGATAATTAAATATACAGCATATAATTTTTGGTATAAAAAATAAATTAAAAACCGCAAAGCTTAGCATATTTGATTTTTAAATTGCTACGTGTGCATCTTCAAAACCGTCTAGAGCTTATGTTATCATAAATATTATAAATTATTATTAAATTCTTACCTTTACCGTATTTATAGCTGTAAAATAATAAGCTACTTCTTTGTAAGAGTGCGGAGCAAGAATTTGCTGGCTGGTGTTTGTAGCGATGTTTCATTACATTAGGCCAATTTTGGTAGGTGTCCGAGCCCGAATAAATCCTTCTTTTCTAGCCCTTTAATGGGCAGAAGTTGAGGGGTTAGACCTTTTTCCTCTCACCTATACCCTGAAAGCTTCATTGAATATGCTCTAATAACACTTATTTCACACTCAAGTTTCTTTATATATTATCACAAAGCACTCTCTTTTTACACTTACACAGAGCATGAAAAGAGCTTCCGATTCATCAAGGAAGGTTTAAGTTAGACCCTGTATTTTGTTTGCTAACTACACATGATGGGCCACCAGAAACTCTCTCATGCGAACTTTCACCTTGTCGCTTCCTGTCTGAAATAGTCTAATAGTCTAATAATCTATTCCAAGGAAGCACTCTCGTTTCGTTTCCTTGCCCGTGCCTTCTATTCGGCTCCGTCAAAGTTTGGCGGGTTACTATTATATACCTGAAAACACTGGTGGCTTCCCTCTGTCAATCTCGAGAAAAAAGTCAGAGATAGGTATTAAACTGGGGCAAGATCCTTAAATTGAATTTTATTTTTAAGAAAATAAAATATTTTCCACTTGTTGACGGGAAGATAATCTCAAAAAATGAAAGTAAACAACTTTTCAACCAATCCAATATTGATAAATTTATAATAACTAATTCTCCAATTAATTATTTGTAAAAACAAGTTTTTTAGGTTTTCAGATGTTTGGAAGCTTAAAGAGCTTTAAGCCGGATATTTCTTCTTGTTCATGAGCACAGATATTATAACGAAAAAACCTCTTTTTAATATCATAAAAGTTATATATGGATATAAAGATAACAAAGTATTTTTGGTTATTATTTTACTTGAATACTTCTTTCTCTAAAAAGTGGTATACAGTTTTTCTAGAACCTATTTAAAGGTACAGTTCATTAAGGTTTTAGTAATTACTTTTATAGATTCTCTTTGAAGTTTATTATATTGGTTTTTAGTAAGAAGTCATAAATCCTCTTTTCGATTCCTGCGAGATAGAGTTAGATGTTGCATCTCTTCATTTCTATTTAGACTCATTCTTTATTTTTCTTTCCAAATGAATAAATTTAGTAGAAAAATAAAACTTTGATAAATCCCAATGCCCATTTTAGTTTAATACATTGTGACTTGCTAGATAAAGTAAGATTGAACTTACCATTCTTTTAAACAAATGGACATTGTACCTTCTATCTAACTTTTATACAATATATTACACGGTAATTTATATAACACCAAATATAAAAAGTAGTTAAAACTAGAGCAGCGGAATCACCCATAGGAATATGTATTGGTAAAAGATATTATTGGGTGGATAAAATAAACATGTAACAAGAGATGGTTCGCTTTATAATATATACAGGAAAATTTTTTATAGCCTGAAGAACCTTATAAAAGTAGTCTTCAGAATTTCTTAAGTTTTCTATTGTAATATTTGCATAAAACTACTTTCTGACTAACTATCATATAATGTGTAAGTGAAACAGGAATCATGTGCAGTTAAAGTTCAGTATAGACAAAAATAAATAAAAAATTAATTGTACTGTGAACCTGAACGCAAGCGGCAAAACAAGAATTCGACGTGTAGAAATATCGTATCGTAATGCTAGGCAGGAATTATAAAAGGGACAACTACGAAGAACACATTTTTCACAAAAACTTTTCAGGCAAAACAGAAGAGCCTTATGGAACAACTATAGAAATAATCCCGTATGAAACACTACAAAAAACACAACGTTATCACATAAGACGAAAAAAATTCACAGACTCGGCTTGTCCGAACTTAGTTTAATTTTACATCCGCTCAATCTATATTCGTTTTCAACGTGCTCATCATCACTGAGTTTACAGTTCTTGCTCTCCGATAAGTTTTCGAGTCAAAATCTTTGACAATTATAGGTTCACTCAGAGGTACTACTTGAAAAGCAGTGAATACTAATTTTAACGTTAAACCTGCGTTGTCATTTATTTAGATCTATAGATTTCCATACAATTCCTTAATAAGTTATCTTCGAAAAATTCAAACTTCTTTATATTCTTTTTTCGGTCTTCCCCTAAAAAAATCTAGAATCAAAAAGATACGAAACTTTTTCAACAGCTTTTCTCTTAAAAAGGCATTAGAAGTATCAAGTCTTTAAGCATCTACTTGAGTTAACGTTCGTTCGACACAAATAGTTCTAACTGAATATCTTTTTAAAAAGAAGCAAATTTATTGGGGCTACTGTAGTATTTTTCGATTCCAAGCTTTAAACCAACCACAACTCATCCGTGTCCCACCCCACCCGCGGAAGATAAACTGTGGCTCGAAATTGACTTAAACAGAGTAGCCCTTCTTTTCTCGATAGCTAACTGCATCCCTAGACATAAAAACAACTTCGTAAGATTTATCTCTGAACATACCTTATATTTCACTTAGTATCCCCTCTTTGGTTATGTTAAACTTATTAGAGCAATTTCAGTTATATACCTTTAAGTTTCAAGTAGGAGCTGCCTTGCAAGGAAAAAAAGACTGTAGTAAAGTAATCTCTAAAAAATTACATTTAGCCACGCTTAGAAATACGCTTTTAATCTTATAAATTTCTGAAAAGGTTTTATATACTCGTCAACAATCACCTGAACAGCCCCACACCTAGATGCAGACTCCACAGCTATAACCCTTTCTAAGTGTCTCCATTAGAGTGTTCAAGGTGTTCAGCTCTTCCGCGCTCTCTACATTGATATTTTCGATAGTTTCTAATGGAAGAATTAATAATTCACTCAATTTTTGAAAAGTGCGTAGAAAGGGAGATGAAGTGGTTTGGGCAAAAAGTGCAGGTTAGGGTCTCCTTTAACCAAAATTCTCCTAGAATAACTTCGTTAATGACGGAAAAATAATGAAGTTCTACTAGATGATAAAAACTTTCGAGACCTTTTTTAAAATTATACTAAAAATTCAATGGCCTGTCAGGCGAAAATCAGTTAACTAAATCCAAATACCCTGGGCCCTATTAATTTTCTAAAGCTACTAAGGGGGCGGCCTCTGATTTATTTTGGTCCCTGAATACTGAGAAGACAGTTCCCTGCCAAGATAGGAGCCATAATGGTCTGCCCAGAAATAAAGATCCAGAATAATGAGGATAAAAACCTTTTTTAAGGGACTTGAAGCATTTCATAATATTGCTGTAGCAATTAATTTTATTAATCGCTAACCCTCCATAGTTACCTTACTTTTTTTATAGAAGAAATATCCTTATTGCAATCAACGACTTGTTCACAAGAAAACAACTAATGTGCACTTCTAGTGCCAGTATTTTCAAGAAAGGTTTCAACAAGAAAAAAGTAGTTTCATCCCTTTCCCCAAATAACTCTATAGAAGGGCCCACTTTTAACTCTTTAAAATGCTTAGGAGCAATGTACTTGTTTACATTCCTCAAAAGCTTAATTTTTTCCTTGCAAAACAATTGTTTGTTATTGAAGCCTTGAAAGCTCTTAATGCCCTTGTCTCGTAACAACTTGATCAAAGCGCCGTAACACTTCTGATATATGCTGTCCCTTATTTCTTCAATTCCATAGTGATTATTAAGTCACCAGAGGTCAGATTTACATAAGGGGTCACCTTCTTTTAGCTTAAACTTAAATTCTCAAAGGGCTTGAACAAAGTATGAGCAATCTTCGTAACGTAACTTACCGAATTTGCTGAAAACAGAAAATATATTAAGACCGATATAAGTGTACATCATCAAAAGTAAGCAGAATGCTAAATCTTTAATCTAATTAAAAAATATTTAAAAAATTCAGTTTTATTACTTATTTTCATTTTTTGAGACATGGAGTCATATTAACAAGAATATTCCTATCCCAATCAGAGATATAAGGTCCCCATAAGCCCAGCAATATTAAGCAAGTAACCATACGAGCCCATTAAAAAATAAGTACAGCTCTCTTGGTTTTCTCCTTAACTTATATTATTTACTTCTCCAAAAGACTTTATCGCGTGTGTAGTTACTCTACTCAAGTGCTTGGAGATTGAGAAATCCGTACAGTATGCATAGTACAACGGAATATCAATAGTGTTAAAGTTGGATAAAAATTTGTCTACCAACAAGAGAAACACCCAGTTATAGGCCTCCACAATTTTTTTGTTTCTTAAATTTATAAAAAACTCTATTTTCCACTTTTACAAGGTACAAGTTCAAAAAAAAAAGATCTAACTTTCCTTTATTAACAAAACATAGGTTAGATAAGCGTAAAAAAGAAGTGCGACAAAGAACGCAGACGCTTCCATAATAATTTCGATTGGAAAGTTTCAACTACTTTATCAGTTCAATGTTTACGGGATTTATAACTTTTAAAAAAGTAGCAGCTTCCTTAGGATACGCCTCTTATCAAGCTGAAACTTCAAATGCGCCTCACTTCCTATAATTCCCAATAACATATTTAGTCAACTCTTTGATTAAACAAAAATAACCTTTTTTAAATAGAACTTTATTATTATACGTTATTTTCGATAATCTTTTAAGAACAAAGACATTATATTTGATAAAGTATTAATATATAAATATATTACTAATTTTTATAACTACTTTTATGTTCTAATTACGCATTAGTACAGACGAATAAAACTACTTACTGTTGTGAAGCTACACAAACTTTAAAGAGACTAAACCAACGGTGCTTACTAGCTTCAAAAATAACTGCAACTTGCTTTTTAGGTAGCCTACTACACCAAATTGATGAATTTAAAGAAGACTAAGCTAATTACAATTAAATATTTTTATTAACTGCATTTTTCCAATAAATTCCTCCAATAAGCAAAAACCTAACCCTAGAGACACCTGAAAAAGTGTCTACTATATTTGTTACTGAAAACTTAAATCTAATAATAAAACTTTTTAAGCTGCCTGAACTTCAATCTTTCAACCAAGCCCTATAGGAGAATCAAATTGTGCTTATCAAAAAGTTCAAAAAATATTGGAGCTGTTTAAGTTAAAAGTTAAGCAAATTTAATAAGCATGAAATTTACAACAAAGGCGTTAAAATTTTAGTCTTTTTGAAAGTAAAAATGTTAAAAAAAGCAGCGCTTGACGCAAACTCTCTCTTTTAAACTCACGTCTAAAAGACGTAACATCCGTAAAGAGAAACTTCAAAAAAGGAGAAAGTGTGTCCAACTTGGACAGACAAAAGGTGTTAGTCACGAAAGCTTATATTATAAACTATATGCATTCCATGATCTGACACCAGAAGGGTCAAGAAGTCCTTGCAATCTTAAAACCACTATCGCTTTAGGGCTCAACTTTCCTCCTCCACCTCCTTCTTTAGCGGTGAAAGACTGGAGAAGCTTTTGACAATGACTAGAGAAATCAACTTAGTATTCTACTTTGATGACTTCACTGGCAATTTTTTGCAAAAGTAAAACCTTTCTGACGAATAAGTCTTTCTTGCCTAAAAATGTCCCGGAGGAGCTTGTTGATGCTTATAAATGTTTGAGAAACTAATTTTTTTTTTTAGACCACATTCAGAAATTCTACAAGAATAAGAGATGAATCAAGTGGGTTTTCGAATCTACCAAAGAACTTTCTTAAAGGAACTTAAGAACAACAAACTGCTGAATGTGATCAATATTGATAAAAACCAAGGTCCTGCATTAATGCCAACAATGCAGTATGTAAATTGCTGTACCGACCATTTACAGAAAAATGCTTATCTCCAAATTCAGGAGTGCAATAAAGAGGGGGTATTGACAATGTGTACAGACAAAATCCTTGAGTTTTATCAGCTTGTAAGAAGGACAATGGCTAAAAATAATGATTTTATGAAACTGACCACAATTATTATTCATGATCTGTAAATGACTCAAATGACTTATTTTTACGGCTTAGCCAAAGTGCTCAAAAAGGATTTTTTTAGATGTGCACCAGACATTAGACCTCTGGTAGCTTGTGTTAACACATCTATCACTGGTTTGTCTAATCACTACACTACTATCCTATTACCCCATAATAGATACCATCCCTTCTTACATCAGGAATACCCGATGATATCTTGACTGCTATTCATGATACCAGCTTGTCTTCTAACGAGGAAGTAATATTTCTAGATATTTCTGCCTTATATACTTCTATCCCTACTCTAGCAGCATATAAGATAATTAAAGATATATTTTGGAGCATTATGGACCCATTCAGAGTGATTTGTTTGTGGAAGCTCTTCGTTTAATTCTAAGTACTAGTTATTTGGAATTAAATGATAATTTCTACATTTAGACGAAGGGATTTCCTATGGGGAACCCGGCCGCCCCTAGTATAGCAACATTTCACCTAGTTTACTATGAATCTACCAATTTATACCCCCCTTCCCGTTAAAAATTAATTTTGTATTTTGTAAAGGATGCATGATACCTCGGTTATATTGGTCGATAATGATAGCTTCGTAGAAAAAAAGCTCTGTCCATCCTTAATAATATTACAGGTCTATGATGGGTCAAAGAATCTATGAAATGGGAAAATACAATTCCTGGCATTTGTATTCATACCGATGGTAACGAAGTTATGGACATCTTCGGCGGAAAAGTATACAATTTATTTTTCTATCCTACCCCTCATTAGGCATATCTGCCAAGGTTATAAACGGTATTAGGAGAAGTCTGACTTCTAAATATTACAAACAAAATCTCTTCGAAAAGAATTTGTTTCCTGTAGCATAAAATTTTTCACTGGATTGTTAGAGTGGGGACATCCTAGAAAAAGGCTACATGAGATATTTAGATACGCCTTCTCGATATCCAATGAATAAGAGGTCAAAGATAACCACTATAAACCACACAAAACGGTTCTTTTTCCACAACAGATATGAAACAAACGGGCCGACGAGAAGGCAGATAAGAGATGCTCTTATCACCGATTTCATATCTGCTATGGCTAATGATTGTCCTTTAACCATTGGATATGCTAGACCTAAGAATGTCAGTGATCTTGTTGGACGAAACCGTTTGGTTGCTCGGAAAGTAGATCATTATAAATTAAAAAATGGTGTCTATTTAGCACTGATTCCTTTTTATGTTCCTAACCTAAATCCTATGTTCATGTGATTTATATTTGCAATGTTCCCAAACACCAAATTATTTTAGGAACTACTCTCCGATAAAAATTTTGAAAAGGTATATAAGGAGTTCAAAATACTCCCTATATGATTTTTCGCTTTGCCGCTAAAAAAGGGCCGCTCAAATTCCACTGACGAAGCCCATGAAGCAGAAAAAGTCCTAGATCAAGCTAATTTTCTGAACGATCAGTCAAGCTTGGTCCACGGATTTCTCTTGAAACTTTAGTAAAAACTTTTATTAATAAAATTTCTATACCGCATAGGGATTTTTTAATAAAAAGGAATAGTTTCAACATCTTCAAGACGCTCTGTGACAATTTTTTCGGAATTCACATGACTTTCTTTCTTTCTTTCTTTCTTTCACAATAACTTAATTGAGAGATTTAAATTAGACGCGCGCTTTTTAAACACTCACGTGCATGTATTATGCACTTAACCTTTAACAAATTATTCATTTAAAAGGTTATTATTAAAACATTTCTTAAGCGTGTATCCCTTGAATCTACTTCTTTTTATGAAGCTTAAATTAAATACAAAGTATAAACGCCCTAACGAATTGTAAAAAAATGCATCTGCACCCGAGGCAAAGAGATTGAAATTATTAAGAAGTTGATTTGATACAATACAGTAAATACTTTAAGCTGGTCAGCATTATAACAATTACTATCTACGTCGGTAGCCTACGATATCTGTGGATACCAAACGTAAAGTTTACATTCATACTTATGAATATTACCTCCATGCGCCATACATTCTTTAAAAGCTTGTCAAATTGATAACATGGCACGCAAATATCTGGTTTTATCGCTAGCATTCCCAGTTTAAGGTTAATAACCTTAATCAAAGTGGAAGTTCAGAAAGGTATGATATAGCTGAGCCAATTACACCCCAACTTAAAATTTTTCTTTATAGTCAACGATAAACTTAAAATATAAAGGAGTAGACCGCCAAGTAATCCCTTTCAATTTTATACACTTTCTATCAGTACGTAAAAAAAAAATAATAAAGCAGTAAAGGTTGTATTACCCGGACTGTAGCGTACTCTCTTTACAAAAGCTATATGTAGCCTTATAAAATCAAAACGAAAAGTCTATGAGTTCAATATTTATTTTCTATCTCTTAAGCTTGTAGCCCTATAGATATATTAATACCCACCTGTTAAGTTTATTGAATTATTGGGTGTTGTAAAATTTAACCACTTTGAAAAGTGTTGTAAATAAAAAAGAAAAAATAATAAAAAAGAAGTTCCAAACTTCATCATTCTTTAAACATTAACTTTTCTCTAAGAATAAGTTATTCGTAATAACAAAAATTAGATATTAACAATCTTTTTGAAAATATAATGGATTTAGTAAAATTATTAAAGTGCTACTTAAAGTGGAAATTAAAAAAAGCCTATTAGTTTCCCTAAAAATATATACTTCTTTTAGACTATCAATCTTTTCACAAAGTTCCCTACGACTAAAAACTTCTAATAAAGTAAGAATTATAACATTTTATTTTTGAAATTATTTAGAGCGAATACGAATTTTGGAGTTAAAACAAACATGCTGATAGGAGCCAAAAGGCCAGAAAAAGTAGCCGCCCAAGCATAGCTGGCCAAAAGCCTGCTTCCCTCAAGAACTGTTGAAGTATTTAAACCCAGAAACTGTAAAACTTCCTCGGGATTAACCCCAAAACAAAATAACTTGATACGCGTTAAAAAAACTATAATAATAGCGCTTGCCCAGTTCTAAGGCAGTAGTAGAGGAGAAAGACAGTTAAAACCCCATTAACACGTCTCCCTATAATAAAAGCAAGGCCATATCTGTAATCCCAATACTTACTGAAGTTTTGGCCGAGAAAATTTTACTAAAAAACAATACCTGTCTACTGCACTTATAAAAGTACGCCGGGCTGAATGAAAACAATACGACAAAAAAGTTTCCTTCTTTTGAGTGTCAAATTTATTACTTTCAGAACCGGTAAAAATATTGCTAAGTTTCACGAGTGTCAAAGCCGGTACACAACGAGCTGTGAAGGCAACAGTAACAGCATCCAAAGGCAGCCTAACTCTGCGAACCAAGCGCCCAAGTCCAAAAGCCACAACAAAATCAGGTGGAATGGAAAAGCTTAAAGATAGTTATAAAAAACAGTGTCATATATAAATATAATGATATAAGCAACCCTGAGCTGTGTATTAAAGAGAGAAGTATTATTAGAGGGACCGTCTCAGATAATTGAAAAGATACTACTGTCTTAAAACGATCGTTTTTAATGCAAGCATTCAAATCCTCGGCGCAATTATTAAAAAATTGGTTTAACTTTTCTTTAGAGTCTTTAAAGTTATGAAAAAGTTATTAAAGTTAAGTAGTTCAGCATTGGATTATAAAAACTTACAAAAGTGACTTGTACAACGCTTCTTCACTACAAAGTTATAAATTTCTGTGTACCGAAAAACCTTAAAAAGCTATTTTTAACGTATTCTAAAGTAGTTTTTGTATTTCCGCCTAAATAGAGCATATCGCAAAACTTTAAGTCGTTTACTAAACACTTCTTTTTGTTTAAATAGTGATAAATACCTTATTTTGTATATTAAGTAAATAGTTAAGATATTTAGTTAAAATTTCTTAAGTAAATCAATAAAAAAAAAATAAGTATAAAAGAAATACACAAAAAATAAGGCTGTAGTAGAACTACACATTTAAAAAAAGGAAAGTATTAATCTCTAACTAGATATTACAACTTCTAACTGTTCTACAAACGTGCATAAAAACGGAGGAATCAGTGCAGCGAAGTAGCGCTAATTGCCACAAGGTTTTACAAGTGTTAAACGTTTGGGAAGCCAAGTCGAGCGGTACTTGCAGGCTAAACTGACGGTCACGTTTTATGTACTTTAGCTTTCGTTAGGCGAGTTAAGTCACACACAGGCACACACGACCGAAGTCAGGGCTATTTTCTTTTAACTATTAGCTCGCAGTTCCTACTTGTCTCCTAAATTAATGCTAGCACGCTAAGAGTGACATGGAGTCCTGCTTAAATTGCACGCTCTTAATGTTCCTTTTGACTTTTTAGAAATACTTTGGTTAGTTTAAACGGTCATCATAATAAGTGCAGTTAAGAATAAAACCGTTTTTAAATGAAAATACCACCTGCTCTCATGTCGCTCCCAAGTAAAACACCTATAGCCCATCATTCCCTAAGCTATTGTGGCGGCACACTTGTATTAGTAATGGCGAAAAATTAAGAATAAACCAAGTTTAGTATTATCTACTTTATGTTTCGCTGGACAAAGTTTGAACTAATCGTAACATATGCACTTGTTGTCCAAGTCTGAACTCACCGCAATAGCGTTCTCGCCCACAGCGCGACTAAGGAAACCACTACGTGTTTTATCATACGCATCATCACCCTTTTTGAACGGATAGCTAAGCACGCTAACTTCCTTCTTGCAGGAAATCCATCTACGCTTATAATAAAGCAGCGTAAGTTATAAAAAGCAAAAAAATTGAAGGTAAAAAAATTACAGAAGAAAGCTATAATTTTCTAAATTTAAACTTATTTGTACCCGTTAGAGGATTGCTACCTTAATGTTTTTGCTCCCATCAAAGGTGGTAATCAGATGTCGTGGTCCCGTAAGGTTGGTTGTCTGCTAAAGGCCTCCGCGGGTCATATTTGCAGCCCCGGTAGTTGGCGGTATGTATCTCGCCGTAATTCGCAAATCTAGCAGGCGAGTCTCGTGTTTTGGTATACTCCGCGGGGGCAAGTGTACTTTCAACGCATTAACGCACCGAGGTGTCGCAGCGCAAAAGCTTGCGGGGTGGCCAAAGATCTAACAATGGTGGCACTGACCAATGCGACTGCTTTTTCGAAGTTTCTTCAATTTGAAGATGGGCAATAGTCTTCAAATTTATTAGCTTTTGTCGTTCCTTTCTGAAATATGCACCAGCACTAATTTATAACGAGCACTTATTCCACTCGCCATTGACAGCGTCCTCAGTGTGCAACCGTGCAGCTCGGAGGGGTGCGATGCCTTGCGAGCGCAGGTCCGCCTCCACGGTGGTCCTGTCGAGTTCACAATAAAATTCACGGAAAACAAGTTTGTAGAGCTAGTCTTGAGATGACTAATAATGAAAAAAAAATTGTAATTTCTTGCTGCGTATTAACGCTGCGATTGCGCGGTATTCTTAAGCTGTGGTCGGAAATATTTTACTTCGGAGAAGCTTATCTCTTGACCTCGGGATCGGGGAGCCGCAGAATTGTAAGAGTTGTACAAAAAAAAGCCACTTTTGTTTTTAACATAGGGTAATATGAGGATTTCCCTCTTTACGAGTTCGCAGGGGAGTGCTGCAGTAGATGGTCGTTTATTATAATAGGGTTAGTGCCAGAAGCGCTGCCCATCTCCTAGTTAACGGTCCCGTGTAAAGCTCTTAAGAGCTTCTCTGGTCTCTATTGAGTTTCAGATTGTCATTACCTTTGTCGGAGCTATTATTATTTTTATTATAAGGATTAAACTTAACTACAATTTTATTACTAATATTTCTATTTTTATTACCGCATATATTTTTTGCTATTACTGTTGCTAACAGTTATATTATTATTAAAAAAGCTATTACGGGAACTATTAGCCGCAAGTTTATTGCTACTACTACTATTAATCTTAATATTACCTACTCACCAATGACTATACTCGTCTTTTGTAACCTTTAGAGTCTCCCTCTCTTCTAGTATACCATCGAAAATATCTGTTTGATTTATAATTTGTAAGGTCGAAAATACAATATTATTGTTAGTTATATTATCAAAAGGCTCCCTATGCCTTTTCAACTTATTTTTGTCCCGAGTTATTTTAGTAAACTTCAAGAAGTACTGCTTTTGTAGAATCTAACTTTTCTCTGAGTTCCTCATTTATAGCCAATAAGTTACTATGAATGCTCGAAGCTCTTCATTAGAGAAGGAACTCATATTCTTAAAAGTTTATATACATAGGTTTAAAAAGAAATAGAATTTGAAAGAAATAAAAATATATTAGTAAATTAAAAAAAATAATATATATATACGGTCGGTAATATAAGTTCAGTAATCAATATTTACGTAGTTTAAGTTTTCTAATATGTATAATTACTTTTAAATAAATCGCTATGCTAATAAGTTAAATATAAGAAGTTGAAGTGCGCAAGCCACGTTCACTGCCCGGCGGTTTGACAAAGCGGAAAAGTCTACTTGATTAGAATTTACGAGGGGGAGGTTAGCGACTATCAAAGACCGAAAAAGAGTTGGGTCGGTGAGAATCGAATCCACGGCGTTGAGTGTGCGCGTCAAAGTTCCTAACCGCTGGGTTACGACGACTAACTCTGTATGATGGTTTTACGTATTAAACTGTTATACTTACCCCGTACAATAACCGATTATAGTTGCGTAACCCTTTTTTATTTAACATACCTAGCGTTGTTAAGTTGTAAGACAGGCGCTAAATATACCCATTTTTATTGTAATTTGTAATTTGTAAATGGTTCATACTGGGAGAACAAAAATTAGAGTAATGTCCGTTCTTTCACCTTAACCACACCATTTTTAACTAATTTTTTATAAAACTGTAAAAGAAGAGTAGTTCTTGATTAGGTCTAATGGTAAATGAACTTAAAACAATTACCAATCATGAGTCACATTAAACCTAAAAATTAAGACCCCCCTACATTATTGCTTTAATTAAACGCGTGAATTTAGGTTCAATGGAGTAAGAGTAATTTTAAAGAGCTAATTAACAAAATTTTTATATATATAAAGTGCCATTTTTTATCGAAAAAGTGAATTAAAGATCTAACTAATTATAATATTCGTATTTAATTTAAGCAGTTTAAGTTATAGCAGCTATAACAATTGTAAGTATATTTTTGTGTATATAAAGTGTAGGCTATTAATGATTTAGTTGCTATATATATATTTATATGAAATTGTGTTAACGCATACTTGACAATGTGCTCACCATTTTATTAAAAGCTCGTATATTCGGTAGTTTTCATTTCGCCCCGATCGAGCTATAGGAAATACCAGTAATAATAAAGGTGGTATGATTTCTAAATTTGTATTCAGTTGCTGATGCTACAATCTAGCATGCACCTCTATCATTATTTTCATTGGATATTATTGTGTTAACTGCGACTAATGCATTAACCATTCATAATTTTTGTTCTCTCATAGAAAGCACTCTTCGCGTATTTTCTCTTTAAGTTACCTTTCTGCATCGGTTTTAAGGTTCTGCATTTATTTTGCTTTCTTTCCTTAAGTTCTATTTCCGCCTGTACAAAGCTGGTTGTGTATCTACTCTCGCTTTAAGATTTTAGTACTGTTAATTATATTTGCTCTAATTATTAGTTTACTTTATTTTTTTTCTTAGTTCATGTTTTAACTCTTTTAAGTTCATCGTTTAAGCCCTTATTGTCGTTAGAGCATTTTAAGATCTTCAGGGTCGTAAAAGCTGATGCCTACCGTTTTTTAGCCTCTACTTTGTATAGTGTGTACATATTAAAGATATTCATACAAACAAGCTGTCAAATTATTTTATCCTATTATCGTGAACAGCCTATTTAAAGGCCCCCTGAGCTGATTGAGATTTAAATTGTGTTCTCCGTATAGTGTTTTATTTAGTTTGGGCTTCGCCATTATTAACATTCTGGCGTTTACTACACTGTTGTTCGTTTTATAGGGTAGAGTGTGATAATGGTCTCTTAATACCTTGCAACTTAAATTTGATATGCTTCTAATTAGTTCCTTTTGTTTTTTTTTAAATATTTATAGCATTCGATCTAAGTGTGTTTTCATCACTTATTTTTTTTGTCTGCCTTTTCAGTAGTTAGAGGCAAGAGGGGGTTTGGTTAAGTAGGGTTTAGTAATATATTTGAGTAAAGAAAAGTATACTTTCTCTTTTTTTTTATTAAAAAATTCTTCTTTTCGTTGTTTTTAATAGTGGATGCATGTTCTGATGAAATGGACGATGGCACTGTTATTTAGTGACTGTTTTTTATTAACTCTTTTTTTTATTTTTTTGCAGCCATCGTTGGGATGTTGTTGGTTTGCGTAAACTGGTTTGGTTTTATTGTACACATGTTATTATAACATATTACAGTTGCCTTTTTCCTGAGTCATATGTTTCTTCGTAGCCTTACTATCTTCAGCATTGTGTTGAATTGGTTGTCGTGGTCATGTGCTGCTTTAGCAGTTTGACATTTGTTCCAGTTTCCTTGTATTGCTGATGTCACTCTGTTTGAATGGGTAACTATTTTTAAACTATATTATGTTCTTTAATTTTATAATCCTTTTAGTTTTTAGGCTTTTATGTTCTGAATTTGCATGCCGAAGAGTAGGTTGCCTGTTCTAAATTGAGGATTAATTTTCTGTTCATGCATGTGTACTATGACTTTGCAAACGAGAAGTTTTGGGCGTTTCCATGTACTTTTTCATTTTTAATCATTTTTTACTGTTGAGAAAAATGGCTTGTGTAAAAGGCTGCTTTTGCCATTGCTGTGTGTTATTACTGAATGCTTTTAAAAGTTAGTAAGCCTTAAGCTTTATAATTTGCCGCCCTATTACCAATTTTAGCTGAAGATAACTTAAAACGACTGTAGAAGTCCTTTGAGAGATTCCAAGGGAAAAAATGCAATACCGATCTGCGTATCAAAAGACTTTTTTTTGCCGTCCTTTGTTAAAAATAATTGAAGAGATTTTTGGTCAAAAAAAATGGTTAAGCGCATTATCCGTATAACACCCTGATTTGTCGGGTAAGGCCTGCATCTTTAGAAGGAATGGTAAAAATACTGCATCAGGGTAAAAAGAGACATATATTTTCAATCTAATACTTAACTATATAAATGGTGATTACTCTAAATTAACACTAAAAGCCCATACGTTCTTAGCCTAAGCGTTTTATATGGTTACTTTTGAATTGATACAGTGTAGAATTTGCTTTACTGTTAGTTTGTACTTTTATTAAGTTATAGTTTAAATCAAATTTGTATAATATGACATTGAAAGTAACTAACTTAGAGAAGTTAGCGTAACTTTTAAATAATGCTTGTATAATACCTAATATGCATATCTCGCCTATATTGGAATGCTCCTTCGTTTTTTGCTTTAATCGTTTTGTAATTCTGGCGCACTCTGATTTCTATTTGGCCTTGTTGAAACATACCTGTTAACATGCTTTTCTTAAAACGTATATTTCGTCTTCCTCTCTTTTTTCCAAGGCAGTTACTACAACTTTAAACTGGCTTCCGTTATATCTTTGATTGGTTATGTCTGTAACTAAGGCTTTACTTAACAAATTTCATTTTAACAGTTAAAACTCTTCTTTTCTGATTAGGATGATCACAATGTCAATTTTTCGACCACTTTAAAACTTTAGGGAAGAAATACAACCGTTTACTTTACAATGGCTCTTTTTTAGTAAAAGACGTTATAGAACTTAAATTTCTACTATGTAAGATATATTCGTAACATAATGAAATATTAACACTAGGTATGCGTGTTAACATATTTTGCACGCGGCATGGAAAAGTTGGCATCTTATACTATAACTTTTAAAATATTATAACTCGGGAGCTGTCAATACCCTATATTTCCTTTACTGTTTTACAACTAATACTATGGAGTGTGCCAACCGTTCCCCCGGCCGTACTCTAAACCAGTTTTATAATTGTGTTTGTCCCCCCGAGAACCACTTTTATTAATCCTTTCTGGACGTTTGGTAACTTTTTTTATATGCTTTTTTCTTCTTTTCGGCTGTGGTTACTGCGATTTTGGCAGAATATGATGAATCTAAGAGAAAAACTTAATGGATATAATATACTAAAGAATTGAATATATGATTTCAAAAGAGTAAGTTCTTATTGCGCTAAGTCAAAGCCTACACCGGACACGCTTGGAGTGGCCTAGTTGCCATTCTGTATTTTAAAGGGCGGAAGGTTCAAAGGTCACTCACTTTTCAGAAACAGAGTAAATGGTTCCTTTAAATTGTAATTCCTTAAATAGATTAATTTTTTTTAGACAAATTGGATCACACGCGTCCGTCAATATTATGGATTTATTATAAACAAGAAAAAGATAAAATTACAAAGTATTAAGTAGCTAAGAGAAAAGCGAGTATAAGATATATACACTATTTTCGACTACTAACAGCTAAAATTCATAGTATATAGTCACCTGTGTGATATGAATTAAAAGATTGTATAATGGCAAGTTTTAGGAAGCTTAACCTTTTAAAATAAAAAAATAAGGAGCATAAGCCTAAAGATGGCATATTACCGACATCGCTAGTTTTTTTTTTAATTTTACGTAATTTTTGTATTAGTTGCAGTCTATTCACAATAAAAGTCGCTAATGATGTGTATACTTTTTCAAAAAAAATTTACTAGTATGTTTTGCATGTGGTTTAGTGCGCTAGCTTTGCTTTTTAGCGACAACAAATTGTTCAACATACATCGCTAGCGAAGTATATGCGGATCTCTTAAGATAGAATGTTATTTATAACAACCAGAGGAAGCATACCTGATGTATGGATTACTTGCTTATTTCTCTAATTTTTTTTTCATAGGATTAGCGTGGGTATCCTCAAGCGATTAATGCTTATTCTTTAAAATATTTATGAGTTCTAACTTAATTCTATTATTTATTTGCAAGGTCATACTTTCAACCAGCTAAGTATATACAAGGTTTTAAGACAGTGGCAATCCTTCTCTAAATTGCTAGACTGTAGACGATATGTGGTTAATAACTGGGGCGCCTCCAATAACTTTCTTAATGCCAATGTCTGTTGTGTACGTGTTCAAATACGTACTTGAACAATAGTCGCTTCAAGAACTTGTAAACCTGGCTAAACGCAACGTGCTTTAAGTGGCTGCTCTTTTCATATTCGTATATACATTAGTTAGAAGGCTTTTAAAAAGAGTAATGCTTTTGCGATCAAGTTTTTTAAAATATAGTAAGGCTAAGCAATCTAATCTCGATAACACACAGTATTTACGCAAGTCTTTAATAAATACAAATTAAAATTTTCCTTTATCTGCGCGAGGGGTTGTATATTACAAACCACATTTCTTACAAAAACATGGACATGCCATTTACAATAAATTATGTACCTTTTATATTTAATTGCGTTATAATTCAGATTTAATATACAAATAAGATTAATAGTATTAATAATTACTAATATTTCAAATTTACTTATTTCAATTATAATATGAACCATCCAATTACCTTACGAATCCATAAAAAATATTATTTTTATAGCGGTTTCATATTGGAGGATTCCCATATAATCTATAGTTTTTCTTTTAGAAAACTTTGAAAGATGTTATTTTGCACCAAGATTAACATTTTTGCGGTTTTATTAGAAAGTCTAAGTAAAACCTTCACCTTAAGAAATTTCAAAGTGAAATAAGGTAAATTTCTTATAGAATTTAGATTATTAATCTTTTCTTGGAAATAATACTTTCATATTGGTTTGGTTTTTTTTAATGCCTTTATGTTACTATATTTCTTTAAAGAAAACTATAAATTTTTATTAAAATTACTAAGAAAGGCAATCTTTTATTCCACTTATTAGGAAAGTTGTTTTTTATTTGTAAGAAGTACAAATCTATAAACAGAGAACGGCTAACTAAGTTCAGTTAAGTTGCAACTGAGATGAGAAATAGATAAGTTAATTATAATAACTTTTACTATAATGCAACTCTTATAAGGCAACTGTAACAAACTTAAGTCCTAAAAATATAATTTTTTACTTTAAATTCAATTTTTTTTTGGAAAAAAAGAAGATAATTTCTTCATTCCAGTTTTATCGGAGGACGCGAGCTTCATTAAATTTTTTGCAGTTTTTGGTTGCTTTTTTAAAAATCCACAAATAAATAATAATAATAAATAAATAAATTAACTTTAAAGATTTGAACATCCTCATTCATATAATCTTCAAGAGGGGCAGACGAAAGTATCTTTTTATCACGCTTTTCCAAAAAATCTTCTTTAAAATTGATGCTATTGATTTGTTATTAAAGTATAATAATAATAATAATGATAAATAACCCCAAACTTTCCTGCAATTTATATATTACAAAGTCTGGTAAATACTCTCCCAACGTATCCACTGCGTAAGCGATGTGATGAACTAAGTTAAAATTATAACTAACAAATTGTATTATATATTAAAATTAGAAAAATAGTACTATTTGGCTGAAAACTTGTGAAATTATTATATTTTTCCTTTAAATTATAACTCGAAGATGTCCCAAGTTGTAAATTAAGCTCGGCATTAAGCTTTGAGATCCGCATGACCTTAAAATTCACAATTATTTACATAATTACGGTGAAAGTTTCTTACAAAAAAAGTATAAAAAATTAATTATATTTAATATTTAACAGATAACATAGCAGTCTCCTTTGCTTTAAAAAAAAAAAACCTCAATAACTGTGATAAGAAGATCTCTCTAATATATACAGTAACCTTATGCTTATAAAAATAAAACATTAAAAATAATAAGCAAGCTACTAAAACTGAAAAAAATAAGTTATCATGAAACATACAACACCTTTAACTTACACCAGTCAAGTAATTTAGTTAAACAAAGTTTGTATGTCTTTCCCCCTTGGAACTCTAAAAGCGAAAAAAATATTAAAATAATTATTTAAAGTTAACTAAATTTAAAACCTTTTACTTCACAAATATAGCTTAGCTCTCTAAAGCTACCTCATAAAAAAATAATAATTAATGGCTCAGAAAAATTGAAATTTAAGTAAAAAGAAGTTATTTGTTACAAACATAATAGCTATATAAAAACTAAGAAATGTTGAAAGCAACTTGCATTTCTGAAGCCAGGCATAGCCTGGATGTGCTCCACTATACAATATTTGTTCCAAAGTCATATAAGAAGGCTATGTATATTATTTTTAATTTAAAAATATAGGAAATCAAGTATAAATTCTTACACGGTCTGTAAAAATTTTTAATAGTAGAGGCAAAATTAATAGTAATGGATCAATTTTTGTGGCTACTAAAAAACTCCCATCTTGACATACATAATCATTTATAAAAAAAGAGCACAAAGTTGGTTTGTAGTGACGAAGTTCATATAAAACTGTTTGACTTTCAGATAATAAAAATTTTTTAGGCCGCAGAGTAACGGGATGAGGCAAATTTATAAAAGTACAGTGATCGGAATGAAGGATAGAATCTTCTGTTTATGCAAATATAATAGGAGTTAAGGTTGAAATTCAAAAATAATATAACATAAAACTATCTCTAATACTTAGTATTAATTTATTTTTATTAATAATCAAACTAATCTTAAATAATAACCCTACCGCAAATCATAAGCCACTGCCTAGGCTGATTAGACATATCCAAGGTACATAAAACTAAACAAAAAAGATATAACTATTATCAACCAAAGAGCCGGAGATAGTACTAGAAGTAAGTACACAGAAAACAACTAAAAAAAAGTTAAAGTTATAGAAATGGGAGTAAGTGCTTCCCTATTGGAGGTAAAGAGCAATGATGTGCGCCCACTTGAGGAATAAATGATTTTTTTTCTTAGTACTTTTTATGTTACGTTTTACTAAACTTCTGATACTGTGCCTCACAAGTGTATATAACTGTAATGACCGAGACCTTAAATGTTAATGAAGCTACTACGGTGTATCATTTACGGTGCCTTCAAAGCTATGGCTTGCTATCTTCTAACTTGACAGAGGTTACCCATTTCTATATTGTAAGCAGTAGTTTTTTTACTTTATAACAGTTATCAGAAACGATATGTGAATTTAACAAAACCGTTATGAAACTCGACGGCAAACTTCGCTCTTTAGAAAAAAAAATGATGCTACTGTATACGCCCTTTCGCTCTTCCTTGTACTCTTACCACCAGTACCAAAGTTGCCTGCACAAATAATTTATTCGAGTTGTGAGTAAAATAAGTTGATTTTTTGCACTTATTATGACATATGAAAAAGTTTACTTTTTTATTAAGCTTTACTTATTTTAAATTTTTAGCATAAAAGCATAAAAAGGGTAATACTTTGCAAATCAATGGCTCGTGGTATCAAGGCTAATTGTTTAAGCTATTTTTTCTATAACTTTTAAATTGACCTTGAAAATGCCTTTTTATTTTTTAGTAGCTACCTTATAATAGCTTTGAAAGTCATGAAATAAGTCACTTTTTTTTTCAAAGGCGTTCTCAGCATTTTCAAGTTACGCTCGTCTATACTTTTATAGACAAGTTATAGAAGCAATAGCAGTTTTCTTTAAATAAATAACTTAGTCCTGCAGTTTTATAACCAATTTTTACTCTTTGTTTTACGAAAGAGATCCTCAGTTCCAAGTGTATTTAGAGTTTCTTCTATTAAAGAATTTGTAACTGTTAATTTATAATAATCAGTACTCTTTTCCAACCAAATTAGATCATTCAATCCAAAGATATAAAATTTGTAAATTTTTTTTTTTTTTTTTTTTTTTTTTTATTAAACCACCAATATTCAGTCGTTCGCAATTCTAAAGTACGAGTACATAGGTGTAATAGTAACTTTAGCTGAAATTACAGTCGAAAGGCTTTCACATTAAATAATTAAAACAATAATTTAAATAAAGCAACTTAACTAAGTCTATTTTCTTAAAAATTTAGGGATTTTGTTACGAATGATCCTACATAAGAGACAAGTTTAGAAAACAACAGCCATCGTGTGATAAACACGAATTTAACGTGAAAACCTATAGATTTGCTTTAAACTTGTTTTTTTATTATAAACGTTAGTTTTCTGGTGCTCGTTCATGTCAATCTCCTAATGAGAGGTAAGAGAAAAGCAATAGAAAAAAGCAAGAAAAGAAACATGAAATAAGGTTACCTTTTTATTATTCATTTATATTATAACTCTAATACGCTACAGCCTCTCCTTTTTAAGGCCTCAAAAACTGCTTAATTCAATTTTCGTTGCAATGTAACATCGATAGATAGGGTGTTCAGGTATCAATCTTAAACAAGTTGATGTCGAGGCTCCTGTAGTTTTTGTATATTCCTGTATCACAAGTTTCACTCGTATTAATAGTTTTAGAATGAGCCAAATCTTTTCATAATTCTCTTGGGCTATACGTTAAAATAATTAATAGGGTTTTCACTATTTAAGTCGCGAAGAAAGATAAAGCTTGGAAAAACCATAGCTCATCTAAGTTAATTTTCAGTGTAGAGCCTCGTACAGAGTTTTGTAACCTGGGAAGAAGCAATATGATGACCCCAAAGGTTCGAAGGTCATCTTTGGTCTGATATATGAACCAAAAAAAATTGTGATTTTTGTAAGAAATGTTCCTGACAATAATTTTTTCTCCGTTAAATTACATATGTATAGGGTTGTAACGCTTAATAAATTTTAGACCTCGTTGCTTTACATTTTATTCCCTTATTTTCTATTTTTTGTTTGTTAGATAGTGGTAAAATAAAGTTGAAGCTTGATTTGTTAAAAGTGGCGACTTTTCTGGCAGAGAGGTGGGGTATAGTAGTTATCACCAGAGCTTGAGCCTTTCTTTTCGTGCTTGCACATTTTAGGAAGGATTCAATAAGAAAAGGAGGTACCCTGTATTATTAGGCTGTGCATTTTATTTGAGATCCGCATGTTAAATTCATTAAAAAGTCACTTTCAATTTTAAAAGAACAGCGCCTATGAACTTGTTGCTAAGTTGCCGTGTCATGTGCTTGGTGAACTTAGAGTTTGCTGAGCATGAATTGGTCCCTTTTGGACCCATTTGGTTTCATAGGTGATATGGTTTTGCTCTACATAATTCTGTAATCCCCTAAGTATACCTACCTCTGCTACTTCGCTAGTACAGGGTAATGTAAACTTATTGGGTAATACTCCGCGGTTTTTAAGTTTTGGTAAAATAGTAACCATGGTCACATTTCATCCATCTGGAAATAGTATTACCTCTTTATTATTTTTTTATAATTGATTTGTACAGATGCTCGGTAATATCGAGCACAGACTGCTTGACTTAGGAAAAACTTTATATAATCATTCTTGGATCGAATTCAGTTTCACAGTTCATTTAATAATTAACTTTTACGTCTGCCTGTAAAGGTATAACAAAACCATAATTGCGCGTTTAAAGCTCATCGCGAAAACTACCTCTTTATTACTATTAATCTTATATATATATGCTTTACAAAAATAAACAAAAAATAACAATGCAAAATTTCAAGTATAACCAATCACTTAGCTATCTTTAGGGCTTCGAAAATGGTAGTCAGAGGATCAAATTGAGGTCTTGACGTAAACAAACCATGCAACGTAGCACCCTGCTTTTATCTTACTTGAAGCAAGGATACCATAGTCTGCTAGTCGAAGAACCAGCCAGTAGGCTAGTATGTCATAAATGACTGGATACACAATACGTACAAGTGTGGCATGTTGTGTAACACTAGTTTACTCTTAGCATGAAGTAAAAGATACAGTATTTCAGCCGCCACTTGGACCTTCGCCGCTATATAGTTAATGTGCGGCCGCGATGACAGGCCTAATAACAATAACGAGCCCCAAATATTTCTTTTGGGGACACCAAAAATTACTATGACACAATGATAAGCAGTAGCGGTAGCGCAGTGCATTTTTTTTAAATTAAAATGGGCTTTGCATTTTCTGCAGAAATACTTTTCAAATAATGGCAAGCGCTACCAGGTAGCACTGCAAATGCCGGCGGAAATAAGGTTAGCGACTAAAATAAGGAGTAAATCACCGCGTCCCGCTTGTGGGAAAGTCGGGCCGTGGCACGCCGTGCACACAAAGTACAGAGAGTAAGATTATAGAGGTGGGTCTTATGAAAAACCGCCCTTTAATTGTTTTGGGATAGAGTGTACATTCAAACTTCAGACTTAAGGTAAGTGCTTACACTTGAAACTGCAGAGATGGCGGCTATGGTCCGCAATTTGTAAACCTAGCCCTTTATTGAGGAAAAGATCCCAGTTTATGTTTTAACGCAAATTACCATTTTTAGGTAATTTTATGATTATTATAGATTATTTCATTGCTTAGTGGTTAGTATATAATGAAGTTCACGGAAAATAAACCGGCAGTGGTGCTAATTTTTAGTGCTTTTTTGTTTTAATCACATCTGTACATCTCTCTCTCTCTATATATATATATACATTTATTTACAATTAATTTTAAAGAGCTTAATGGTTTAGATACCCTAACACGCTTAGGTGCGTTTCGACAAAGAAAAAAAGGCATTAATTATTCTTTCTGCCAAGCGGAGGAAATATACCGTCGTTAAATGCCCTTGCCAAATCATACTTGGAACTCTGAAAGAGCATGGCTGGCGTCTGTATACAGTTTTAAGCGGCGCGGTATGACAACTTATTTTAGTTACTTCGCAAAACGGTTAAGAAGCCGATAGACCTGTTATTTTTTGGGGTAAAGACTGGTGGCAGTGTCCTTGGGAGCATAACAACAGCAGCTGTCTTTCATTAGATCGTAGTGTCTTCCATCTCGATTAAAACTTTTTTTTTTAACTGTGGAGATTGGCTCAAGCTGCTACTCAACGCCAGGGAAAAAGTTCCGGTTCGCAAAACATCATTCTGCAACTAAGTAAGCTGAAGACCAACACTGAGAGGTGGGGTGATCGAAAAAGAACTGTCGCTTCATTTACGTTGCCTTCTAGAGAATATATTGGTGTGAATATTAAAAAATAGTCACATAACGCAACCTTACACGCAATTAAACAACTCAAAAATTTTATTTTAAGGCAAACTATCAATAAAAATATAAAATAACAAGAAAGAGAAACAACTTTATCAGAAAAACCAATGGCTTCTCTGTTTATTTTGTTAAGATATATATTTTAAAAAATAATTTAAGAAACCTGCATTGACATGAGAATTGTATTTGCTTGCATGAATTATATTAGCAAGTGTCTTTATAAAATGCAAAAAATTTCAGTTAAATTAATTATGTAAAATCTTGTTATAATCTTGTTGTGACCTTGTACTACCCTAGCTAAGTTAAAATTTTTTAAAAAAGAATGTTTTTGGTAAAAAGTGGTTTCGTAATATATTAGCTTTGTTTTTATTTTCAGGCTTTATATGTTTTATATTGTAGTTTCTGCGCTCAAGTGATTGTTTAGCATAATGGTACGCGATATTGATATGTCTTAATCTTCTTGAAGAAATATTTTTATTAAAAATTGTTATTTACAGTCTCGTTTACCTGTATAAATCCTACAGTAATAGGTGTACCAGGAAATAGTTTTTTTTAAATATTTTTATTGGCTATGGTATTAATGACAGCTTTACTAAGAGCTATATATTCAGGTTCACAAAAGAGTTATAGATAGTGCGGTTCTAGTCTTTTACTCTATCGGATTCCCATTTTGATATATTTTAAATTACCAATGTGGAAAGTTAATCGTAATTGTGAACCCAACAAGAGATCACAGTAGCATTTCTATTATATTGTTTGTAGAAAAATTATTACTAATTATAAGTTTCGTATCACGTGTTGGTAGAGATAACCTGAAGTCCTACTGGCAGTTCTATGTTCCTTGTTGCTGTTTCAATGAATATCTAGTTAATATGCTTTATTTGGCCTTGTCCTATAAGGGATGATCTAAAATAAACCTGCAAGAGATTTACATCCGTATATTGTTGCCGTCAGTTTTAATAAAAAATTTAAGTTTTGTAAAGAGATAAAAGTTACATCCCAGTTTGTGTTTATACAAACTTTTTTGAAGGTTACTTATAATATTGCATAGTCTCAAATAACTTTGATATCCAAACCCCAATTTTTATATAATAGAATTGCGTCCTTAATCTCATATTTTTATCATATCACTAAATTTTTGGCGTCTCTGTAACGCTTTTTTATAACACCCTCGGTTTCATTGAAGTAGCATCCATTTAGTAATCGTTTTTCTTCCGCGCTAGTCATTTATTGATTGAACACATACCTTGAGGTATACAAGTGTAAAATGGCTTATCAAAATTTTTGTTTGTAGGGAACTTGTACACGAGCCACCAGACCAGAAAAATGCCAGTTGGCACCAGCGGAGCTCGAACACCCCGACCTTGGGATTGCGCGACAATGCCCTAACCACTTAGCTACGCTAATAACTCACAACTTCCGTCGATAAATTATATTTGCATCTTTGTTATGTATGCTAGAAAGAGGTAGTTCTATTAGCAATATGAAACGGCATCTCTCTATAATACGCAATATTATATGGTAAATGTAAAGATTCTTTTAATAAAACTGGAGAGTAAATTTCATTGTAATAAGTACCAGCTATTTCTTAACAACTTTTCGCAGTCAGTCTTGCTATATATTAGTTGTTACTTTTCTTCCTGTAAAATGTCCATGTTGCAAATAACGTTCTTTCTATGAAGAACTTCATCCGCGGTAATAAACTTAAATTCATTGTGCTTAAATAATATTCTTTGGCGGCAGCACCATGTATTTTGTTTTGTCTTCCAAATTATTTGTTTCACTAAAGCAAAATAGGTTATTGCTTGATATTTATCCTCATTATACTCTTTTAAAGAATACCTAGGTCCTCATCATAAACCTTAAAATTACTTTTATTAAAAACATAAACATTTATTTAATATATATTTTTAGGGGCAACTTTTGAAGTTATAATTAAAGAGTTTGTATTATCTCTTGAATATATATATCAGAAACCTCTGATTTTAATAAAAAGTATCAAGCATAATTAAGAGTGTTTAGATGGTTTACAAAACATATTTTCGGAAAGTAAATAATAAATTTTTATTGATTTAGTCTAAATTATTTAAATTTGTTTCTATTTTATTAATGCTCTGACTGATAGCAAATAGAAACGGCTTTCCTTTTAATTTTTGGTTGTATAAAAGATTTGTGAACAGAAGAAAGAGGCTTCAAATTTATAAAATTGGGTTAACCAGAAGAACTAGTTGAATAGTTTCGTTCGTGTGTATGTTTTCATTAAAGCCTGTTTTTTTTTCAATTTTGTTATTTTCTGCTAATTTTGGAATGTCCTCTTTTATGATTTTTGTGTTAGTCTCATTATAATTTTTGGTACTGGATAGTTGTCGGTTATAAGTAAGAGTTTGAAGTAATGTGATCCCTAGGATGGCGCCATCACTGGTAGTGGCTATAAAAGCGTAAATATATGTATAAAAAATTTTATTAGTCAAATAATTTATATAACACAGTAAATAGGCTGCCCTTTATACCACAAAACGTTCCAAGCAGGAAACAAAGAGCAGAAAAATAAATCCCCTGTGCTATCTCTGTTTATATCAATTGGGCATGTTAAAAAATTGATGGGATCACATGGAGCACATGGCTAACCGTACTGCCAAAGTGTGGATAAAAAGTCCAAACGTCATCATGTATGAGTTGATTGTTTTGCACGAAAGTTGTTTCTAAAACAGTTAATATCTTTTAATCGAACTATTTTCTTTGTGCTTCAGTCCTTCGTGAAATATTTTGGATTAACGAGTAGAATTTATATTTATTTTTGTAACTTTTCCTGGTGCTCGAGCAAGTTAAAAACTTCGAATACTCAGACACTCAATCAGGAGTAGTCAAGTCATAGTAGATACCAGTCATATATTGATAATTTCTTCAGTTTTTCAATTAGTAATTTTTTCCTCAATACAGATAGTACGGCGGAACACTGGAGAAAGAGGTGTTATGAAACTGGAGGCATTAAAAGTAAGCTAAAAGAAATTTATAAACCTGTATGGACTAAATACGAGAAAAGATAAACGTAAGAAAGGGTAATTTTAAGAGAATGTGAACATTTTTTGAAAATAGGTATACTGGAACTTACTGACCTTGGAAAATGTAATCACATGCAAGTAGTAGTAGAGAAACCTGAATTAAAAAATGCTACCCGGCAGGAGATAAGATCTCCAAAAAACTATGAGAATTTCTGATGCACTTTAAGGGTTAAATGCACAGTGCATCAAAGTTTTTTACCAAAATAGAATTCTTAAGGGCTATTGTAAAAAATTTGCTATCACACATTGACTGAAAATGGGTTAAAGGGGTTGTACTTCCCTTCGGTTGTGTAAACGCTTTTTTGAATACCAGAAAAGGATGGACATAATAACTGAAAAACTAAATTTTAATGAAAACTCCTAAGGTAATATAGTTGAGGGCAAATTAACTCGTTATAGCCCAAACTTAATAGCTAGGTCATAAAGTAAAAGTAACTCGAATAAATCATATTCCTGAAGGACCTGGTTAACTAATTTATTCGTTTAATAAAAAATCTTAACTTCTAAATTACCTAAATAAATATACAGTAAAAATAGAAATATATCTTTATACGTTAAAAATAATATATCAAAACATTAAATAAATATAGATAACAAATAAACCTGCATCAGATAATTAATAATCATAGTCGAAAAGATACTCTTTTATATCCTAAATCTGTTTTTTACGACTCTTAAGAACTTTAAAAACACGTATGAGATAGGAAACTATCTCGATGGGAGTGGCGCGGGTATATATAATACTAGTACTATAGATAGTAAAGACATTAATGAGACAGCACCAATAGCACGCATCGAAGCAAAGACGAAAGCCCAATAAAGTGAGCTATGCCAAGCCGCGACACGTGCTACTAATATAAAAGCGCCAATACTATTACAGACCTAGCCAACAGATATAGCTAAGTATGCGTCCTCTGAACAAAGGAATAATGTATAGTAAAGTATCACTCATTACTCCTGCAGTCCTTCCGTCTGCGTTCGTCTTTGCTACTAACATGACAGAAGCTTGCGTTAGTAACTTAGCTGATTCCATCAACGTGTTTCAGTTAATTACGTCAGCTCTTTCATTGATTTTCGCGGATATATATATAGTACTAGTACCATTAGCACATGCATGAACGATCCTAGCTAGCACAAGTAATGCGCTACGCCGAGACGCGACACAAGTACAATAGTATGATACTAGTACAATGCTACAGACTTAGCTCCAAAAGTTCACTAAGTATGCATCCTTCGGACCAAAGGAAAAAGACTAAATAAACTACTGCGTATGTTGATGATTGATTAGTCTGTACTAGCACAAAGCTAGATCACTTTAAGACACTTAATGAATTAGTATCTCTACATGAATTTTTTAAAGTTAAGATTCAAGTTGATATATAAAAATTTCTCAATAATTCTGTAAAGTGGTTGGGGCAAGAAATTTTTAGTAGATGACTTTAAATTGAATGTAACAAGAGTGCAATTATTTCAGAACCCCTCAGCCTATTGTTAAAAAAAAATTTCTGAATAGCATGATGAACAAAAGAATGCTTGGATTAATGTATTGAAAATTTTAAAGAAAAACATTTGTTTATTTTCAATATAATTATGAACTAATTCTACTAGACGGATGCTGGTGAGGTGGACTTATGCAGTGGAAACATAATTATGGGGACGAAACTAAATGATCCTTATAGAAAGTTTACCATAGAGAGGCTCTAACCTTAAGCTGGTGCAGTAATAAACTTACAAATGTGGTATATTAGGCGGGGACACATTTAGTAGTCGAAATCACAAAAATTTATTAGGTGTTTTTACAAACCAAATTGGCGTAGAAACGGTTAGAGAAAACGGATTTTTAGGGTGCAACATATAATGATTAATTTAGATTGGCTCCTAAAATATATTTCAGAAAAACTGAATGTCATTGCTGACCTATTAAGATTAGCAAGTGACGTGCAATTTGATGGCATTTAAAAATAAGCAAATAAATGTAGAGAGCGCACATGAAATTAAAAAATCTAAATGCTTTAATATGTGATCACTAATTTACATAAAATTCAGCTCATATAGACATATCTAAATTAACTTATAGTTGAAGAAAAATCTTTTAGAAGACTGCTAAAAGAGGTCGTAAATGTTTGTGGTGTGTATCCAAATTTGCCAGAGAAAGCAATGAAAAAGAAAGTTTGCATAAATTTGAAAAAAACGAAGAACCCTAAAAACACATTGGATAAAATATAAAACTGGAGGTTATGATAGTATTGTATTGGTAATTGATCACTCGAGATTTTGTAGACTGAACCTCTAAGAAGAGTTACCAGTGCAAAGATTATTAAATTAATTAAAAGTATCTTTAAGTTGCGAACCACATTAATTTTTGCGGAGGATTAAGATTCGGTATTTATAAGCAAAGAAATAACAGAGGGATTTTGTTAAAAAAAAAATTAATAAACAAAGATACATTTTTTTTTTATATAACAGTTGATCACCCAAAGCAATGTAGTGGCTGAACGTGCAATTCAGACCCTAAGTTTCCATTGCTAAGGTATGTTACAAAAAAGATTTTGAATAGCTGGAAGTCTTAGGTCAGTACACTTATGTCTATAACCGAGTACCGAACCTGAAAATCAAAACTAATTACTCACCCGTAACTGATACTAAATATATAGAGTGTAATGAAGAAATCGATGACTGAATCGAGAAAAAGGAAGAAACAGAAAACTGGAATATAAAGAAGCAAGTTTTCAGAGAGAAACAAAACGGCTACGAAATAAAATGAGGCTAGCTTATAGCAAGAATGTGAAGCAAAAACCCTAGATATTGGTGGTTATATATATGGAAGTTACTAACGAACGAAATAACTTAAGTGAAAATTTAATAGAACAGGCGATAATTCTAAATGTAATGAACAATATTTTATATAAAATTAAATTTGGCAATATATACTAAGCACAGAAGAGTAAAGGGGCAAAATCCATAAGTTAAAGAACTGACTACAGAAATTAGGAAAGTTTGGTAATAAATTATTCGTGCTTGGACTATGGAAGTCAAGATTCATAATTTTTAGCAAAAAAGAGAAAAATTTAATAGGAAGAGTTGCAGTGGCAATGGTTAGTTAACCCCTCATTAGTTACTGGTTACTATGTTTACCACTTGTCGCCTAAGTTTATTTTGCAAGAGTAGGTCTTTAGAATGAGTTATCTCTATGCCGCTCGAGGTATGGGCAAGCTTAGTTAAAAAGGTTAGGGGGGGTGGGAACCAAGGGTTACCTTTTACCACGTGTGAAAGTAAGCATAGCGCATCATTCGCTTAAATTGCGAACAGTAGAAGCGAAAGAAGATTTCCTATGGGACTAAGGTCTTCAGCAATCTCAGCAGAGACAGTGCAGCGCCCTCGCGAATGCTTAAGAAGCGACTGTTCAAAGGCCATGAGAGGCTGTCAAGGTACGCGAATTGGGGAGCGGGCCTTCATGCCCAACTCGGTCGAAAACCTTCTCAACATCACTCCAAACGGCGCCTGTTTCCTTTTTAAAGTTAAAGGCTCGGATAGTTTATTTATTAGGCGGAGAGACTGCTAAGTAGTTGAGTGCTCTGGGCTCTTACCGAGATCTTAGAAGCCTCGATGTTCTCCCCAAAACGACGCAGTAAAGCGGCGTCGCCCACTTTGCCAATTTCTGACAGGAGGCTAATGGGTTGAAATTTGCGTGTTGCAAACTCTAACCTATGTGCCTTACGCAGTCTCATTAGCCTTCGTCTTTCATCTTTTAGAAAGGTGCCAAAGGCCTTCGTTAAATTAACTAGGGTGTACAGAAAAAGTATTGCTTCTAAAGGCAATTTTTTAAGAATTTTATTGATTGTTAATCTTGTTTCTTGCTTAAAGTTACAAATTAATGTTGAGGTTCCATATGCAACCCTCAGTTACATATAACCTTTTAAAAATTAATAGTATTAGTGTTACAGGAAAATATTTTTTATTTGGATTACTAAACTTTCCATTACTTATGTAGAAAAATAATTTAATATAAAATAATTTAGCACGAAAACGATGATCTTGCAATTTAGGATTTCTGTCTCCACCGCCGAACACTCAAGTTCAAGCCTGTTTTAAGAATAAAATAATATTAGTTGAGACCTAAAATTTTTAACGAACAAGATGTTAAGGCTTGTAATATTAATATATTTGGTCTGACCCGTATTTTTAAAAAGGTACCCGACCGGGTTATACCCGTTTTATAGATTAATAAATGGATGCTTGGCCAGAAACTGGTTATGTTAAGAGTTTTAATATTAAGGTTTATATTAGTAAATAAAATGACTAGCTATTAATTATAGCAATAATAATAATAATGATAATAATAATAAAAGAAGTCAATATAAAAAATACATATATAAAGCTATAATTAGGCTGAGTGTAAGTTAGACATATATTTAGCATTTTCCTACTGCATCGGTTTCCATATTAGAGACTCCTTAGAATATTTACTAGCGTAAAAACTTTGTGCTAAACACTAAATTGCATAGTGAGGTGTGATTGAACCACATTTGCAATACCTTAAAGTTATGACGTAAAAAACGCTTTACTTAATATGAACATTCTATAGAATTAATAACTTAAGCGTTGAACTAATACCCTGGACTTTATTTTTAGATATATTTCAGGAAATGAGCTTCGTTACAGTCCGTTAAAATAATTATTTATACATAAGAAAAGCATAAAACCATGGCAAAATCTTTTAACTATAAGAAAATTGCTGTCTTATTAACATAATAGACGGCTGCAGAGGCCTTTAAATTTGTGAAGAAGGCCACTTTCCTCAACCCACTATTTGACGAGATGAAATATAAATTAAGCAGTTTAAGTTACAGAAGATCTTACGAATATGGTACGTCAAAACGATAAATAAATATATTAAAAGGAATCACGTGGCGTAAGTGAAACTTAAAAAAGGCAAACACAGAAGCACGAGAAAAGAAGACAAAAAAACATTTTATTTACTAGCCCATTTGGTTTAATTTATATTTTATTTTTACGAGAAATGTTTTAAATCTATTTCATTAGTGACGATTGTATGTAGCGTTGTTATATTAGTGCTTGCTCGCCCATAATTGTTTATAAAATGGGTTGCTACGTAAGACAATTTATTTATTAATGGCAGTTCCTGGTACTCGATCGAGTTAAAAACTTCGAATGCTCGAGCTCTCAATCAGGAGGACGTAAAACATATTTCAATGGAGGGTTATTTGTAAAGCTTACTATGTGTATCTAAAAGTTTAAGTAAATTAAGAGCCAATCAATGCTAGACTTACACCACTTTATTTTTTCTCATAACACTGATTGGTAACTATACCGAAAATCATAGGCAAGTCAAACCTGGTCCTGACCAAATCACGAAAAATAGGAAGCCCTCGAGAGGTGAGCATAGCTGCTAGGTTTTAGTTCCCTTTTCCCACTAAAGGCTTTTGTGCATTGTTAATGAACAAAATACACCTGCACTAATTCTTCTTTTATGTCGTAACAAATCAGAAAAAAAAGAATATTTACGTGAATATTGCCGTTTTTGACCTCACCGTAGTATAAAAGCGGTGTCTCTCCTCAACTCTGTTCTTGCAAGCGTTGTCTTCCTTTTTTTTTTAATGAACCTTTAATTTAATTCAACTATCCAAGCTTGGCACTACTATTAAGGATAAAATAATGTGTCCGTGTTTAATTACCTAAAACACAAATATTATATTTTTTCATTTTATATCTTGAAAATTAAATTAGAAAGGCCTTACGCTGTTTTTAACAATTGCCATATTAACGTGCAATATCAGCTACAAATAATTTTAATAACAAAATAATATACATTAATTATTAAAAAAAAAAAGTTAACCCTACTTACAACTGTATTGAAATTAACCTTGTGGTTTAAAATAAAAACTTGACTACCACGTGACCAAAATATTTGAACAATCAACTGCTACAAATTTTAATATTATATTTTAGTAACTGTTGTGTAAATCTTTATTAATTATAACAAAAATGGCTGAAGCTGTTCATGCAGTTCTTGAGGAAATGATTCCAGAATTGGACGATCTTCAAAAGCGTGGTA
Source organism: Zophobas morio (assembly GCF_036711695.1). Lineage (NCBI taxonomy): Eukaryota > Metazoa > Arthropoda > Insecta > Coleoptera > Tenebrionidae > Zophobas > Zophobas morio. The sequence goes on along the minus strand of NW_026972211.1, from coordinate 278,748 downwards.
TTTTTGTAGAAAAAGAAATTAAGGAAATTGTTAAGCAAAGAACTGACTTTGAGTATAATCTTCACCGGAGAATTACTGAAAAGTCACATTATTTAAGATCAATTGAGGTATTTTATAATATTTACGTCTAAACAATTAAGTTCAGCCTAATCAATACTTATTGTTATAGTATGAATTGAATTTAAATGCTTTACGAGTTCTCAGGAAAAAGAGACTTGGTATCAAGCGCAACAATCTTCCCAGCGATTATTTAATGATTCGTCGCATTCACTTTATATTTACAAGAATGTTAAAGAAATTTCGTGGTGATAAGAAATTATGGTTTCAATATTTTGAATTTTGTAAAAGAAATAAAAGTCATCGACTTTTAAAACAGGCGTTTGCTCAGTATACTTTATAAATATACTTTTATAAAATATATTTTTAATATTATTTTACAAATAATAAATTTTATAATTATAGTTAATTAATTTTTAATATATACATATAAAAATTTCATTAGATTATTTTTTTTATTCTGACAAGTTTCTTTGTTAAGAAATTTGTTAGCTTAGTTTTATAAATTTTATTTTGGTGTCTAATTCTCGTATTTATTATTTTTTTTTTTCATATATATATATATATATATCACTACAATAATTATATAACACTTAAATCTTGTAACTATAATGTAGCACATTTCCATTTACTAGAGAGTTAATATAGAATTTGACTGCTTATAAACGTTAAACAATTATTAAATTGAACTTTACATTTATTATAATAAATATTTTTATTTTTTTATAACAATAATAAATATATTTTCTTTTTATTATACGTTTATAGTAAAAGTTAAAATAATTCTGTTTTAATATTTATTTTTAGTGTTTTTATTTTTTTTAACGCTTTGCTATAAGAGCTTTATCTTTTCATCCGCACTCTTCTGAAATTTGGCTCGAAGCGGCTAAATTTGAACTTGAAGAAAAAAGTAATTTTAAATCTGCTCGAGGTTCGACTTTTAAATCTTCATTATTTTTATTTTCATATTTTTTAAGTTATTAATTGCCATTAATATAAATAAGTAATAAATTTAACATAAAAAATGGAAAATTAAGTTTTGTAAGAGATCAAATTAATTCATAAATTTTAGAAAAAAGTTTTTATATCTATCCTAACTATTAAGTTATACTTATTTTTTATATTTGTAAATACATTGTTATTGTATTTTTTATCTAAACTATTGATACTTTTTTAAAAAAGCTATTAGTTATTATTTTATTAATTTAGTTTTTACCTTTTTTTAATTGTAGAATTGGAATTATATGGTTTTGTTATATTTCTTTTCAAATATTTATTACAAAGAAAAATGTTTGTTTTATAATATTTATATTAAATATGTAATTTTTTTATTTACTGATTTATATCTAAGAATTTGTAATTTATATTAATTTATTATTGATATAATTTATTTTTTAGATTTTAATTTTATAATTATAATTATTTAAAAAATATTAAAATTTTTTTTGTTTAGTGAATGAAATAAATAATAATTAAAAAAATATGTAGTTAATTAAAAATAACCAAAATTTTTTAATTATTAATTTGTTTTTTTTTGTACTTCATACAATGTTATTATATTTATTTGTAGGAATACAATAATAATAAATGAAAAGTTTAAAAAATTAACAATTTTTTAATAATAAAAAAACTAATTAATTAAATATAAATAATCTATTAAAAAGTTATTATGAAACTTTGAAAAGTTTATAAATAACTTTATTAAAATTTTTATATATAAATATTAAAGTTATTGTTTAATAGATAACATATTATAAACTATTTTTAAAAACTTTACTAAAAAAAAATAAAAGTTATATATAATGAAACAATTATGAAGAAATCAATTATAATAAAATTTTTTGTTTTGTATAAAATTTATATAACAAATAGAAAATAAAAGTTATTATTAACCATTAATATATTAATATATATTTTTATGTATTTTTAGAATTTTTAATAAATTATTAACATAAAAATTTTTACATATGCATAAAAGAAAATAATTATTCCATAGACTCTTATTCTTTAATAAATGTTTCATATTATTTTGAGATATTATTTTTTACTAAATATTATACAATTTAAATTTTTTTTTAAAAATTTTATATATTTTTGTTATTTTTTTTTACTAATATTTTTTATATTTTTAAGTTAATCCATTTCATTTTTACTAAATATTATATACAACTTAAGTTTTTTTACAATTTTTACTATTTATCTATGTTTTTTATATTTTTAAGTTATTTTATTTACTTTTTACTAAATATTATACTTATTTTTTAGTTTTAACCAATTTTATATTTATTTAATATTTTACATATTTTTGTTATTTTATTTATTTTTATTTGCTAAATGTTATAAATATTATGGGCTTTTTTTTATTTTTTTAAAAGTTATCCTTTTTTTTAACTAAATGTTTTATATATGTTCAAATTACCTTTTTTTTACTTTTTCACTAAATATTATATACCTTTTAAATATTTTAATAAATTTTTATATTAAATTAATGTTTTATATACTTTTTTTAAGTTAATTTTTTTTTACTACTTTTAAATTTTACTCAAAAAAAAAGTTCTTCTGCAACGCGCCCTTCGCATGAACCTAAAGTCTCAAGTTCTTTGGTTGGAATATTTTCGTTTGGAGCTTCTTTTTACAGATAAAATACGTTCAAGAAGAAAACTTTTAGGAATTTCTGTAGAATAATTTTTATACACCCATTTTTTATTATAATAATTTTTTTTGGAAACTTTTTGTATACTTTATTTGGTTTGACGATTAAAGTTATTATTATATGTACTTTACTATGTATTATATATTTTATTGTCTTTTACAGTATATTATCTTTTTTTTATAAAAATTTATAAAATTAACTTTATCATTGGAATTTAAAAACAAAAATATTTTTTACTAATTTCGTGACATTTTATATTAAAACTTTTAAAAAAATAGTTTAAACGAATAATGGAAATTATTTATGTTGTTATTGTCCTTACTATTTATTAATAATATGATAGGTTTGAATATTTACTTTTTATTACTTTATTTAACTTTTATTAGCCGAAAACAATTTAATAAAATAATTTTTTTTAAAATTAAAAATTTATTATGCCTGATTTTTTTTTAAAATAAAAGTTATAAAACTTCATTTAATATTACGATTAATAATAATTATAAATAATATTTTAAAATCAATATTTATAATAAATTATTTTCAAAAATTAAAATGAATATAAATTGTGAACAAAACTTTTAACCAACAAATATAATGAAAAATTTTAATCTATATAATTTTTTATTATAAATAAAAACTATAATAAGAAATATTAAGAATTTTATTTTCCTGGTCTAATTAATAATTGAAGAAAATGGGCTAATTTTTTGGTTGCTATAATTTATATTCGTGTTGGTTGGTTAAAACTATTTCTTTATGAATGACAATTTTAGGATCTACCGAATAATAAAGATACTGATAAGATGAATAACTTTTTAAATTATCAACTCCCTCAACTAGTTTACAAAAACGCAATAAACGGTAAACTTTGTTATTATTTTTTATTACTATTATTTAATAACTTTATTTTTATTTTTTTTAATTTTAATTTATTATGAATTTGTTTTTTTAAGAGTTTCGCGTTTTTTTATTATGAAAATATAAATCTGTGTTGGCGTTAAACTGAAACGTGAAAGCATGAGTCGAAAAAGACACTTTTTATTAGGAAAATTTATATTTGCAATCTTAATTAGTAAAGCGTTACGTAGCGCAAAATCTTTCACACTGTTTCAGTCGCCACGTGTTGTGTGTCTCTCGTCTCATCCAACCTCTCGGCTTCGCCTTTTAGGCTAAAACTTTTTTTTAATGGAAGGTAATGACGAATCATTGCAGCTTTGTGTAGTAAAAAAAATAAGGAAAGCCGTACGCTTTGTATCGAGCACTCGTGGGCTCCGCTGGTGTTATTTAAATGTACTTTTGACTGTCTTCATTGGTTGTGTTGCATTAATTATTTAAAAATTTTATCATCACTTTTTGAAATTTTTATTAAACAAAATTTAGTCGAGTTCAAAAGTTTTTATGAAACCAGTTTAGCTATATACTGGACATTTTTATGTTTGGCAAGAACCAAAGTTTTATCTAGACCTTTTGCTTCTCTTTTCCGTTCTCCAAAATTCATTATTTATTGTAGTAAAAGAAAGATTAAGAAAAATGAACTGTTAGTTAAAAATTTTATTTGTTGTTCAATTATTAGTTGTTACAGTAATTGTTATACTTCTATGATATTTTTTTTAAGTATTTGTTTTTGGATAAATTTTTATTTATTTATATTATTATATATACATTGAAATACATTTTATTTAAATATTACTTTATTCTCATTATTTTTACTTCGTATATACTTTATATTATATCATTATATTTGTATATAAGTATTAATAATTTTTAAATATTGTAATATCTTTTATTTATTATCATATTTTATTATATACTAATTGAATTGTACAATAATTTATATTCTCTATATTAATTGAACTGCACATATAATGTTTTAATAGAGAAAATATGAAAAAAAATTCCAAACTTTTATTAATATTTTATTATTAATATAATAGTTTAAATTATTTTAATTTTAATTTTTTACTTGTTGTTTTTCTGTTTAATTACATAAAAATTTTATTTTTTCATATAAAGCTTTTTATAAAATTTAAGAAAGTTTTTATGAATTTTATTAACTTTTTTTATGTAAGAAATTCCAAATGATGTCCACTTTCGATTATCATTTGCTGAACTTTACCGCCATTTTCCACAAACTGAAGAACTTGTTGAAACGGAAATTATTAAAGCTTTGCTACAGGATGAACAGCTTGGCCAATCAGAAGTCCTTCCTTTTGTGCTGTTCATTGTTATATCATAAAAAATATTGTTGATCTATCAGAATACGTTTGATGCCGTGGCTAAATATTATATTATTCCCAAATTCACCAATGAAAATTTTGAGCGCGTTTGTAAAATATATGAGTTGGCCAATGAAAAGCTGAAAACACCAGCCGTTGCAGTTCTGTATATTGAGTGTCTTGCGTCATTACTTGATAAGAAATCACCAATGAATGGTGCTAAAATAAGCGACGCTTGCTTGGAGTCGATTAGTGATTGGTTGGTTCAAATTGGAAGCCAATTTTCTAGCGAATTTGATTTGCCGTCGTCAACTATAAGGATTGTTATATCGTTTATGCTTGAGAAGAGTTGCTTATTATTAATATTAATATTATTATTATATTATTATAATAATTATTATTACATTATTATCATTATCGTTATTTATAATATTACTAACTTTTTTAAAACATATTATAAAGGACTTTATAAAGAAGCTTTAGACTTGAGCTTGCAAGTCCTTAATAAAAAAAGTAATAGTCCTGAAGACTGGATCTTTTCTATACGAACACACACGCAATGCATAAATATCAAAGGCATATATAAAGAGTTTTTTGTTTACTTTGTATTATAATTTTTTTGGAACTTTTTGTATATATACAAAGTTTTATTATTTTTTTATTTTTACTAAAATATAAATATTATAGTAACTTTGAGTATTTATATTTATATTATATTATATTATATAATAAATGTTTCTTTCGTTAGAGGATTGTTATTAAAGTTTATTAGAGATATTATATCCATAGAAATATATAAAATATTTTATGAATTTTTTTTTCTTTTAGTATAATATTATTTTTTTATAGTTTTAGAAAATTTTTATAATTTTTTTAGAAAAGTTAATAATATCAAAAGTTTTTGTTTTCTGTATGCTTAATATTATTATAGTAAATATTTTTACTGCAATAATATTTTTATATTTTTGTTTTTATCACAAAATTTTTTACTAAATATGAAACGTTTTAAAAATTATATTTAATTTTATTTCTTTATATGATTTTCATTTTTATGCTATTAAACCTCTTTCTTTCTATTATTATTAAATAAAAAATTTGTTTTTAAACTTTACTATTTGTTTATATTCAGAAGCAAATATTAATAACGACGTTATCTTTAACCTTATTGAAAAATCTCTTAAAGCACATCCCGAGCACTTCGAACTTTGGAGTCTGCGTGTTCGCTTTGATTCGCTGGTTTCTTCAGAGACACTCGAGGACACTTTTATGGTATCAAAATTAGTTATTTGGGCTTTTTATATTCGTTTTGGTTGTTTTTAGTGGTAATTTAACTTTATTTGTTCGCTTTATAGTTTCATTAAAAGTTATGATAGCATTAAAATTTGTGGTGTATAAAAATCACTAAAGCGTTATTATAATGGTTGACAGAATTTTTGTTTTTTTAATAATTGTGATAATAATAATAACAGTTAAATTATATATTATATTGTTTATTTTACAAAAAATATTGTTAAGTAAAAAATAGGAACTAAAAATATTATTTATGGATTTTTTATTTATTATTTATTGTTTAATTTTTTTTAAGTTTTAATAATTTAAAATTGTGAAGTGTTTAAAAAAATATCAAATATTCTGAACGTTTTTATAATGGTCAAATAATAATAGTTAAAAAGTGAAATAAAAAGAATAAAGTTAATGTTAAATTTTAAATAATATTAATTAAATAATAATAAATAAAAATATAATGATTAAAAAATTGTATTTTATACAGATTTTCATATTATCATTAGTCAAGTTTTTGATTATACTCGCTAATAAAAATAAACTAGCGCTTATTTGAATACATAACTGCTTAAGGAAACGTGCTAGTATATAGCGCTCCAATCGCAAGGCTCTAAATAAAATTGCAGCCAATTAACTTTTCAAGTTTAGCTCATTATTATTATAGAAGCATAATACTATTGATATATATTTATTTATTATACATAGTTATAAAAGTTTACAAAAGTTTGGTTTTACGCTTTTATTTAAAAAATATATATAAAATATTTATAATGGTTCATAATAAATAAAAAAATACTTATAATGTTTGTAATAAATTTTTTAATGAAACTACAATTTCTATGAATATTTTTTATTAAAACATAAAAATTGTAGTTCAATACTTACATATAAAAAAATTCATTATTATTTATTATCTTCAAAAAAAATTCAAACGTTGTAGTTTAATATTTTTATGTATACAGACCGCTATACAAAAAACGAAACCTTTTTTTAGAACGCAAATTAAACTCAACACGTTATTTGCTAAGTGGATCATGAAAAATAAGGATATGTCCTTTTTTCGTTCATTTTATAAAAAGTAATATTAATATTATTAAAAATTATTGAAATTTATATGATTTTACAATTCCATTGAACATTATTTTCATGAAAAATAAGGAATTGTCCTTTTTTTTTCTTATTAATAAATGATACAATTAGAAGACTTTTATAAAGCTATTAACTTACAATGAGTATAATGAATAATATTAATCAAATATAAAAATTTATAGTGAACTAAAGAACCAACAAAAATAAGGAGTTATTTTTTTTCGCGTTTTTATAAGTATTATTAATAATATATCGTTAAAAAATATAGTAATTTTTTTTATATACAAGATGTATAATTATAATGAACACATTATATTAATGTTAATAAATACACAAATTTATATTAAAATAAAAATAAAATAAAAAATTTTTATTTTATATTATTTTTTCTTTCGTATTTTGAAAAAATATTTTTATTAATAAAAGTATTATTTTATTAGTTTAAAAGTTATTATAATTACTTTTGCTATGTTATGTTTGTATACTTGTATGTGTTTTTGCTTTCTTATATAATAATTATATTAACTTTTTATATACTGTTTTATAAAATAATAATTAATCATATATGAAGCTTTTTATAAAATTTATGGACTTTACCCTCTGAATTCTTTTTTTTTCTTTACTTTTTATGCAAAGTTTTTCATAAATATACACATTTATATAAAAATTTCCAATTTATATATACTCCGTTTTGGTTTACTATAACAATATCAATATAACTTATATATACATTATTATAATTTTAATAATAATAATTTTATTTCGCGTCCTTTTTATACTTCTAAAAAAAGTTTTATATAATATTTATAATAATAATGAAGTAAAATCTTGATTATTGTCACTTTTAATATTAGTTATAACAATTTTATTTATTAGAGTTATTCGTGAAACCCCCACTTCACTGCTTTCATCATTTATAAAGAAATGCATTAAACTGGAAACGAGGAAGTTTGACTGCCTTGTCCACGTGGAGTGGCTGTACGAAAAACACATGAGCCTTTTCCCTAAAAGAATTGGTAATTTTTTAAGCGGTGGTTGCCTATTTTAATATTTTAGTCAGGTTAATTAAAAAAATGAGTAAAATAAGTAGTTTTGGTTATCATAACCAATACGATTGCATTATATTTAAAGATCGCGTGCCAGTGGTATTAATTTTTTTCTGCTTAGAATTAATAGTTAAATAAAAAAAATTTATTAGTTTATTATAATAATAAATAAATATTTAGAAACCGTATTTATTTTTGATTAAAAGAAAATTGCGTTAAAATTTTTTTAAAAGTCAAAAGTAATAATAATTATAAGCAACAAAAATTCAGAGAAAAAGTAATAAAAAACAAATTTTTTATTACTTTTTTATTATAAAAATAAACTTTATAATTATGAAAAAAATGTAATACTAATGAATTTTTTTGAAGATTGCTTGAAAGTTTAAAACTTTAAACAATTAATAGTAGCCTCTATTAATAATTATTTTTACAATAAAATTTTTTATTATTTACAATAATAAGGTAATGCTCAAGGGCAGTGCACATGTGATTTATAAGTTTGGCTCGTGCACGTGCTGCAGTTTTATTTCTTTTTTTCTTTTTGTAGTTTACAATCAATAAATTTTACTTTTCTATATTATAACACGTTAGTGTCTATAATATACTTTATATTATTATGTTATATTACTTTGCTGTTTATATTACAAAAGTTTTCGAAGACGTTTAACCTGTGAAATCAACAATTGTTAATAATGAGAGGAAAACAAAAAAGAATTTATATTATTAGAAAATATAAATTTATTAGTAATGCTTTAATAATTTAATAAAATAATTTAGAAAAGATTTTTAATTCTTATATAAAATTTTTATATAAATTTTTTTTTAAATATTCAAATTTTTTTGCAATATAATGAAATAAAAAAAATTTATTTTAAAGAAGTTTATTCGTGTTAAATATATGTATTTTAATAATAAAATGTTTTATAGAAAAAGTTTTTATCGTTTTTTGCGTTTTTATTATTTTTAAGTATTAAAAAAATTTTAACATTATTAAATATATTTTTTAATGATTTTTACATTGTTTATACACAATTTTTTCTAGTACAGTTTTACTTTGTAAAGTGCGTTAATAAAATTTTTAGTGAAATTATATTTAGTAAAATAGTATTTTTTTTTAAATTAAAAACAAATTAAATAATTTTTTGTAAATGTTTTTTATTTAATGATAAATTTTTCTGGTTATTATAAATTTGTAAATTTTTTTAATCGTTTATAAAAATTATAATAGTAAGGAAAATTAATTATAAATCAATGTTAGAATTAACTTAATAAAGAATTTTTTAATTTCTGTATAAGTTTTAGAAGTTTATCTGTAAAACAAATGCACTTAACTATAAAACTTTATATTATTTACTGCTTTAAATATTTGTTAGCATAAAGAAAGAAACGATAAGTTTTTTTTTGATTTATAAATTTTTTATAAAGTAAATTAATTTATTTTTTAATTATTATTGTTATATTATTAGACTCCTATACGGGCTATATAAACTTTTTAAGAAAACACAACGAATATATAAAAGCTAATCAAATTTATAGGCGTGCTGTGAAATTCGTGAAGTTTCCAAAACTACTGGAGAAAAATATTTTAATAAAAAAATAAATAAACTTATTACTAAATTTTTATTATAAATTTTGTTTATTTATATTTAAGTATTTTGTTGTTAAATTAATAGTAAAGTAAATTGACTTCAAGATTTTTTAAAAAGTTTAATACTTAAAAGTAAATTTTCTTTTGTGTAAATTAGCATAAACACGTTAAAAATTTTGTATTTAAAAATTTCTTTACACGTATAAATTTTAAAAATTCGCTTTACAGAAGTTGTACGGTAATGTAGAGTTGCTTGGTTTTATTAGTAATCACTTAATAATTTTGCCTTATTTTACTGTGTATTGTTGATAAAACATTTTTTTTGTATACATTTTAAATAATTTCAATTTATTTTTTTTGAACTATATAATAATTATCATATATATATATATATAAGTATATTTATTTAAATCTCCATTAGCCGTGTTTGGTTTATAGTCAAAAAAAATTGATCCCTCTACCTAAACACTGCAAATATAATTTCAACTTTTTATGCTTAATACTACAAATCAAACACAGTTTATGTTAAGTTGATAGCAAATGATAAAGTAAAATAGAAGATTTATTAAGGAATACTAAATTTAATTGCTAGTACTCGACTGGTTTCTCTAACATTTTACTTTATTCTAATAATTCACTGGAAAACTTCCATGCCTTAACTGCTATTGAAGTGAAGAGTAGAATGCAGTTTAATCGGGTTAAGGGCTTTAAGAAGACCCACCGTTTGGGGCAAGTGTTATAAAAAAGTTTAACTGGAGTGTAAACTTTGCCCTGTAGTTTCGAAAGAAAATTAACTAAATAAAATAACTAAAAACAGCCCACATTTTTCTTATATTTATTTATCATTTTATAATTTTTAATTATTTATATTTTAATCAATAGAATTTTTAATGGTAAATAAATACTTCGATGTTTGTTTTGAAAAGATTCGAAAGTTAATTTTTGGCTCCCAAGAATTTTTAGACACACTGCTTATAAGATCTGGTTTATAATGTGAACTATGTATATTACCGAGACAGAAATCGCCCTGTTATCTTAAGAACAATGTGGAATATATTCTAAACTTGACTATATTAAAATTAACTCTAGCAATTTACTAAGAACCACACTCACGAAAAGCAACAAGACTTGAAAAATACATAAAAATTATAACAAAAAAGATCATAAAATAATTTTAAAAACACCACCGTAAATACTTAAGAATTTCAAGAAGAAAATAATTCTAAGCCATTTAGAATATACTTTAATCAATTTTAGTATGCACCCAAAACCAAAATAAATATATACTTAGATATTTTCTAATTGAATTTAAATAAATATAACTAAACCAGAAAATGATTTCTACTATCTTATGTAAAAGGTGTATATATAACTTGTTTGCCTTAGTAAAAGCAGGATATGTTTTTCATTCTTGCCTCTTCTTTTATCAGAGATGTTACAGTTAGCCTTAACTAACTCGGCAGAAGAGTGTAAGTATGTTCTCTATATTTATAAATCTTTAGGCATACTAAGTAACAATCAGTCAATCTTTACCTAAAAATTTACTAATTGCAAGAACACTGAAGTAAGTTCATCCTTTTTCGTTGAATAAAAAACCTCTCGAAGAAGGGGTTAAAACAGTATAACGATCCACTGAGTGTTATAACTTTGATTTCTCAAAAGTAGTGAAATAGCTCAAACGGTAAAATTAGAAAGATTGTTCTTGAAAAATACAAATTCTGGAACCTTCTTCCATATATTTTTCTGGGCGGAAAGTTTTAAAGAATCATCGAATACTAAAAGTTCGGCTGTTGATGCATGTTTACTCTTAGTGTTATCGCCCGCCGTTAATGTCAGTTGTAAATAGTCTAACAGACTTAAAATGAGATGAATTTTCGTTACAATTAGCTGCATATAAATAATAAAGCATAAATTCTTAAGCCTTCCGTTTTTACTCTGTACTTCCAATAATATTTGACTGTATTTCTCTTATAGCAAACCTTAACTAGCTGCTCCTCGATTTCCAACATAACAGTAGCATTGTATTAAGTATAAGTGCACGCTTAAATGGCAACTTAGTAACTAGTGAGCAATTTTTAATTCTAAATAGAGGGTTGCACGGGAAGACTTCTATGGATTACACCTTCGCTTTTAAAAGTGGTTAAATAGGAAGGAGAAAATTATATATAAAATATTGTATAACTAATGCTGTAATAATATAAAATAAATATTACATGGTGATAATTTTTAGAATATCGTTATAAAACTTTTAATCGAAATTTTATCCCTTCTTATATAAAACTGCTCCAACACTAAAGAAGCCAATCGTAGCAAATGTTAACTTCTCATTGGTTTTTTCAGTGAGTTAGATTCACCAATATTTTAAATTATGCCCGTTTGGTTGGCTGCGCCAGCAAGAAAAATAACCAATGCAATATATTTTTCTAGTGGTAATAAGCTGCGCTACTACTTCTACTAAGTAAATGGCTCCTTTTGCGTCCTTTGGCAAAATATTTTTATATATGACAGCGGAAGGGGTTCGTCCGTTGAGCTCCCTGCTTTTTTTAATTGGTGACTAGTCTCTAGGGTTTTAGCAAATAATAAAGGACGAGCCAGCTGTTTGCAGGGTAGTTGGAGACCTTGCGTCTCTAGCCTATAAGGCTAAAGGAACCCAAGTCATTGGTTAAACGACTGGTCTTGGTCCAAAAGGTTTATATACTTTAATATAACGAATTTAACAATTTATTAATGATACGCTCTCTAAGTGTTTTTTTAAGCAAACACATTCCAGGGATAAACGCACCTTTTTTTTATCTAATGGAAGTCATAAGATTGGCATTGAGCTCAGCTTTCCTATTATAATCTATTATATACAAATTATAATAACTTTCTTAATTTATTAAGAAAAGTTATATAATAATTAATAATAAACGTAGAATTATAAAAAGCATCACTTCGTAGATAATAAAGTTAATACAAAAATATAAACAAGTTATAAAAAAAGGGTTTATTGTAGTATAATAATAATAATAATAATAATAATAATAATAATAATAATAATAATAATAATAATAATAATAATAATAATAATAATAATAATAATAATAATAATAATAATAATAATAATAATAATAATAGTTATAAATAGTTACCAAAGCTCTAAGCGGACTCGCTTATAAGTCTTTGGGCTCGTTTAGTACGGAAAGCTCAAACAAATCGTTTTCATTATAAGGAAGCTCAATTTGGTCGATGAGCTTGCCCAATGGTAAAACATAGTGGAAACTGTAATCGTGTTTTTGGTAGCACAAAATTTGGCTGATAGTACTGAAAAAAAATATTTAGCGATTCATAATAAATTTTAATATTCAAAGTTAATTATTTTTTTTGTGTTCACAAATAAAAATAATTAAAAGTTTTACAATTATTTTTAGTGATATTTATAATATATACAAATTGTGCACAAATTTTTTTTAAAAGTTTTTTATAAAAAATTGTCAGTTTTTAAAAACTCAGGCTTTTAATATAATTACAGTAACTTAAATAATAATTACATAATTAAAGTTTTTTTTTATAAATTATAAAACATTTTATATTGATCTTTATTTATATTTTTCTTATAAGTATATAAACTATAACTATATGCCAGTTTTGGGGATATTTTTATATTTATTATACGTTTTAATGATAATTTATTTAATGAAAGTTTAAATATAAATTTAGAAATACAAAAGTTATAATATTGTTTTTATTAAATCATATATTTCTATTATTTAATAACATTTCTTACACATGAGCTCAATCGTAAATAGAAAGTGTTATTTATAAATTTTTTTCTCAGACTAAATGTTTATAGTTTATTTTTATTTTTAAGAAAAATTTTACGTTTTATATGAATTTACGTTAACGCAAACTTTTTAATATAAAATAAAAGTTGTATTTATTAATTCTTTATAATTCTTTAATGAAAACATTTTTAAATTTTTTTTAAGAAGTTTCATATATATAAACTATGCTACAAAGTTATGTGTATATTAACAATTTTATATAAAAGTTTCGCTATAACAAATTTGTATGAAATTCTTTTTATGAATATTATTAATAAATTTATTTTTTATAAATGTGGTAGAATTTCTCTATGAACTTTACAAGGTAATATTTTTCATTAAAATTATAAAATTTTTTTCATAAATTTTAATACATTTTTAAATAAATATAAAAGTTGTAATAAATTAAAAATTATACAAAAATAACAAAAGTTTTATATTTTTAAAAATATATATAAAAGGTTTAACTTTATAAAAATGTATAAAAGTTTATAACATACTTTGCGTAAATCCTTCTTTTTGTAAAGTTTATATGAGGCGGGTTAGTGCCTTTCACAAAATCCAGATTCCCTAATAATAATAACAGTATTTAAAAAGTGCTCAATAGTTATACAATAAAAACCTTCTTCAATGAAAGTCAGGTCCGTCAAGTAAATTCCTGTTAATATCATCCAAAAAGCAAAAAAGAAAACTACAATAAATATAATGAATAGTCTTCTAAAAGTAATTGAGTAAACCAAGAAATGGAATGCAGGGCTCCTCAACTACTGTCGACAATTTGGCGCGATAATTTTTATAATTGCCATCATTGGTCACAAGCTCTACTAAGCTCTTATGGGTCTCCTTCGAACGAGGAGGGAGTCCCTAAAAAGGATACGATAAGGCCATGTAGACACAAAAAAGCTTAAAAAAAAGAAAAAAAGAAAAAAAAATAACCGCCCACGTTTTCTTAAGCCTCGTGACGCAACCAGCAGACAAACCAGCGGCAATAATGCTGAACAAAGCGTTAAAGTTGTTGAGTTCTCCGCATTTCTAATATTATTATAATCATTATTGCTAACATTGTTATTATCTTATATATAATACCTCTGCAATACCAATGAAGTGAGTTAAATACTTTATTCGTTGAGTGATTTTTTCTTGCGTGACGATTTGCGTAGCGACCCAAAGAGAGATCTGCAGTTCAATAGTAGAATAATAGAAACAACAGTAACAGTAATAATAATAATAATAGTAATAATAATAATAATAATAATAATAATAATAATAATAATAATAATAATAATAATAATAATAATAATAATAATAATAATAACAATAATAACAATAATAATAATATTAAGTGCACAGTATTGGCTCTATCAATCATTTGCATTATATTTCGTGCTAAATGCTGGCGCTCTTTCACATTCCAGCTCAGCCCAAAAAATTCGGAAGCCTTCAATTTATGGTAAAGAGAACTTTCAATCAGCGTCAGTTGCCTGCAATAAAAATTTGAATAAAAAATAATGAAAATATCAGTTTTTAATTGACAAATAAAAATCCTTTAAACTTTAGTTTCGTTAAAATTTTAGCTTTAGAAAAAAATATTTATTTAAAGAATACTTATACTTTTAGCATGAATTACATTTTTAGACAGCCAGAAAATTTTCAAATAATAATAAAAATAATGATAGATTTATAAAATATTATATAAGTGGAAACTTTAATTTATTATTATTGATCTCTAAAAACTTCATTATAATTAGTACATCGCTATAAACTTTTTACAAATAGTGATAACGAAACACAGAAAAAAGGTGAGATTTTATATATATTAATAGAAAATCTTGAACATATACAAATATAATAATAATAATAGTAATAATAAAAGCCTTGCAATCTCCAATGGATCATAATCAATTATTAAAAGTTTATCGGAAATATTTTTAGGCAAAAGT
Organism: Zophobas morio; assembly: GCF_036711695.1. Lineage (NCBI taxonomy): Eukaryota > Metazoa > Arthropoda > Insecta > Coleoptera > Tenebrionidae > Zophobas > Zophobas morio. The sequence goes on along the minus strand of NW_026972211.1, from coordinate 263,072 downwards.
GGTTTTGGCGAGATTCTTGAGCCGGTATCCCGCTTTTTACTCAAACCATAAGTCTAATAATAAGAACAAAAATAACAAAAATAGTAATAATGTTAATAACAAGGAAAAGAAAAGTTTATAATATATATATTAAACTTAAATATATTTTTAAAAAAAATGAGGTACACTTAAATAAGACAAGGCAGACATAAAAAATAGTGCTCAATAGTGACCAACATTGATTGGCCACTTGCTTAATAAGGCACACGTGGTAGCTAATTACATTAGACAATGGTCAAAACTTAATTACTTTTGTACCAAAAAATTACTATAAACTTTGATAATAGTTTTAATATATATCATTATATATACTAATAAAAATATATCAAAAAAAATATAAACCAAATATTCTTTCATGGTATTGGTGAGATTATTAGTGGCAGTCGGTATATCTTTTTTTAATAACTCGCAAAAGTCAAAAAACTTTGATACTAATAATTATAGTGATAATAATAATAATTATGACAATAATAATAAAACCTAAAACTTGATCTGTAAAAAAGTCATAAAAACTTTCCTCGATCCAAACTTTTAAAGCGGCTAATATTCTTTTAAAAATGGCAAAAATATTAATAAAGTGCAACACATATCAATAAAAATTTCAAAAAAAAGTTTTTCCTATCAAGCATATAGGAAATTTCAATATTTATTAACTTTTTATTATATTTTTATTAAATATTTTTACTTAAAATTATTAAAGTTTATAACATATTTATTAACTTTCAAATAAAAATTATACTTTTTTGATAATTTATTTTAATTATAAAAACTTTTATATTTATTGCTACTATTATTAGTTATAAAGTTTATAATCATAATGATGAATTATTATTTACTTGTTATTTTTATTAACTTTTTACTTTTTTTATTTATTAAAATACTGTTTATAATATATAATAATTATTATTTTATTAACTTTTCAATATTTTTTTTTATATTTATTTTATAAATATAAAAAATAAAAAAATTATAAAAAATATATTATATAAAAAGCAGCATCACTTATTATAAAATTTTAAATATAAATATAAATATTATTATATATTAATAAAGTAATTCAAGTTATTGCTATTATTAATTATTTAGTAATAATTTAGCTTATTCTAATAATTTATATATTTATTTCTTTTGTATAAAAATTTTAACCAAATTTTACAATTATAGTAAGTAAATCAGTTTGTTTACTATTATTATATATAATAATTATTATTTTTATTTAATATGAATATAAAAAATAAAAAAAATATTTTATATTAAATTTTGATAAAGTATATTATAATTAAAAAAAATTTTATAGTTATAGTATAAGTAAGGCAGTTTATTTACTATTACTATTTTTAATAGTTATTAATTCAAATAGTATTGATATAAACATAAGAAAAACGAAAAGTATATGACAAGTACATTTATAGACTGCTTACTATACAAGTATTCCACAATATTTTTTATATAAGCAAAAATAAAATAAAGCAATAACCTGATTCGCGTAGGAAGCACAACTGAAGTATGCCAGCTTTCTTGCTGTTCTTTATTAAAAGTGAAGTCTGCAGAAAACGCGTGACTAAAAAAGAGTAACATAATTATATAGAAATAACAATAAGAAAGAAAAAAAATAATGAATCTTTATATAAAAAAGCTCGCCAACCGTAATATAAGTAAATTCAAAAGTTCCTGTGAAGTCGTGAAGGAATGAAACGTTAGAAAGAATACACGTGTAAAAGACACATGCTCGTTGTCTATTACGTCGCACGTGGTTAGGTACTTGACAAGGTTATTAAGCGTCCCTTTTTTAAAATGATAATAATAATAATAAAATAATAGTAATAATATTAATAATATTAATATTAATTATAATAGTAATAATGATAATAATAATAATAATATATGAGTACCACTCTTAACTTTGAGCTGGCCTTGCTCGTCTGGCGTTTCATACTGAAGATCTACTGCTTTTTGTTGGCTTATTAAACTCTGAAACTCTTCGTTCTGAATAAATAAGATAGCGATTATTATTATTATTATTATTATTATTATTATTATTATTATTATTATTATTAATCATTAGTATGTGTTACTGATAAACAAGCTCCTTGTAACTCCTCCGCCTTATGTACTATGTGTTGGGATAAACGTCTGTGCGAAATAGGAAAAGTATAATTATAGTGATAATAAATAATAATAAAAATACTAATACTAATAATGATAATTAAGCACTACCTTTGATGCTCCTCCTCCCAAGCCAAGCAGTCCATATAATAATGTTTTTGAGTCTCTAAACACGTGGTGAAAGCAGCTTCAATGGCAAGAATATTGTTTAAAAGAGTAGTAATCTCCAATAAAAGTTTCTTTTCACTATCGGGAGGCGGCCAGAAACCTTTTATTATTATTAATATTATTATCTTTTTTGTACTTTTTATATAAATACTATTATACATTCACTGGCTTTATTTTATTAAATAATAAACAACCAGTAGTAATGAGGCAAGCAAAATTCACGGCGTTTATATTTTTTCTTATAGGCTTTATGGTTCTGATAATCAACTAATTAATAAGTAAAAAAAGCGTGTCGACGCAAAAAAAAGACTCAAAAAGTTGGAATTTCACAGTTTCGTCTACTACAATAAGCTCAATAGTAGTTACCTAAAAATAATTTTCATTAAAAACTTTTTACGAAATTAAGTTAACCAATATACTGCACTTCTCGCTTGACCGACGCCGCAATATCGCAAAGTTCATTCACTAAAAGTTGTATTTGATCTTTTAGGCTATTTTCAGTAGAAGGTGGAAACTGCTTCACTTCATTAGAAGATATATTCTGGGTGAAAATTGTTTAAAAATAAATAAACATAAATAAAAAAAGTTTTTTAAATAAAAAGTCTCAGCAAAAAACTTTTTTCTTCGAAAAAAAATAAAAAATTCATTAATACAAGAAAAGTGGACAGAAAAAAAAATAAACAAAAAGGTGGTAGTACGAAAATAAGTATAAACAATAATAAATTGTTAATATAAAAAATATAAACAAAAAAAATTCGTATAAAAAAATTTAATAAGTTTTTATTATAAGAAAAAATAATAAGAAAAAATAAACCAGTTCATAATATAATAAACAATAAAAGAATTTTCGTATAAAATATAAACGATTTAAAAAAAATTAATATGGAAAAATGTAACAAAAATAGTTTTTTATTATGAAAAATATAGAAACAAAATAAAATTTTTGTATAAAAAATATAAACATCAAGAATTTGTAACAAGCATAAAAAATATATAAACAAAAATAAAATTGTTTATTAAAAAAATAAACAGAAGTTAAGTTGTTTATTAATAGATAATTTTAAAAAAGTTAATTACTCGCTGTAACTGGTCAGAAATAACAACGCTACGTTTCTTCATTTCTTCGCATAAACTGATAAGAGTTTTCTGTACGCTTAAGTTGATGTTGTATGCTTGCTTCAGCTATAAATAATGATAATAATAATAATAATAATAATAATAATAATAATAATAATAATAATAATGGAATATATAAAAAACCTCGTTTCTTTCGGAGGCCTGCTTTAGCAAGGGCAAACGAAGAGGAGCTACAAAGGAATATACGAAAATAAAAATAAAAATAGTATTTATTGGTTAGAAATAGTAGAAGTAAAAGAAAAATAAAGGTAATATTACTTTAGCTAAAAATAGAAACAGAAAAAAAGATTTAAAATATATATAAAGTTATTAATAAAAAAGAATAAATAACTTTGAACATTATTAGTAATAAAAATAACATTACTTCAGGTATTAAATAAAAAGTTAAAAAAAATAAATATAAAAAATATTTTAGCTAAATATAAAAAAGTTAAGAAAACTCAAAAGATATATAATAATAACAAAAAAGGTGAATAAAAAAATTATATCTAGTTATTAATAAATAGAAAGAAAAAAAACAATAAAAATTAATTATAACAAAAATATTTCTTCAGTGATAAAAAAAAATTTAGAAAAAAAATAATAAAAAAATATTTTAGCTGGAAACAAAAAAGTTAAAAAAAACTATTAAGTTAAATAAATAATATATAATAACAAGAAAAGTGAATAAAAATCAATAAAATATTTTAGGTTTTAAGTAGAAGATGTAAAACTTTAAAAACTATTAATAATAAAATATTATTTCAGTTATAAAATAATAAAATAAAAAAATTATTTTTTTTTTAATATAAATAATGTAAAAAAAAACTCACAAGAAGGGCCGTTATTGTAATAATATTAGGAAAAGTAAATAAAAATAAAAATAAATAAATATAATAATATTTGTTATAAATAAAAAATATACAATAAATGAAAAATAATATTTTTTCTTATAATTGAGTAGAGTGAATAATATTGTTGTAGTAAGAAAAAATAACATAAACTTATAAATAATATAAAAAATGTATTTAGTTAGAAAAAAGTAAAATATAAATAAAAATAATATTACTTGAGTTTTAAAAAAAAATTTAAAGAAACTTAAAAAAATATTTTAAATATAATATTAATTCAGCTATAAGTAAATAAAAACTCATCAAAATGTAAAAAAGATATGAATGTATAAATAAATATTTTATAAATAAAAAAAAACTTAAACAAAAAATATAGAAATATAAATTATTTCAGCTAAAACTTAAAAAAGTTAAAAAAATTAAATAAAATATTATTTCAGCTGTAAATAAGAAAAATGAAAAGTAGTAATAAAATAAATAAATATAAAGACTTTGCTCGGGCTCATGGATTTTCACTTCAATGAGAGGATCTTCAATAAATGAATCTCCTAGAAAAAAGTATTAGAACTTGAAATTTTTTATATAAAAGTTTTAATAAAGTAAAAGCATTTAAAGCAGATTTAAAAAAGTAAAAAAAACCTTTATACTACCATTAAAAAAGTTTGTTAGTATTAAATTTAAGGGTTTTTTTATAAACAAAATATATTTACCTGCGTTTTAATACAAAAAAGTAAAACTTTTTTACAAAAAACTGAAAGGTTTACAATAAAATAAAATATAATTTTTATAATATTGTTTCACTGCATTTCATGTAAGTAAAAATAAATACTTTTATTTAAGTATAATAAAGTATATTACACTTAATAAATTGTTATATAAACACAAAATATAGAATAAAGTATAACTTATTCAATAAATAATATAATAAAAACAAGTTAAAATTTTATATATATAAAAATTTATACACAGTGTTTAGTGCAATAATAAAAAACACACTTTTTTTTATGAATCTCATATAAACAAATACCCATAAAGTTTTCTTCTAAAACTTTACTCGCATCAAATGTGACGTTCCTGAGCACTTTTGATCGTTTAGCTTTCAAAAAAAATAATAAAAAATAATTTTCATATAATAATGAAAATAGAATAACTATTATGTAGGAACCGTGAAGAATAAAACTGGAAGTAAACAGAAGAACGTTCTGGATCGAAATAATGAGAGCTTCCATATATCCTTAAAAAAATGTATCGCATTAAGTATAATGAAAAGGACAATGAATAAAAATAATAATAAAAGTTCAAAAAAAAAACTTCAAGGCAAATAGAGACCGGCGGGGGGCCAAACGCCATTGGCTCTTGCGACTGCCAGTTTGCAGTCCTGAAGCGCCCGTTCGATAGTTCTTTCGTCTTGTTTCAAGTTAGCATCAATACTCAGCAAAACGTACCTATAGAGAAAAAAAAACAAAGTTTTTTTTTGAATAGCATTTAATATTGTTTTATATATATATATAATTTTAAGTTTTCTTAATATATATAATTATATAAATAATAAATATGTATACAAGTATAAAAAAAGTTTAACTTTTTGATAATATATATAATAATAAATAGTTATACCTACAAAAATAAATATTGTAATATATATATAAATATAAAAAGTTTTAATATATTTCTTTTATAAATAATAAAGTTGTATATAAATATAGTAAGTTTACTTTTATTATAGTTATTATTATTTATATAATACTTTAAATATAGAAGTTTAGTCATAGTAATAATAAATATTTATATAAATTAATATTAAATTTTATTTTTTTATAATATACTTAAAATTAATAAAATATAAAAAAGCTGTACGTATAAATATAAATGGCTATATATAAATATTTATAAGATTTCTTTTTTTATAGTTGCTAAATATAAAAGTTTATCTTTTTATTACATATAATAAAAATTATAATAATTATTAATTAAACTTTATATATTAAGTTTAAACTAATTTTTCAAATAATAATAATAAAGAAACAATAAAATTATATATATATAGAATATTTAGTTTTTTGGAACTATAACTATAATAAAAAAATAAAATTTTATATAAGGATTAAGCTTTGACTTTTATTTTAATAAAAATAGTAATAAAATAAATATAAAAGTTATATTCTTTTAATTTATACAATAATAATAATAAAAATATGAATTTAGATTTCTTTATATTTATTTATTTTATTTTCAAAAGTTAAAGATTTAGTTTTGTTTTTAGTTGTTTTTAATTTATTTTTCTAAAATTTCCAAATTATCATTAGTCGTTGCGAAAAAAATATTTTATAATGTAGTTACATAATTTTTTTTAAAATTTTGTTTAAATCTTCTTTTAATGAAGTAGAATATAAAAATATAATAATATAGAAAATATTTAAAATTAAATTAAGTACATGTGAGTTTATTTTTTATAGTTATTATCATTTATAAAAAAACTTTCTAAACTTTCATTAGAATATAAAACAGTAACACAAAAAATATAGTGGAGCTACAAGGCGCCCTTCAGCGTACTCGAATTCAACTTTACTTATTTCCAATGAACTAGCAAATATGGAGGATAATCCAGCAAATAAGTAAAGAAAATATTGAAACAGAAAATGTAATGAAAAAATTCAAAGTTCTTTAAAGTAAATATAAAATTTTGCAGTCACTAAAAAGGTTGCAAATGCTACCCAAGCCGGTATTATGGTTGCAAAAATTTTATAACACGGGGAAAACTCAGCCTAAAAATTCACATCTGCTTTTCTTTACTTGTAATTTATATAAAATAATACTATTTTACTTAAATATTACGATTTTTTAATTCAGAGAATACGTTGAGCACTTTTATATAATAAAAATAATGAAAATAGCAATAAATCTTATTAAATAAATAAAAATATAAATAACTCGAACGCTATAATAAAAAGGTGTTTCTAAAAGAAAAACATAGGGGATTTTTGTAGCGACCAAAAAAAAGCTTTTGAGCTTTAGACTGGTACTTAATTTTCATAGTTGGGCATCTTTACATCTTAAAAAGCTTAATACATTTTTTGGGCAGTATTTTTGTCTGCGTTGCTATTGGAGCGCTAAAGTTTACAAAGTTTGTTTAAGAACCAAGCTGCAACATTTATTTTTAGCAACAAAAGTTTATATAAAATAATTAATTTAAAGAATAATAGTGCTTTAATAATGAATAATAATATAACATGTTATAAAAAGTTTATTACTCTGCGCAGGAATTCAATATTTCCGTAAGTATGCGAAATTTCTTTATAAACATGTTTATCGCTTCCATAAAATCCTTCTTATCTGCCTTTATAATATCTGAAATTGCTTGTACGCTCGCTCTATTGTCATTGTTTATTGTTATTCATAAACTTATAGACAGCTGAAATACAATAAATATATATTATATATAAATGATAAAAAGATAATATATATAAATAATATAATATAAGATAAAAAAGGCTATTCATAAAAATAAAAATTAATAATAATAATTCCAAATATGATTAATAGTTTAGATACCAATAACGACTAATTAAAAAAGTTATAACGTTTTTGTGAACATTATAATTAATAGTACTAACTTTGCTAATATCAATAAATATACTAATAGTTGGCATTTTCCTTTTTATATATAATAAACTTTTGCAAGTAAAAAAATAATAAAATATGTATGATTATAATAATTTCGTAAAGTTTATCACTTTAAAAAAAATAATGCATAAAGTAAAGCTTTTTACTATTAGTAATATGATAAACAAACAAAAAGTAAAATATATAAGTAAAATATTAAAATAAAGCTTCTAAAATAAACTCATGAAGTGTGTAACCTCGAAATATAATTCATTAAAAGTGGGCAAAGTTCGCTAGAGCCCTTATAAATATTCTCAGATGGACGCTATTTTTAATTAGTAATAATATTATGAATAGTACAAATAATAATAATAACATTTATTTTTAAAATTATAATGAGATTATAAAATTTTCAAAAGATGAATACAACCAACAGTAAAAAATAACTTTTTCAAATAATATAAACAATAAATAATTATAATAATATTAAATTTTCCAAACATTAATTATAAAAAACGATAAAGATAATAATAAAATTAACTTTTCCAAAAAATAAAAAATAATTATAACAGAGAAAACTTTTTCAATTATAAATTGTGTGCTTCTGATAGTAAAATCGGTGACGATAATATTTTCCAGCAGTGCCCTGCTCAGCTGGCAGTACGCTTTTAACGCATACACTTCACTAATAAACTTATCAGTACCTTTTAGTATAGAAATTTATCTTAAAAGCTACAAGTTCAGCTAATATTAATAATAAATAAAACTAGTTCTCGAGGCGATCGTTTTCATTTCTTTAAAGCCTTCAAAAAGTCGTGTTAAAATTTTAACGAGCGACGACACAAAATTTTCCGCGAGTTTCAAAAGTACACTGATGAATTATAATTATATAAAAAGTTAAAGTTTATATAGAAAATAAAAAAAGCGCACCCTTTCATAGATTTACTTTTCATCTGGTAAAACAGTGTCATTTCTTTTATTAACTTCCCCCAATTAAGGACTAATGAAGTCGATACCTGAAAAATTTAATAAATGTATATATTAAAAATCAAAGTATTTATAAAGTAACCAAAAAGAGTTTATAACTAAATAATGTTTAAAATAAAAAGGAAGAAGTAAATTATTTATTAAATTAATATATGTATAAAATAGACAGTTAAGCAAAAATAGTTTTATAACAAAATAATATAGAATATCATATTAATTATAAGAACAAATAAATATTTATAAAATAAAATAAATAAATTATTAAGAAAAAGTTAAGCAAAAAGAGTTTAAACAAGAAATATTTATAAACATAAAAATTAAAAATATTTTTAATATAAAATAAAGACAAATAAAAAAAAGTTAAAAAAATAGTTTTTTACTAAATAATGTTTTAAAAATTTTAAACAAAAAAAATTAATAAATATATATAAAAATTAATATAAAAAATTAAGCAAAATATAGGTTTATAAAAATATTTTATTTAGAAAATTATTATAAAATAATAAAAAAAGTTGATAGAAAATATTTTTTTTAAATATCTTAAAAAAGTGAAATTAAAAATTGATAAAAATCAAAAAATTACAATAATGTAAAAAATATTAAATAAATATAAAATAATAATAAAAAATAATAAAAAAATTTAAGCAAAAACAGTTTATAACATAATATTAAAAACTTTAAAAAAATTAAAAATAAAAGAAAGTTAAGCAAAATAGTTTTTATTACAATATATCCTTGAAAAATTAATATATAAATTAATAATTTATAAAAGTTAAATATTAATTAATAAAAAAAGTTAAATAAATTTATAAATTACCTTAAAAAAACTAAATATAATTTAAAAAACTCAAAATAAATTATATTAAAATAAAAAATATTAAATAAATATAATATAATAAAAATATATAAACAAGAATTAAGCAAAAATAGCTACAAAATATTGTAAAAAATAAAATTTAAAAGGAAAAACCCTAAGAAGCTGGTCAATATCGTTTGAATTTTTAATAATTTCTTCTGCTATTGCAATGGCTTTATCGCTAATGCGTTTAAGTGGGTCCATCTCCAAAGTCAACTGCACCGTATATGCTTGATACCCGTAATCTAGTTAAAATTTTAAATGTTTTTTATAAAATTTAAAAGAGATTTAATTAATTTTAATCATTAAAAAAAATTATAAAATAATTTAAAAAATTAAACTAATCATCTTTTCTTAATTGCAAAATTAGAAAATTTAATTGCTTTCTAAAATCATAAAGTTTAAGCAAAAAAATTACTTTAAGAAAAAAAAGAGCTAAGAAATTAATTAAAATATAGAAAATAATTTTAATCGCTGTAATAAGAAAAAGGTAATTAAAGAAATTATAATACAATAAAAAAAATTACTGAGAGAAAAAATATAGTCTGGTGAAATTAATACTCTCACGGTAACCAAATTTTCTCCGCTTCAAATTTAAAACATAAAATTACTGGAAGAAAATAAAAATTTATAAAATTTATATCCACAAGCTCATTATTTCCCTTACTTGCAACATTGATATATTGAAAATTATTTTAAATGTAAAATTCAAAATAAGTAATTCAAAAAAAATTATATAGCTGGAAATAAAAAATAATTTACTATACAAATAATAACGCTTTACAAAATTAATACCATTAAGATGATCAATTTCTCTTGATTGCAAGTCTTCCTCGTACTCATCTGGAGCGTCCTGCAAAAGCATTTTCTGAGGGTTTAATTTCAAAAGGATAAAGTATTTATCGTAGTCATCCCCCCAAGTTACAGTGTGGGCCAGAGGGCATTCAGTATCTGAAAGCAACTTTTCATCTTTAAATAAAAAAAATTAAAAAAATAATTAAGTTTATATTAAAAGTAAAAAGTTTTATTACAAAACCAATTGGTACAAGCATTACAAACAAACTTCTGAACTTTAGTTAAAAAAATATTAAAAAGTAATAAAATAGCAATAAAGTTTATCTAAACCAGAGAACAAATTTTAAAAAACAAGACAAAAAATTAGACATTAAAAACAACTTTTCATCTTTATATATAAAATTAAAAAAAAATAATAACAGTGAAGCATAACAATATATATATATAAAAACCTAAAATATATAAAACAGAAAAATTTGAAAACATAAAAAAACATTTAAAGGTTAAACTAAAACTCAATGAACTTAAAAAATAAAGATAAATTATATTTAAGCAATTATAATCAGGCTTTAAAGCCATTCTTATATTAAGTAAATAATAATAAATTTTTTAAATTATTAGTAATATAGAATAAATTCTTATATAAATGAAATCGAAAAAACTAGAAGTAGAAAGTTATAGATAACCTCCGTTTATTTGGGCTTCATATAAAGAATAAGAACGTTTATGATCAGTAATTACAAATTTGCTAACCAGCTGAGGTATAAGTTTTTCGCAAGTAGTTTTGCTGTTGCACAGTATGGATTTCGTGTTATTTACAAAATCACGAACATAAGTTACTTTTAGAAGTCCTTCAAATGTTAAATGCTGATATAAAATTATTAACTACAATTTCAGAAAGAAATAAAAAAAATAAATTTTACTTTATCCGGATTAAAAAAAGAAGCTTGAAATTTTGTATTTAAGTATTGTAATTTTTTTTCAAGTTCTGCTCTTTCTGCTTTTCTTTTTTTTTCCAAAAGTCTGAAAATCATGAGTAAAAAATTGAAAGCTATATTTTCAAATTTTTTGTTTTACGAAAACAAAATTCTATTTTCAAGTTCCAGTACAAAAAAAAAAGAGAAGGCTTCTAATTGTATAAGTATGCCATAATGCTTCCCTTACAATATATAAAAAACTTATCACTACATCCTATGCTTAGATTGTTAATAAATTTAGTACTTTTTGAAGTATTTATTAGAAACCTTTACTTCACACATACAAATATAACAGGTACACCCTTTATCTAAGTATTTTATTATAAATAATTTAATTCTAACCTTTTTTCCTTTGCATCCATGCCTATATAACTGAAGTTCCAAGCAATATATACACGCAAATAGAATTTAAAATATACCTAACACTATAAATTTCTTAAAAAAAGTTATTCAATTTTTTTTTCTTTATATATGCCATGAAGAGGTGCCCTTTCCGAAAAGCAAGTAAATTCTACCGTAACTAATAGTGATACTTACACTAAAGGGCACGTAAGATTTTATAAATGGTTGATACCTACAAGAATTAAATTTTTATGATAAATCATATCATACCTAAAAGAGCGTGGCGTTATTTTCTCCCCGCTCCTTTTTTTTGAAAGGCATGCTCGACTAAAATTGGTTTAAGGGAGTAACATAACGTCACCATTATGACCAGAAAGTATCAAAGCTTACGCAACAGTAAAAACTCAACACTTTTAGTTGATGTGATATACAATTCTCTGCTGTTATACTTTTTATTTATGTCTTACTATTTCAAAGTTTTTTATTGCAAGCTTGCTAAAAACTTAGCAAAATTTGTTTAAAGGAAGATATACGTAATTATAAACGTCAGCATTAAGGAAAATTGAACCGCAACACTGACATGACGGGTTAATGCTTCTAACCACCGGTAGTGGCCGCTAGCACTTCCGATAAAATCATACAGATATAGCCTTAATTACGCTCTTATGTTTTAAACTAGTTGTCTTCAAGAACGTAACTGAATGTAATAGAAAAACGAGCACCAAAGTGTATATCTCTTTGAAATTATAGATAATTTTTAAAAGTTAATTCAGGTTAAGAGGTAGAAAGGGGCCCCTGACAGGGCCCGGTTATATTATATAATAAAGTTACCTTGCTCATTAAATATCGTTCAAGTGCCTCGCCAGGCTGTATACCATGAACTGAGTTGACTTATTTAACTTTCTAATAATAAATTCTCGGTATTTTCTATCTAACTTATATGAAAAGACGACCTTTATGTAATCAAACATGTATTCTTTGCTTTTTTCTCATAACGGCATGCTTAAAAGCGTTTTATATACCTTAAGGGTTAGTTATACCGAACTATATTTGATAAAACTATTAAGTTTAAATGTTTAAGATAATATCAATCTTTTAAGGAGAATGTATTGTTCTGATAATGAGAGCTTTTGTCCTCCTTAAATAATTTAAATAGCCAAGCGTATAGTATGTTTACTTTTTCTTAACCAGATTTTGTTGTTCTTTTTGATACTACTTTATAAATAATCTCTTTCACTCCTTTTTCAGAACCGGCCCCTATTATTAATGAGTTACAGTTGAGTCTTTAAATGAAAAATTTAAATCTTTTATATTTGCTTCATCTTGGCCATTTGAATTATAAAGTGATATTCTAAATACATCTTATTTATAAAATTCTGCATAAAATGCAAAGTAAGAAGTCTGCTTATTAATTTTTTAATTAATTAATTATTCAAAAGAATAAAAAATTTACATAACTCATATATGAAAAACAGGCCCTCTACAAAAAATTTAACTATTTGTAGGTATTAAGGCTTGTTTTTTTAATAGCATCTTCATAATCATTAATTTAGCCAGCTGACATAAACATTTAAGAGATCATTAATGAACAAACATGTAAAGCCACTTGTTTTAAAATTTGCTTTAAGTTTTCTTTTTGTTCTTTTAAAAACACAAACGCCTTCGAGACGTTAAGCCACTAATAAACTATCCTGCAGACAGTTACTAACAACACTTTGTTCGGTCTTACAGACCAAAACAATATATTAAACTTTCTCTTTAGATAATAAAGCTAAAACCCCTAAAGACAAAAAAGACATCACAAAAAGTAAAGATCGAAATCTTGTTTTATTGAGTTAAAATAAGTACATATACACAATTTTAAAATAATCTTGATAGGTTAAACCTACCAGTTAAAATTAGTACAAATGAAAGAGCATACCCTCAATTGTATGGGATCTACCCTCTTTTTTATATTTTTTTAACTGCGCACTTAGTTGGATCATATAATCAACACAACTAACGAACATAGTAGCCAAAAAGGTTAAATGGTTTATTTGGGCTTTTAGGGAAATGCATATCAGGCGTGACCAGTTATTAAACTTATTAAACATTAATTTTTAAATCTAAAATTTATCAGAAAGTCTAATGTTTTACTTAGAAACACCATTAAAGAGGCATTGCAATATTTAAAATGGACCGCTTGCCACTTTGCAACTGCATTACATGAAATAATTTTTTAAGCAAAGTAATATTAATTAAAAGTTTCTAAATCTTTTCGGGTGTATATATTATCCTTACATTCATTCATTTAGTAAGCCAAGTTATTTCGAAATTTCCAATCTCATAAAGAGTACAGTTATAAACAGTAATAGTATTCTAAGAAGACTAATATAAGAAAAACTATATAGCAAAAAAAAAAACTCATTAGAAAGCGAGAGAGTTGTTTGTTAAACCTGTGAAAATTTACGAGTTTATTGGGCATCCCTAATATTAAAGTTAAGGTTAATCTCATCAGATAAAGTCTCTATTAAAAATATTACTAAAAAAGGAAAAGAGAGCGTAAACGAAAAAAGGGTTAAATTTGGTATTTATAATTCTTTTATGATTCCGAATTAATCTTGAGCTAATGAGGGTTTTTTAATGTTCAGGACTTTCGTAACCTTTCAGATTGTTAGGCTTTGACGCTTTAGAAAAAACAAAGGTTCAAAATGCAACTGGTTAATAGTTTGAGTGACGGAGGTTTGAAGGCTATATTTAGTTAGGCCTAAAGAGTTAATACTCTTCAAACCTTTTTCGCGTAAGGCTCACATTATCTTGACTTTTAAATTTAACTGGTACGGACGAATATGTACCTTTTGTAAATTATGAGCTCAAACAGACTTTTTTCGATAGATTTTTTTAATATTATTTAAGTTTTTCTTTAGTATGATAGATTTCAAACAAGAATATACATGAAAACCTACATATCAGTCTCTGCATATAAAGGCCACAACTCCCAAGACGTGTATATACGTTCTTTTTAATTAAAGGGTTAAATATGTGTTAAGTTTAGGGGTAGCAACGGCCTCCAGTAAAATTTTTTCTAAATTCATAATTTAAAAAAAATATAGTAACTCGAAAAGTATATTTTTAGCTTAACGTCTATAAAACACATGAGAGCAATAATATTTTTATCTTTTAAAACTACAAGTTAGCTCATAAATTTTAATTGAACTTTACCGATGTTTCTTTTATTTACTAACAATCATCCTGAGTAGATTGTTAAGTTTCCATCTACTATTTTACAAACTCAGCCGACCAATCCTTTTTCTAAACAAGCAAAAATGCGCCATAATTTGTAGGTTTATCGCAAATTTAAGGCTGTTGGGTATAAAGAGGGAGTCTTCACAAAGACTTTTTCTGGTAAAAAAAAAGAGTGTCATACAGCTGCAATTGACTGAAATGAAATTTAATGAAGACGACGTACGTAAGAAGTGTTTGTCTTTGTTCTCGTCTTTAGTTGAAGAAGTTCCTAAAGTAGCCTCTATAGCTAACTTATTAAGTTCATCTCCTCTTCTGGTTATAGGTTTTATAAAAATTGGCAATTATTTTTTCTACGAGACAAAATCAGGCTTTTTTATTTATAATGCAGTTGTGGACGTTTTTACAACTTGGGGCTACTTAAGAGAAGGCGTAAAAAGTAAAATACCTTTAAATAATGTGTCCTGGGTTAATAAATCAGGTTGCATTACTTTAAAGCTAAGAAATAAGTATATATTATTGTTGTTTTATGGTATAAATCAGGAGTTTATTATGAGTTTAGCAAAGTCAACTTGCATATCGAGATTCTTCAAAGTTCAGGATCTCAAATATCCGAACCGCACAAACGACCTTACTTAAAAGTTTTTCCTTTTACTTGCAACGTAAGTAATATATTTATTGCTGATATATAAATTTTTTTCAAACTTTATTATATAGGAACAAGAAACATATAATTTTGTAATTAAACCAGCTCTTTCAAATTTTTTCGAAGGCATTAAAAAAGAAAATCAGCTAAAAGAGTTTGAATTAGTTTCCTTTCTAGTAATTTTTATGACACGTAATTAAGTTTTACTCTTCTTTTAATCTATATCAAAAAAATAAAATATAGAAAGGAGTGTTTTTTTATATAAATAAAATATAATAGTTTGCAAGGACGAACGTGATAAGAAACGAAAGAACTTTCGGCTTATATATGATACCCTTCTAGCAGATTTTGGAAAAGATAATGAAAAGTAATTCAACTTTATGTAATAGAAAATTATTATATAAAAAATTTACTAAATTATAAAATTAAATAAAGCGATTTTTTAAACTTTTAAACGTTTTTTTTAATAAAATTTATTTATAGTTTTTATAAAAACGACTATAATAAGAATTACTAAGTTTTAAAAAGTGAATGAAAGTTACAATAGTAAATCTCCTGCCTTTAATATAATTTTTAGTTGCAATTAATTTAATTATTTGGAAATTTATAAATATTTTTATTTTGTAGACGTTTTTTACATGTTTTTGTGAAGCAAAACTTGTCAGGAAATGAAGAAAGAATTTATAATCTAATCTCTGGACGAATAGAGATTTTAGCTCTTGATAATTATGTAGAAGCTTTAAAGTTTTATGAGGAAAAACTTCAGTTAATTCCTCTTCTTTCTTTATAGATTTTTATATATTTATTTATAAGTATTAATATTTTGGATGGAGCTCTTCAAATTTTTATTATCTTTATGAATATTTATTAATTTTTTTTTACCGGTAATTAAGTATTTAAAATTATTTAAAATTACTTGTAAAGAATAATTAAGTATTCTAATTAAGATGTTTCTTAGTAGGAACTTTAGACTTCTTACAAATCACATAAATGTTTTGAAAATTTATAATTTAGTTAAACTTTTTTACGAAATTCGTTTTTTTTGAAATCGACTTCCTTATAAAGTTACTTACAAAATCTTTTTTATTATTTAATTTATTTTATTCCTTTTTTATATAACTATTTTATATTTTTAAATTAAAAATATCTTTTTAGTTCAATTTTCTACTTTTACTTGTCTTTCATTCAATTATTTTATAGACTATAATTTAAATATTTTGAATTAAATTTATTTTTGTTTTTGAATTTATTATTCTAACTTTTAGTTATATTTGTTGTAATTAGAAAATATTTATATTAATTAATATTACGTAATTCTTTATTATAAAATTGTAAAATCTGCTAATTAGCGTTTACTAATAATTATTAGAAAAATGAAATCTCAAGATGCACTGGAGTTAAATTTCAAGAAAATTATATTTCTCTTGGTTTTTTTTTTTAGAATTTTATTACACAAAATAAAATTTAATTATGAAAATAACAAATTTTTTATAACATGAATTTTGAATTCTCAATTTTCAAAATTTTTAACAGGAAAATATTATTGAATATAATAATACTCTTTTACTTTATGAAAAAAGTTTACTACAATACGATTTTCTTCTGGATATGTGCAGGATTTACTTCTCTTCAAAAAGTAAAATTCAGTTATCATCTATATTTTTTACAAATTTTATTAAAAAACTTCTTTTTTATATGCATATTTTATAGATGTAACATCGAAGATATTATAAGAATGTTATATTTATCCATTATTATATTATAAACATATTTAACTTATTTATTATTAGACGTTCTTAATTCTATTATGTAAATATCGTTTTCGCTATGGATGTGTTTGCTTTCCAAGGGTTACATAATTTATCATAAAAATTCTCCCTGTGTTTTCAGTCGTTAATAACCCATATTATAATATTTTTGAGTTTATAATATGATTTATACTAAATTTTATAACTTAGAGTTTACTATAAATACAGTTATAGGGCTTAAGATTAGTAAAATCAACATATATTAAAAAGTTAATAGAAAAAATTATTATTAATTAATATAACTCTTATTAATTTAAATCTTTTAAAATTATATAATTTATTTAATTTTTTTCTAGATTTATTGTTTTTTCTATAGAGAAAAGTTAATAAATATTTTTTTTATCATGATGTATAACTTTATTTTAATAAGTTTATATTTTCTTATATATTTTTAAGTTTTATAATATATTACACATTAAAAATTTATAATAAATTGTTAAAAAAAGTTATAGTAATATATTATATTTTATAAATGTTTCTATTTTACTGATAACATTTATCATAGAATATTAAAAATTTTGTAATACAATTAATTTATAATTATTAGTTAATATAGTATTTTTATAAAATAAAATATATTTATGTATATAAAGCCCTGAAATATAATTTTAATTCAAATTATATTTTTTTATTATCCAATTTTTTAATATAAATAGTTTTTCATTAAGATAACTTATTATAGTTTCAATATTTATTATACTCTACTAAATATTTTGTACTGCAATCAGTTAACAAGGATTAAAGTTATGTAATATTTTTCCTATTAACTAATATAATTTTAAATAAAATTTTATTTACTTTACTTCTTTATTCATTAAAATTTATTCATAATAAGTGTTGATAGTATAATTCATTATTTTCCAATTCCTCGATATCAACACTTTTTCTTCAAAGTATTTTTTATTTTACTATTAATATTATTTATAGTTTACTTAACCAAAACAACTCTTTCAAATATTTATTTTATCTTCATTATTTATTTATAATCATTTAAAATAAGTGTTATTATTATAATTTTTTTCTCCAATTATATATTTTTCTACTTCTTTAACATAAACGATATTTTACTAAAGTATTTTCCATTTTACATTTAATATTAATTAGAGTTTATATAATGAAAAATAATTTTTATTTATTTTAACTTCATTATAAATTTATATTTATATACAATAAGTGAAATTTTTTTTATAATTCATTTCTATAATAAAAACAATTTTTTACTAAAATTTTTAACATTAGCTTATAATTATTTTATTATTTGTAAAATTTATACATACACTTAAAAAAGTTAATATAAATATTTTTTTATTTAATATTATATATACTGACTTATATATACTTAATATTATTTTATTTATTTTATGTTATTGAACGAGTTAGTACACTATTAATAATTATTAATTTTTTAATGTGAACAAATATTTTATTATATTATGTATTATAAACTTCTCTTTTAGTTAATTATTAAAATATACATCAATAGTTATTATTATAAATAATAATATAAATTGTTTAATATATTTTTTACACCATGTCTATTGTAAATAATAAAAAAGTATATTTGTTTATTACTAGGAAATACATTAATTTTTGAAGCACATGACTATGAGTTGGGTTCGTGAGTTCATTATTACTTTTGCTAAAAAAAATATAAACCAATAAAAATACTTTTTCTTATAGGGTCGTTTAGTTTTCTCACTTTCAAGCCCCAAAAGTTGACTACATTTTTTTTGGAGGATCCCGTTCCTGGTACAATTTTTTTAAACGTGCTTCCTCATATATATATGTATAAAAGTTACTTATTATTATATTTATATAAAATTATTAATGTAGCATTTTTACACCTAATTTTGTTTAGGTTGACATGTATTTATTTTGGGATAATATATTCATAAAAATTAGTATTTAAAATATTTATATTATTATAGCTTTTTATAATGAGTAATAAAAGTTTTTGTATAAACTGATAAATAATTTGATAAAGTTTATTTTCAAGATATTTATTGATTATTTAAAGTTTATAGAAAAAATATTGCTTTTAGAAAAAATCATACTGTAGTGGGAATTTTTTTAGTAAAAAATTTTTTTAGTTATATAATAAAAATAAGCCAAAAAATAATTTTTATAAAAAAAAAAGTTTTATAAAAAGTGAAACTCATATAAAATTTAGCATTCCGCGATATTTGTAATAATTTCTTAATAACTATAAACCAATATGAATTTTTCTTAAAAAAAATTGCAGAGACTATTCAACTTTTTTTGCGTAGCCACTTTTTTTTTTTTAGCATTTTTTGCTATAAATTTTATATATATATTCATTATTTTTATTACTATTCAAGTTTGTATAAAAGGAATTTTATGAAACTTTTATTTACTGAGTAATCTTGGCAACTGCTTAAATACTTTTATTGTCATTAATAAATATTCAAATCAATCGTGCGTTTATTTATTTTGTTTCATTACTATAATATTTATATAATTTACTAATTTTATTTTTGATTCCATAATTAATTTATATATAATTTTATAAATTTTTTTTAGTATTATTTATTACTATATTAAAATTTGTTACTTGTAATAAAAAATTATAACTTTATTTGTTCTTATTTTTAATCTTTTTATATATTACATAATTATAAGCTATGCATTATACATTTTTTTAAATTATTATTACATTCAAATAATCTATATATCTTATTTTTTTTAATTTAATTTATATATAATTAATTTGAACTTTCTTTATTACTTTTTACTTTTTATATAAAAAAGATGAAAACTTTTTAAAAGATATTTTTTTTTTAAGAATTTATTATAATTTTCGTAAGTTATTTTAGACAATAATTATAAATTCAATTTTACTTATTTTTTTAGATAATTTTTTCTACATTATATAAACTTATTTTTAAAAATTTCATTATATATATTATTTCTTTTATTACTTTTATCTTTTTTTTTTTTTAAAATATATTTTATATTCTTTTAATAATTTTCAGTATATATTTATAAATTTTTAACTTTACTTATCTATATATTTTCATATATTTCTTTCATACTATTCCCGTTATATATTTAATTTATAACTTCTTTATATTTTATTAATATTATTCATCTATAGTAAAACTTTTATATAATTTAAACTTACCTATTTTTATTAATAATCTCGTTTTTCTACAGCTTAGAATATCTTTAATTTATAAACTATTTCTAATCTAAAGTTTTTCACTAATAAGCTTTTGCTTTCATGCAACATCTATTCAGGAATCAAGTCATTTTGTCCTTTAAACTTAATAAGTAAGATTTTTTTCAAGATAAATAAATTTTATAATTTTTTTGGAGTAAAAAAAACTTTTAAGCGGATATAATTAAAAATTTTTATTAAAAAAAATGCTGTAAAGACCGTGCAGAGCCAATACGTAGTTTGCTATACATTGCGGTACATGCTATCCAGAAAACCTTAAAGACAGACTAAGCATATGGTTTTTGACACATAGTAGAATCGCCATCGCATTTAAACTTAGAAAAGTTTTATTTGTTAAAAATTTTGATGTGTTCATAAAATTTTACTTCTTCATTATTTCTATAACAGTAATTGCTTTTATAGAATCTAGTCGATAAAAATATAATAGTATTTAAACGATGATGACTTTTTTTATTTATTTTTTTTTCTCTTCCTAATTGCATTCTAGAAATGAACGATAAAAGCGTTATTTTAAAGTTTTATATAATAATAAATAATAAAAAGTACTGCAAAACTAATGATTTTTTTTAAGTAACGAGTATTTATTGTAATAAATAATTTTTTCTAAAGTATCTGCAATATTTTTATTTGCAGATACTCATAATAATAAAATTACCCCCTCCCCACCCCCCTTTTTTTTTCTTTATACGACAATGGAACTATAAAAGAGTGATAAATTTAACGGTTATTTATGTGAACTTATTCATAGCAGATAAGGTAGTTTCCATTTACGTAGTTCTTTATTAAATTATGGAACAGATGTTGAGATATCGCTAATAAACTTGACTCGAATTAACAAAGTTAAGGTGAATAGCATGTTATGTATTATACTTAATGAAATTTAGATTGACAAATTATTAACTCTTTTAAAAGTTCATTAAATTAATGGGTTATTATAGAGGGCTTAATAACAATTAAAAATAAAAACAACACTTCGAAACTAATAACTGGATAAATAACGATATATATTGGTGTAAATATTAAAAAAGTGTATGCTATATTTTTATATATAAATACTTATTAAATAAATATATTTTTTAACTGAAAGGGTCATTACAGAGGTGTTGATAATAAGAAATAACAAAAAAGTATTGCAATACTAATAACTCTTAAAAATATATAATGGTATAAATGTTGAAAGGGATATGCGAACTTTCATATATAAATACTTTAATAAAAGGAACATTACGAGTACTATATAGATTTATTTTTACTTTTTTTTTATATTATAATTATCTTGAAGGTAAAAAGTTTAATAAATAATTTTATTATAAAAACAGGCCAGTTGAAGTTGCTGAAAAAACAATACACTTTCTTGAAAACATTTGCTTTACTGTAGTATTATTTTCAGTTTTTTTGTGAATTTTTAGTCATGGCGATGATAATTTTGATATAGAGCTGCTCATTGGATGATGCCGAAGATAAAAAACATAAACTCAACCTTTTTAATGTTTGGGCTTTTACTTGCTGTGTCCGCACAGTAAACGGTTTTTATTTTAATAATCACCACGTTTATATCGTAAACAATTATTTTTATTTTTTATAAATTTTTATTATTTTTTATATTCATTAACATCACGTCCATATCGCGGATAATTATTTATTTTATTTATAATTTAATTATTATTTTTTATTTCAATAAGAGTACATCGTAAAAAGTTATTTTTATATTCTGTTTAATTTATTAATTTTACTATTTTTATCAGCTCTCGTGAATCATTATGTTTCTTATTTTTCTTTTTTTATTTATCATTTCATTTTTTTTTAGCATCACTTTTCTATCGTGAATAGAAATCATTTATTAAATTTCTTATAATATATCTTTATTTTTCATATATATTTATGTTCACTAAATAGTTTGTTTGGAGACAACTTTCACAAAAAGTAAAAAGTTTTATGCTGCGCTTGCAGAACTCTCCAAAGTTGCCTTAAATAAAGTAAATATTATACACAAAAAATTCCAACACTTGAAATGTATCATTTATATTGGTAACCAATTATATTTTTATAGCAATAACCACTAATAGTCTATTATGTTTGTCTCTCATAAAGTTATGGCACGTGCTATTATTGTAGTCGTTAAAATATTATTTTTGGTTTTTTGTGATATTTCTAACTTTTAGTAAACTATTTTTGTAATGTTATTTCATAAAATTTTTAAAATATAAATTCTGCAAAGAAATTAGAGACGGCGTTATCTAAATATTAAAATAACAATAAAATGTAAACAAAAAAATATTAAAAAAATTAATTATAAACATAAATTATTTTTTATAATAATATAATTTTTCTATAATTACAGATTTAAGCAAAAAATTACGCTAATAAAAAAAAAATTTATTTTGATTTCCTTTACTCTTAATAAAAATAACACTTATATACTTTGTAATAAAATTTTTAGTAATATTTTTTTTAAAAGGATTCATAATATAATAATAATAAATAAATTAAACAGCTTGAAAAAGTTGCACTGTATTCTGGAATTCTCCCAGTAAAACTAACGGATTTTACCAAGGTTTATTTGACATTAAAGCTTTTGACTCAAATAAAAAGTTAAATACAATTTCATTGGTTGGCTAAGTTATTGATTGCCAGTTTTATATCTTTTTTTAGAAACTATCAAGTATCCGACCAATTGACCTTCTTTGCAATGATCAGCTGGACCAATCAAGTGGAATCTCTATGTGTAAGTTCACTCTTATAAGCGTTAGCATAAATATATATTAAAATGAAATGCATGCACAGTTATGAATAACTTTATAGTAACTTTTTTATTACTATAAACATTTGTTAAATAAGGAAAATTATGAAAAAGTTACTAGAATTTTGTAATTTTTAATAACAAGTAATTGTTGTGAGTTTGTTTTTTTTAAAAAATATCTGTATTGTAGTTAATTAATTGCTAATATTATTCGGTTTATAATAATATAAAAAAATCAGTTTTTTTTTTGTTATTAACTTATTTTAAAATTAAAAATATTTTATTATAATATTTTGCCGTTTTTAAATATTCATTTATAGTGATTATGTCTCCTATAAATTTATTTATAAAAAAACTGATAATATATTGACCAATAACCTTTTTTAAACGGGTAAGCAAAAAAATTATATTAAGCGTCATACGAATTTTTTTTTGTATTTATAAGTGATATGTTAAATTTTATATTAAAAAATTTATAAATTATTAAATAATAATTTTTTTTCTTAAAATTTTTTTAAATATAATTTAATATTTTCTAAAATCGTTATATTTTTTTGAAATATAAATTTTTATATATAAATTCCATTTAATTATTATTATTGTTACTTCCATTATTGCTATTATATATTTCTACTTATTGTTATATATAGTGTTGCTTTATTAAACTTATAAAAATTTTTATGCTTTATAGCTCAATTTCATTAATCATTTCATTTCTAAAATCATGAAATAGTTATAAATATGTTATTCGCTATCTCGTTAACTTAATAATAAGTATAATATTAAAACTAATAAAAAAAAAACCTTTTTAATAGTAATCAATAGTAAGACCACATTTTTATTATGTAGTAAATATAAGATAAATAATTTTTTTTAAATAAAAGCTACTTCAACCAAATCAAACTTATTAAGACATGTCAATAATAAAACGCTTTTGAAGGTTTGTAGTTCCATTGAAACTTTTTCTAGAACTTTTGAGGTTTTTCTTTATTATGTAAAATAAAAATATAATTATCAAAAATTATTGGCTAATCATTTTTTTTTCGCTATACTCCTTCGGTATTTTCGTTTTTTAAAAAATAAGATACTAAAATTTTATTTGTCATAAAGCTTTCTTATTACCATTCTTATTGGCTAATCGACGTTTATTAATACCTCATATTTAAAAAATTGTTAGCTTAAATTTTATTTAATTATTAGTTAAGTGTTTGTTCTTATTGGTCTGTTTAGTTCTTAAAAAGTTTTAATACATCAACTTATAAATCTTCTGTTATTTGCAAAAAAAAATTCTTCTAAAAAAGATTATTGACTACTCAACTTTTAATTTTCATCGATCTGTTCAGTTCTCGGAATTTATAGTAACATAATTTTAAGATGAAATATTTCATTAAAATGAAATTTATTGGTTACTCAATTATTAGTTTTTATTGGTTCCTTAACCAGTAAGAACGCTTTAATTTCGACTTTTTTAAATAAAAAAATTCATTATTTTATTATTCCTACTATCTTCTGTTATTTATTTATAATGTCATTCATTGGCTAACCAATTATAGTTCGTTTCACATCGACTTGTTGATTTTTGTACTGCTTATTTTTTGATTCCTTTATTGCTTTATATAAATATAATTTTTATTATCGTTTTTATTGGTTCATGAATTGTTTTCTAAAGACTATTTCTGAAGCACTTTTGGCGCTCTATACCGCCTTGAAGAGAAAAAGATCCGTTAATTTACTGAACTACGATTTAGCCGTCTTATATTTGTATTTTTACTAACATACACACAAATTCTGTATTTTTAAAAATTTTACTTATTTTTATTTTCCTGTTTTTTATAGGAAGTGGTATTATTGATAAATTTCGGTATAATTTTTTAATATTAAAAAAACCACTTCAGTTACATTAAAAATAATAATACTTTTAACAAAAAGATTTATTAATAACAACTAGAGCTTGTTTGTATTTAATTAGAAAAGGTTTATTTTTATTTGGCATTAACTTTTATTCTTTATATACGTAAAGTTTTTTCTAAATTTTAAGCAATATTACTCGTTAAAGTAAAAAGCACTGCACATTATTAACAACTTAAGTACTTTCAAAATTATGAGTGAGCCGTAAATACTTTAACTTGTTTATAGACAGCAACAGAGTCTAGAAAAAGTATAAAGTTTTTAATAAATTTATTATATTTTTTTAAAAATAACTAATTTACTATTAAAAAGTTGATTAAAATTAATATTAATTTGAAATTAAAAATATGAATAACGGTTTCTTTTTCACTTTTTATGAGAAAAGAAAGTAAATTTTCTTTAATAATTATATATAATAAATTAAAAATAAATTAGAGAAGCAGAGTTAAAAATAAATAATATTAACTAAAAAAATAGGAGACTGACGAATATATAAATAGTAAATAATAAGTGAAAACTATAAATAAATTATCATGAAATAATAAAATTAATATAGAAATAATGAGGCTTCTAATATACGTACAAATCATTAAAACTTAAGAAAATACCATGTTATAAATAATAATGAATAATTATGAATTAGTAAGAAAAATATTTACAAATAATTATTTAAAATAATAAATAAATATTTATTTATAAAAAAAATTTAAAATGTTAATAATAAATAAACGTATTCTTTCGAATGTTTTAAGCTTACTAATGGGAAAAAAAAGGTTATAAAAGAAAAGTATAGCAAAAATGTTTAAATTTTTTATAAAAACGGCAATCCGAGAAATTTTTATTTGTAAAAAAGTAAAAAAAAAAAAAAAACAACCAAAAAAAATAATATATTAATAAACATTTATATACCCTTATTAAGAAAAAATTACTGAAAAACGAAAAGTAAAAATAAAGTTAAATTTACTGTACTACTGAAGTTTATCTAAAAGATAAATATTTTGAAATATACATTTGTTAATAATATTAAGTTTTTCTGCGTATAATAAAATTTGAAAACTTTTATCAATTAAAGTAACAAGCAATCATTAAATAGTAATACCCAAGAGAGATTTCTAGTAAAGAAACTTTTAAAGGGATTAAAAAACTTGTTTAAAAGAAAAAAAATACTGCAAAGTATACGCATAAAATGATTGTAATATTTAAAATATTAAAAAATTATCTTATAATAACCTTTTTTTTTTTAGAAAAAAGTGCACAAAATGTTATTTTATTAAAGCAAAAGTATAAAAAATAAAATAATAAAAATAAATTTTTTATTAAATATTAAAAAAATTTCCCTATAAAAAAGGAAAAAATTCTACAATAGGAACAGATAATATTTAAAAGTTTTTCTACTGTGTGCAGTTAGAGTGAGTATCGGTATCAAGCTAAAAACTGCTGATACCAGATAAAGGCACGCGCACATCCAACATTACTATTATTTTGTGAATATAAACCCCTTTTAGGGGTTATACTGCGTGTAAACGGCCGTTCCGAGGTTTCGTATATACCAAAGGTGAGGGTAGCCACCACAACTAGTAGGAAACTTGAGGAAAATAAATAAATTTAATAAAAGTTTGGAAAAAGATTATTAAAGAATAAAAAAAGGAAACGCACAAATAAAGTCAACGACTTTTCGTTCATAATAAACTTTTTTTTATATTTTTAATTGTTTATTATAATTATATTATTTTTAATTTTTACTATTATTTATTATAATAATTTAAACTATTTTTATAATTTATTATCGTTATAATCCTTTATACTATTTTTATTATTTATTATTGTTTATTATAATTTATTTATACTAATTTTATTTTTTTATTATTGCTTATAATAATTATTTATACTATCTTAATTTTTATTGTTTATTATAATTATTTATACTATTTCTGTTAATGTTTATTATATTTTTTTGACTAAATATTTTTATAATTTCACTTTTAATATATTTTATTTATATTAGTATTCTATTAATAGTTATTTTTATTTACCTCAATATTTAGATATTTGCTTATTATTTTATTTTTCTTCATAGGTATTATTTGCAAATTTTTATTATTATTGAGTCAATATTTAAATGATTACCTTTTATAACATTATTATATAGTATATTTACTTTTTATTTATTTTTTTTCTTCTTCTATATTCTTTTATTATATATTTAGCATAATTTACTTTTTATTCATGTCTATCCTTTAATTTTTTACAACTTTGCCTTTTTCAGTACAATTTTATTATTTTACTTTATAAATTATTTTTGCTTTATAATAATATTTGTTATAATTAATTGTTATTTACATAAATATTATTGTTACTATTAGGAATAACAACAATTATGAAGCGGCCAGTAAACTTCTAGAGTCAGTTTTTCAAAGTTATAACAAAGACGGTTGAGTACTTTTCTTAAATTTTTTTTATATTTTCTTTATAACAAGATTGATGTCAATATTATATAGTATAAATACATTGAGAGTTCTATAACTAATACATTTTAATATTTACTTATTATTAAAAATGGTGTACTTAAAAAAATAATATTTTATTTATTTATTAAAGAATTAT
Organism: Zophobas morio; assembly: GCF_036711695.1. Classification (NCBI taxonomy): domain Eukaryota; kingdom Metazoa; phylum Arthropoda; class Insecta; order Coleoptera; family Tenebrionidae; genus Zophobas; species Zophobas morio. Next base: position 235,105 of record NW_026972211.1, on the reverse strand, counting down.
AAAACATTTGTAATGCTAATAGTTACTTATATAATATAACTTCTTAGTATAAATAAAGCTTTATAGAAAGTATTTAAAAGAACACTTTTATAATATGTTTTATAATAATTTAATGTATTTAATGATTTTGTTTAATATTTTGCAAGAGTATTTACTTTTGAATAGATTGTATTTTGATAAATAAAAAATATTGTTATAAGTAATCAATATATTTTATTTTATCTCTTAAAAAAAAAAGAAAATAATAAAACTCATGTTTTTTTTTAAATATTTATTTTTAATTATTGAATTTCTTTTTCTTAATATTTATTATTCTTTTATTATTTATATAATTATATAAATTCATGTGAAAATATATTTTACTATTTTTTATTATTAGTAAAATTTTGTTTAAGTATCGCGAACTTTCGGTTTTACTTTTTATAATTTTATAAAATATCATAAAATTGTTGCGTACTAAAGTTTATGCTTATAAAGGATTTTTACTTTTTATAATATTTTTTTTGCTGTTATAAAATATAATTCTAATAGTTAATAGTTTTCGAAAAAAATTATTTATTAATATTTATATTAAACTTATTTATAAAACATGTTTAATATTATTATAAACTTCGAAATATACTATTTTATCTTTATTTGAAATATTTCATTATTTATTAAGATATCTTTGATTTGTTTTATTAAAAACTTTAAGTATATTATAAACTTTAAAAATATTATTACTTTTTTTATTCTTTAAAGAATTTATATATTATTCTTTTTTCTATTATTTTATTTTATTACAAAAGTTATGAAAGTGACAATTTTTATGTGTATTATAATAACTTTTTTACTTTTTTTAAATACTTTAAGTAGAAAGTTCGTAATCATTTTTTAGTTTATTTTACTTTACTCTAGTAAAACTTATTTTTAAAAAAGCTTTTATTTTATAATACATACCTCAAAAGCTTCATACTTTTATAAATAAAAGTTTTTCGTAATTTTAAAGTTTTTCTATAAATTGTTCTAAATTTTTAAATATATACTTAAAAAATGTATAATAAATATAAAAAAAATTAACAGTTTTTATATGTATTTTACTCATAAGCATTCGGATTTCTTATAATTTTGTGCAAATAATACTTTAATCAAAATCTATTTGGTTGAAGATTATAATTTTTTTTTGAAAGTTTGATAATTTCTTGAAAGTTGCGAGAGAAAATGTTAGTAGCATTTTCAGTGAGTATACAATATTTTTCCTGTGAATCATAGAAATAATGAATAAAAATATAATCGGTACATGCATTAATTTAAAGAATTATTAACCTTTCAAAGTTTCTTTTTTAACTTTTTTTTAAATTAATATTCATAAATTATAATAATGAAAAATATATTTGTTTCACTCTAAAATTTTATTTAAACTGATTTACGAAAAAATTAGCGGATTATTGGGTATCATCATTATTGATTTTATTAGTAAAGCAAACTGTTTTTTAGTGCGGATTAATACTCCCAACATTTTAAACATTTTAAAATATATAAACTTTTTAATAGGACAACTTTTAATATAATTTCAATCATTACTTTCTTACAATAAATCACTTATTTTTATTGACCAAAAATTTAAAGGCTGGTCACTACTGGGCACTCAGTTGTACAAACTTTTATTATTTTGCCAAAGGAAAACAGGAAATAACTTAAAGTTATTTTCATTATTATTCTTATCTTTATATTTCTTAATAATAATATTATCTATTTAAAGGTATATATAAATAAATTAGAAAATAGTGAACTTTTTTTTTTACTTTTTTTCTAATAGCTTTATAGAAAGTTGTTGCTTAATTTTATCAAACGAGTCATGTGGATTCTTGCAAAGAACGGAAGCTTTAGATCATCTGCTGGATATCTCAAAGAGCCAATCAAAAGGTATGCTTATTATTCGTATTGATAATTTTGGGCAAAAAGTTAAAAAAATTTCATCATAAATATTCGAGATGTACTAAAAATTATAAAAATATAGATCACTTTTTTTTAAGGAAAACACGTAAAACGCAAAAACAAAAATTAAACTATTCAAATTAAATAATATAAGCATATTTTGGCCAATCGATACTATTGTTGAAAAATATATATAATTAATTTGGTAGTTTTAGCCATGTAAATTTAAATACGAGTTTGTCAGTACTCAATAAATTTTTTTTGCTTTATAATATTAATAATAATTATAATAATAACAATATATGAAATGTAACTCTTCTTAATAGAAGTTGTTCTACAATCACAATGTTTTTTAGAAAGCAAAGTTTCTTCTGTTGAGGTATTCATCATTATATTTACTGTAATTATTATTATTAATTGTAATAATTGATGGGGAAAATATTAAGCATATAGAATTGGGTGCTTCTGTTACTTTAAAGCTAACGGTACTCAGCCATGCGCCACTGGTAGTAATTTGTTGTATTAACATAATAATAATAATAAATAATGATTATAATTATAGTAACAATAATTATAACAATAATTGATAACAATATCAATAAAATTAATATTAATCTTAGATAAATTAATATAATAAAAAAAATTATATTTTACTTAATAATTTAATTAAAAAAAGGACATTATTGTTGATAGAGTAATTCTTTTTATAGAAAAGGATGACTCTCGAGTAAGTCTCACATTTTTGATATTTTTCATTATAAATTTTTGTTTTTATCATTATTTAGCCTGTAGAAACTAATATGAATCCATCAAATCTTTTTAAAAATTTACTGGAAAGTAATACAAATATAACTATACAGAACGCAAAAGTTATACTAATAATATTATATTTGTAATAAATATGAATAATGAAATATTATAGTACGAGGCACCTAAAAATAACGAACCTTTTAAAGAAAAAATATGTTTAGAGCATATTCTACTGAAGAGTGAAAGTAACGAAGTCTTTTTTCATTATGAAGTTAAAATAGCTTATATTATTATTTTTTCTTGTGATTATTATTCATCATAATTATGAAGTTTGGGGTAATACAATATTTTTTTAGAGTACTAATTTGGGAACTTTTATGGTCACGAAAATCTGTTATGTGATTGGAGGAGTAATATTTTGCTCTACTTTTCATGGTTATTATACATTCATTTATATTTGTATTAACAATATTTATATTATTTATCCTTATTATCTATTTATTATTACTTTTCATTATTCTTATAATTTCTATATTACAATTTATATTACTTTTTGATGGTATTTCTTATTCGCGTACACAATTCTTTTTTCATTACTTTTTGGATAAATATGTATTTTTTTATTGCCTCCTTAAAAATATGCTTTATTTTGTGTCACTTTCATTTTTAGCGATAAGTAATGCTCCATAATTTTTTTTATTGAAGCGCTATTATTTATTTCTGTTGTACTTTTTTATAGGATGGGGCCTTTCTCTACAACTTTCAAACTTTCATTATTTTCTTAGTAAATTTCAATTATTAATCCTACAGTAGTCGCAGAGGGGTCTCACAGATCTGAAAATTATTTTGTTTTTTAAATTTTCTAGTTGGATAGAAGTTAAAGTTTCGTGTGACCTGTATCCTAATATCTCAGTAAACCTCGTGTTCAAAATTTTAATATTTTTTATTTAATATAAAAGTAAAAAATTCAAAACTCAAGAGGTCTGAGAGACCCACTGCAACTTCTAATGCCTAAACAAGAGGAGGGACTACTATAGGATTAATAAAATTTTAATATATACATTACATAAATATTTTACTTTTAATAAGCTGTTGCTTTTTTTTTAATTCATTATTTTTATTAATATATTTTATATCTTTCCAATTTTATTAATAATAATAATAATTTTTTGATATACTTTTTGAATAATATATTATTTTTCTCATTAAAATTATAAGTAAAAGTAACCATTAAATAAATTATTTAAAAAATAGTTTAAATAATAATAAAAGTTTTTTTTTATTAATAATAATACCAAAAATAATAAAAAGTATTTTTGAACTTTTCTTAGTGATATATATTAATAAGTTTATAAATACACTAATAAAAAGGAATAATAATAAAAAGTTAATAAAAATAAGTAATAATTATTGTTAATGCGCTTTTTGATTATTTGAAATATTCTGTTAATAATAAAAATTTATTAAAAAATATTATTTAATATCGATTTATAAGAATTTCTGGTAAAAATGTAATTATATTAATAAATGAACATAATGTCAATAAAAAGTTTTACTAATAGGTTTCAATATATTTAGTTCTAATAATAATCAGAATTTATTATAATAACTTTCTTTATACGCCCTTCTCTTTGAACATAATAAAAGTTTATTTATTTTTCTATCACTATGTTTTTTATTATTTTATATTAATAAATATATATTAAACTTTGTTATCATTACAAATTTTAATTATGAACATTATTTAATAAATAAAAATAAATAAGTTAATATAATTATAACAGTAATAAATTTAACAATCAGCAATTATTATGTTAAATTATTTTTTATGCGCCCTCTCTTCGCATATTTTTGTATATACTAAATATATTTTTTTTCCTTCGCGAAGTGTTTAATTTTCTATAGTAAAAAATATTTTTTAAAGTTTTAGTAATATTTATTATCAAAGATTTAATTTTTTTTACTAACTTTTGATTTAAAAAATACATTAAATATATTTAGGAGTTAATATGTTAATAATCAAGAAAAGTAATACAAAAACAAATTTATATATTTTTGATTTTTATTACTAATAATATGCACTTATTATAATGGTTTCTCCTTATTTCCACTTCTCTTTTCTTTTTCGCGATATGCTTTATTATTTATAATGACAAAAATTTATTAACTTTTTCTTAATATTCTTTATAATTTTTATTATATTTCATTAAGATTTTAAGTATTAAAAAAATAATAAACATGTTTATATTAAATGAATATTAAAATAAGTAAACATAATAATAATAATATAAATAAATTCTACTGATAGATTTTATATATATATTTTTTTGCAGTTATTATATATTTATATCCATTTTTCTTTACGATGTGCTTTATTATTTATAATAAAAAATATATTTCAATAATTTGTTAATTGTTGACTTTTTATTAAATATTTTCAATATTTTAATATTAAATTATTTTTCAGTTAAACGTTTTTTGTAGCTCTTTTATTTTTATTAAAATAAAAATTAATTTATTAGTTAATATCTAGCAGCACTAAAATTAAAAATAATAAGAAAGTATAAATATTAAATATACTTATTATTATATAAAATTTATTGCTAGTTTAATAATTATACAAGGTGAAAAAATGTTTCCTGTACTTTATATATATTCAAAGACATTTTTTCTATAAATAAATTATTTTTATTTATTTTCTGTAATAAAATAGTAATAATACAAATAATATGCTCAATAATATATAAAAACTTAAATATAAACACTAAATTTATAATTATTGTACTAAATTTTATTTGTAACTTTGTTATTAATATTTTTATGCTTATTATCATTATAATAATAAACTTTCTCAAAAATAAAACTATTGTAAACTTTTTAAAGTTTTATTATTATAAGCAATACATAATTTTTTTAATATGCTTTATGTTATTATTAGAATTGAACTCTCGTTTCTGCGTAGCGCCAAGCACCTGCAATATTTCATTATATTCAAATATTATTGAAAAATGCACGTCATTATTAGTTATAGTATTCTTAGTTATCCATAACTCACGTGTATGGCATAGTTTGTTTAAACGGTGAGGTACATCACGTGGAAGTTCAACTTTTTTCCCGCAGCGACTCGTATGAAAAAGGGGAACTAAAGTTTATAAGAAGCAATGGTGTATAAATCGTATTATTACTATCTCTATTACTATTATTATTATTATTATTATTATTATTATTATTATTATTATTATTATTATTATTATTATTATTATTATTACTATTTTTATTATCATTATTGTTGTTTTTTATCAGAGTTTATACCACTAAATACTGAAAATACCACGTGTTTAATAAAAAAAGGTTTTTTAATATAAAAGTTGTTTATGTATTTATTATTATTATTATTATTATTATTTAGAATCTTTAGAAGAAGTACACAATAACTTTTTAGAAGAGGTCTAAAATTTTAATGAATCATGAATTATATTTCTCAAGTTTTTTAATTTATTTATTTTCTACTACTTATAATAATTGTGATATGAATATTATATATACTATAATTACTTCGTTTAATAGCATTATAGTATTCATTATAACTTTGACGGTCTATAAAAAGGCAAGAGATATGAGAAAGATAATTTCAGCATTTACTCAACTTAATATAACTTTTCTTACTATTTAACTTAATATTTTAACGCCACGCTACCAGTTAATGATTTGCTTACCATTTAAATTAATTTGGTGTAATTTAATAGTTAACGTTTTATTAGAATGTTTTGGGTATCTTCTAGTTATAAATTGGCTTCTTTTATGTAAAAGTGATGAATTGTTTTAAGTTATATCTACTGCATTGATTGATCTTTGGAATGATATGCTTTTTTACTGAATTTCCTCTAAATAGTAAAATTCTCTTACATATTTTTGAGCCTTTCATATTTGGTTTAAATCGCTGCCAAATATTTGACTTTTTTAACGCCCCATTTAACAATGCTGCTTTCGCTTTGCAAAGTTTTACAATACATAAATAATAAAGCAAAGAAAAGTGTTTAAAGAGAAAAGCTTTTTATAAATTACCACTTAAAAAAGGAAGGCAATATTATAATTTGTGGTATAAAGAGAATCTATTTTCGTTAGAAAAATGTTTTAATAAAAAACTTTTTTAGAAGATGCCTAATTATTATTTATATAAAATTTACTTTCTTAATAAAATTTTATATATATATAATAATAATATTATGAAACTTACTAGTAATAAACTCTTGCTTTACATTTATTCTTGCCAATCTTTTTTTTATAATAAATTCTCTTTAAATAATTTATTTTATAATTAAAAAATAATCTAAAAGATGCATTATTATTTATAAAAATTTTACTTTATAAACTATAAAATTTTTTTTAAAAAATTTACTTTTTCTTTTTGGGTTTTTACTATAGAACAGTTTCCTTATTTATAAAATTCTTGAAAATTTTTCCGTTGTTTAAAAAATATACTTAAACTTCTTGCTATTATACTTTTTAAGGCCCTTCTACTATTCGTTCAATATTTTTTTACTATAATTTTAAATTTTTTGTGAATTCCACTTCAATATTTATCAAACTCTTAAAATAAAAATATTTCAAAATTAAATAACTTTTTTTAGCAATAAACTTTTCATAACAATTAAAAATTAAATAAACTTTGAAAATATATTTTACATATTTGTTTGTGGATTTATTAAATATTCCTGTTATGAATGCTGTGCATTTCTATTTATTAGTAAATTTTTTATATTATTAACTATAGATAATTGAAGTAGTTTCTATTATATTAATATAACAATACTTAAACAATTTATCCCATATTTTTTATTTTAATTCAGAAAATATTGTTACTTGTTTATATATTTTTATTAATTTTTATTCTTGAAGACTATTGAATTTGCAAAAATTTATTTGTAATAACCTCTTTCGCTCCTGAAAGTTAAAGCATTTTTTGATAGGCTTCCTTTTTATTTAAATAAATTTGATTAACCGAATTTTCTGCAACACAATCTCTTTTAATTGGATAAACATAGTCCAATAATTATTAAATAAAATCGGCGATATGCGTGCAAATATTTAAACGTTATATTTATTTTTTTTATTTTTAGTATTTTAACATTATTCAAAACATTATTGAAACTATTTTTGATACATTTTTGTTAATCTTTTACTTTATTGAAAGTTTTTAATTCAGCATAAACACGAAAATTCCCTCAGTTTTTGCTTACCTGCTATTCTGCCTTTTCATTCAATGGATATTAATTTTCCCTTTAAAATTCAAGCAAATATAACTTTTATTGAAGTTGTTTGTTGCGTTATTATTTTATTACTATTAATATTAAATTATTTTTTCAGATTATTATTTCTATTTGCTTGGAAAAGTCTACAGGCGAGGTTTACTCTTTCGACTTTTCCACACGCGCAGAAGTTTTTATTCCCTTCACTATTTCTGTAGTGCCACACGTAAACCTATGCGAGGACAGGTTATTATTAGATTCAATTATATAATATTGCAACCTTTTTTTAGATTATTTGGGTCTAATTAATTCAATTTATAAAAAAAACGCTCATTCTACCAAAATAAAATAGTGAAAATTTGTATGAAATAAAAATAGTGAATTGCCTTCCTGTAGATGTCTGGTTGGACGATATTGAAATTTACCCGACAAATTCTTTGTGCTCACCTCAAATTACTATTCTTGAAAAAAACGTTCATTTTTACAACTATATTATTATTCCCGTTATTCATTATTATTATGAAGATAAAATTATGCTCCAAGGGAAATTACTATTTCGCTTGTGAAAAAATTGGTTACCAATTAAATTTCATTAAAAACTTAAATTATAATAAAAAATATATTTAACGTATTATAATAAAACTTTTTCGTTAAGTTTCATGAAAATATGTCAATACTTTTTTTTTAAACAGATCACAACGCTAAGCTTTTACTGAAGTACGCAATAAACGGAAAAAAAGTCGTACATGTTATTTTTCTACTAAACAATAATTTAAATAAAAATTCATTATAGTCACAGCGGCGGACTCTAAAATTTTCTAAAGAGCTCGAGGAACTAGATAATAATGTTCATTTTTTATTATAACTAATATCAAAAGCGCTCGACTTTTCCATAAACTATAGTTTTTGCTTATATGTAAATGAACAAAATCTTTGCTTCTTATTTGTAAACTTCTCTTTAGAAAGCGCAGTTTTTAACGAGTATTGAGCTCAGTGAGGCCAATAGTAACGTTGTGGTATTTAGCGTTGTGCAAGTAAAAGTTTTTATTCGTTGTTTAGGTACAGCTATGCTTGCGAGTATGATAGCTTGTAGGAACTTTTTTCAATATCAATATTCCTACAGCAACGGAGAATTTTTATGAAAAATCTCTGTTCACAGTAAATGTGGACAGTCCGTCATCCTATTGGCTCCTCTGCGGGTTCCACGTGAAAGAGTTTACCTTGAACCAGGCAAGTTACTCTAAGTTTATTTATCTCTGCTTAAAACTGCGACTAAATAGGAGGGCTGTGCAACGCTGGAATTTAAATTGTATCCGCTTAGTCCAGGCTACCTGCCTCTCCCCCACGTGGCCATCTTCCAAGGACCCGCCAATGAGAGATTTCACTCTCCCCCCCATGGAGAAAACTCGAACCTGGACGTTACGTTCGGATCGAGCTTTCTCGAGCCTGCCGGGCCGCCCACGCTGCTTGGATGCCCTATGAAGACAATTCACCAACCTCAATGGGTGACTGTGCTCCACCAATCTAGAAATCAATTGGTAATACTCACTCGCGACTTTGAATAACGCGGTAACCAATCAAAATGAGAGTTTAATGTCAACGAATAAGTTTTTTTGTGAAATTTAAATATTTCGTTTGACTTCCCTATTGGATATGCAAAAGTTTATAATAAATAATAAAGTATTATTAGAATTGTTGAATTTTTATTGTATATTTTTTATTTTAAGTTAATCATTTATTGGTTATATTATTTTTATACATATCTATTTTCTATAAATTTAATATTTATCTTTATTAGTGATCTTCTAATTTATTACTTTCTATACTTTTTATATTATATTTTTAATATTTAATATATTATAATTTTCTTTTATATTTATTTAAATATATATATATTTTATAATATTATAATTATATATAATTTTTAATTTTTTTATAACAATTTATATATTATTTCTTTTTTATAATAATTACTTATAAACTTTTTTTTTTAAAAATTATTTACGTAATATTCTTTTATAACAATGAATTAATATATATATTATAAATTTTATTATTAACTTTTTACTTTAATAAATTATATTTTTAAAAATAGTTTTTAAATTAATTAATATATTATTACTATTAAATAATATTTTTTCTACTTTTTCTATATATTATTTATATTTATTATATAAAATATTCATAATTACAAATAATATTATAAACAATTATTACAAAAAAAAAGATTTCTAAAATATTTTTTTTATAATTGAATTAAATAATAACTTAGTTGAATTAGGATAACTTAAGGATTATATTTAATAAAATTTAATAATAATATTATTATTAATGGCATAACAAACTTTTTCCGATATTTTTAGAAAAAACAAAACTTTATATAGTTTGAATAATGAATATAATAATTTATTTGACCATAACAAGAAACTTTATAATAATACGCAATTTTTAATATCAAAATTAATATAATAAAATTCAATAAACAATTCATAAAATAATAATAGTATATTAATATAATAATAATAAAATAATTAGTATAAATTTATTAAACATTATAATAATAAAAATAAATCATTTAACAATAATCTTTTTTTTTAATAAAAAATTTATAAACAAAAAAAAAGTTTAAATATATAAAATAACCAATATATCTCGTATATTATAAATTTATCGAACATATACTATTTTAATAAATAGTATATATATATATATATGAAATTTTATTATAGTAGTAATGTAACTTTAAAGAATAATAATAAACTTTTATATAATAAACAATTTAATAAATAATTAAAAATAAATGGTTATAATAGTATTTAATAATAGTAATGTTAAAACAGATAGTATAAATATATTATATTTATTATAATAAAGTAATTATAATAATAAACTTTGATACAATAAAAAATTTATAAAAATAAAAATAAAAAAATATGTAACAGTGAAACCAAAATATATAATAAAACTTCTAAACAATTCATTAAATAATATTAATATAAAAATAATAATAGCATATGAATACTAAATTTTTTGAAAATAATAATGAAATTTTTTTAACTATAATAATAATCATTTTTAGATCAAATTAAATAAAAATAAAAATTTATAAAACAATTTATCAAATAATTAATATAAATAATTATAAGTACGTAATATTATAATAATATTAAAAAAAAAATTAGTATAAACATATAGCATTTTATAAAATGAAATTATTTTTAGAAAGAACAATTAATTTTTATATAACAAACAATTTCTATTATGAAAATAAAAATATAATTTATTCAACAAGTTATTAAATAATAAAAATAAATAATTATAACCGTATATAATATTATAATAATAAAATTAGTATAAAAAAATATATTTTATTTTTAACAATAAATTTTTATGAATAAACAATTTAAAAATAACAATAAAAAAGTAGATATGTTACAGAAAACAAAATAAATTTTATTAAACAATTCATTAATAATAATAAATAATTATAAAAGTGATATAATGATAGTAATAGATAGAATATAAAAATATTTACAAAAAATAGTATTCAAAATAAAAAAAAATTTATATTTATTTTAAATAAAATTTTAGTATTAAAATTAAAAATGAATTGTCCAACAAAATTTTTTGATTATAATAATATAATTAAAGAAAGTGTATTCTACTAAAAATACTTTAATGATACGAAATTCGGAAAAACTAAGTGCTTTTCCAATAAACTTTTTAATTGTACGACCAGAAAATCTTCTAATTTCTCTGAATTGTTCAGCACTATTTAAAAGTTTTTAGAAAAAGTTAACTACATTGATATTGAGCTTAAAACTAATATAAAAACAAAAAATTATACAGAAAAAAAATTTATAAATAAGAAAGTATTTTTTTTAAAAACATAAAGTAGAGGATCTACACAGATTTATATAAAATTCAAACATAAAGTTTAAAATAAATAATTAAAATTACAAAAAAAAAATCTATCAATATCTTCAATGAACGTATATAGTCCCAAGGAAATACAAAACAAAACTAAAAATCAATGTCATTTAGAGTATTAATTTTACTAGTTTAATTATTATAAAATAAAACAAAAGATAAAATTTACCAAACTATAAACATTAGAATTCATTAAATTGTTCAATTATTGATTTAAATTATTCTAAACTTATAACTAATATTTTATAACTTAAAGTGCACAAGTAACATAAAAAAAGTTATTCAGTAATTAAAAAAAAAAGCATCCAAATTTAGTTTAATATTTCTTTTTATTTATAAAATTAACCAGTAAAAATCTTACAATCCTTATATTAAATTTATAAAAACTGATATATTACTAAAACACAAAAAGTTTTTAAGTTAATATACAGAAAGAATTCAGTCAACAATTTTAAAAACTAAAATAAAAAAATTTAACATAAACAACTTTAATGACTAACTACACTAAAACAAGAAAAATTTAACATTTATATAAGACTATAAACTATTAATTACGAGAATATGCACAAGTATTATTAAAAGTTGTTTTAAAGAATAACCTATTAAATATAAGTAGAGTCTTTAAATTATATACGGAAAGTATAAAATAAACTACTTTTAAGAAAGTAAAGGTTTCTGATTTACATAAAATCTTTCACAATAATTTTATGTTTACCCCTTCGAGTCTGATCTCCAAGACGAGATTTAAATTTTACGAATTTCTATATAAAAGCAAATAAATGTATATAAGTTGTGCTATGTTAATTTACTTTTGCTAACCTAATTAAAGTTAAAAAACACCCATTTATTGGGTATTAAAATTTGTTAACCGCTTAAAATTTAATAAAACTTTTGACAGTTTATAAATGGTGCAAAACTAATTTGCTTGTGATTATTTATTATTATAATAAACTAAAAATTTTAATTATTAAATTTAAATTGCTGATCAACACTTTAATATACTTAAAGAGCACAGCAGAAACAGAAAAAAAAATGAAAGTATAGCTAATCTTTTTGAAAAATATTCGACGTTCCAGAAACTAAAATTTATATATATTTGCGCAAACCATATATTATAATATAGAAAATCAAAATAACTAATTAAAAGTAATATTTATACTGTCTAAATTTAAAACAAATAGATTTAATTTTTTTATTAACTTCAAATTATTTTATCCGTCCTCCAACATGATAAAAAATTAACAATAACTAAAACGGATCTTTTTAATTTTCAAAATAATGATTTTTTTTCCCTTTATCACAAAAATTTAAAAAAAACCAAACTATTAATTACTATAGGATTAAAAAAAGGTTCAGAAGGTTTAAAGGAAAGTTTTGCTTCAACTTCACTATTTTTTTTAGTGTCAATAACTAAAAGTAATTCTCCTGCATTGAAATTTTTATTATAATAATAAAAAGTAAAAAGAATTAATCTTAGCGGACCCTGAAAATGTAAATCAACAAGAGTTAGTTCTACTGGAAGAGAAATAAAAGCTTCTTCTATAAATTTGAGCATTAATTCTGCGCTAACAGTAATAAAAGCGTTTCCTTGAACGTATATAATTTCTATGTTAAATAAATATATAATAGAATAAATTAATTAAACCTTCGTAACTTATTTGGAAGGTAAATTGAATGGCCTTTTCGGATTTTATGGTATTAAACTCTATATGTTCTTGAAATGAAGGCTTAAAAAAAAATATAGGTCATAATGCAAAATAAGTTAATCAAAACTTTAACCGATTTAGAAGAAAAAAAAGGTTCATAAGGGTCTGAAATGTCAATAATTTTTACTGAAGGCGGCACATCTAAGATAGAAGTAGTTAAAAAAATTAAAAAAGTAATAAAATTTTTAATAAAAATTCTATAAGAGTAAAAGAACTACCGCCGAAAGACATGTTTTTGATGGTCAAATATTTTATAGGTTCTGGAAAATCCAAGTTACTTATTTTTTCATTAATTAGTGTCTTTTGATTTATAGTATTTTATTAGTAAAGTTTTTTTAAAAAAAATAAAGTGCCCAACAATAGTTAATTGCTTTACATAAAAGATTAAACCAGATGTAAAAAGGTTATCGACATATGAAACAAATAAATAATAATAACTATTAATATACTCGAAGTCTTTCGGTCTCAAGAGCTGTAAATTTATTCCAATTGAATAAAAAGCTCATATCGTTTCTTTACTTAACTTCAACGTACAGCAGTTTTTATAAAACTATTAACAAAAAAAGTGCTTGAGTGCACTTCGGTATTATCGGCTACAACTTGCGCCAATTAAACTGTATAATTAGCTTTGGTATTTTTGAGTTTCTATTATTTATTTATTTATTTACTTTAAATGTAATTATTAAGACCACTAACTAGTGTAGTTACTTAATATTATATACGAGAAGTTTCTTTAAATTGTAGGAGAAATAAATTTGAAGGATTTTAAAAATTCATGTAATATTTTTTTTTAATATTCTTAAGGGATTAACTTTGTATTATAAATAATATTCAGCACTGTAAATGAAGTTAGTAAAAGGTTATAACGCTCCGTAAAAACGCAATCTGAACATAAAATCTCTCTATTAAAATACCTAGTTTCTTGAAAAATTTTAGTTTTCTAGTTAAAATAAATTATAAGAGTATAGTCTACGAAGTATTCAGCTGCTCATAGTTTTGATGGTGAGATCTCCCTATGACCGCTACTGTGGAGCCTTTATCTTAAAAAAGCACAAGTTGTATTCCTAAAAAGTCCCAATTTTAATAAAGCTTTTAAACTTCAAATAGTTAATTTACCTACAAAGTATGCCAAGGGGCGGATATTAAAAAACTATTGACTAGATATCTGTCAAAACGATTGAACTTTCGCCTTCACACTTACTTTAAATTCCTTTATTAATTGTCTTCGACTATTTAATTTCTTGAGCTATCCAACTTATTTTTTAAAAAGGGTTTTTGACTACCAACAAATGCCCACGACTTATAGGCTTAAAGCTCTGAACATGACTAAATAATAAACGTAAATCGTACAATGCTAAGCTTTTTTAGTCCATAAACTCTTAAGTCGTTATTATAGCAAATTTCTTGTGCTTCTGCATAACGCATTTTAACCACATTGATATGAGACAAAAAATTCAGTAATTAACACTTACATTAAATAAAGTTTAATCTACTAATTTATTAAATATTATTCTCTCTTATGTCCATTTCGCTACTTTAGGCCAATAAACAAAAATATAAGAAGTTAAACTGTAAGTAAAAAGCTTATTTTATTATAAAAAATAAGTTGAATTCATATTATATAAATAATATTTCCCGAGGAGGTTTAGACTCTAAGCAGAGCTAAGCATTTAACAATTTCAAAACCTACAAGTCTGGTAATTTATAAAATTAATAAAAAGAAATATTAATTTACATACCAACAAGGACTGCATGGGAATTACCAGGAGGAACTGTTTCACCTTTAATAATAGCATCAGCCCTTCTAAAATTTTAAAGCAAAGCAGTCAAATATCTGAAAAGTATAAAATCTAAAAAGTTTATTGCTGTTTTTACCTCATGAGTATTGGGCTAAAAATAAACTGATTAGTTAAAAACGAAAATGTAGCAATAGTCAAAGCTGTAAAGTTGGTAAAGCCAAAATGTGTAAGTTGAGACAGCCAAGCCGTAAATAACAAAAGCCACTCTAATCTGTATAGATAAGCAGATAATATAAAGATTTTCTATACACAGCTCACTCATATACTAAAATCTTTAAACAAGCAAATAAAAAATTATAATAACTTAATAACAAATATGAACCGAGCTTGAGATTTAAAGACGTGTCTGCCAACGTCAAAAGCTACTTTTTTTTCTAGTGTTTT
The DNA here is from genome assembly GCF_036711695.1 of Zophobas morio. Taxonomy (NCBI): domain Eukaryota; kingdom Metazoa; phylum Arthropoda; class Insecta; order Coleoptera; family Tenebrionidae; genus Zophobas; species Zophobas morio. Next base: position 219,370 of record NW_026972211.1, on the reverse strand, counting down.
AGCCTTAAACTTAGATCTGTAAGACTAAAGAATTAGAATAAATTTTAAGGTTCGGAATTCGTACAATACTTTGCCTCAATGGCAATAGCTATAGATGATCCTGCCCAAAATATGGCAAAGCTGTGAGGCAACGGTAAATATTTCTAGCAGGCGAGATGTAAAATAACTTAAAAGCAAACTTATATAGTATTATGAAGATAAATACGTGTAATAGGTCCATGCTCAAAAAGAAGACTTTATTATCAATAAAAAAGTCTAATAAGAAACATAAAAATTAAATAAAACGACCTAGTAAACTACTAAAAGTAATAATATTCAGCCAGAGACAAAAACAGTTATGAACCCGCAAAGTCTCAGATTCTTAAAAAATACGTTTTAGGTAGAATTTTTGCTTCCGTATACACGGGGCTTCACCCTCGAGGGCAATTGTCCCTAACGAACTAATTGTTGGGGCAAATAATTTCGTTATAACCTGGAAGCAGTAAGATTTATAAAAATTGTTAACTAGAATATATGTTTTATTACTGAACTACGCATCATACGTAACAAAAGATGTAATTTGACCTACAAAGTAATCAAATGAATTAAAAAAAAATGACAAATAGTTAGCGACTATATTTCGGGACAAAATCGATGTGCAGTTTAATATGGTGTTACATTTCCTTTTGCCCTGACAACCGCTGCTATTTAGGCAGGCATGGTTGCTGCAAAATATTCACAAAATTCAGAGATAGATTTAGTCCATATGTTTACCAGATTATACTTTCACTTTGAAATTGTTCTCTGAGGGGTATTTCTTAAATGCTGTGAAAAGAACAACCCAATTACAACTATTTACGTAACACAAAATAAAGGTTACCATACATGGAAATGGAATGTGAAACTATCACATGAACGCAATGCATAATTGCTCGAAAATAAATTTTATTTTCTGGAAATGTTTAATCCCAAATTAAAGTAAAAGCCAGTTTACAATATCGTTATGACAAGGCTTTCTGTGGTGCTGGCCAGTGTCTCCAGGGCGGCCTCGGTTTTTGTGCCCTAAGGCCCCCTCCCCCTGTGGCGTTTTAGCGGTTTTCTACACTAGGTTGAATAGGGGACTCCGGGTCAGATATTTTCCGCTTTTTCAGTGCTTCGGGACAGTTATTATAACTCTATAAAGAGCGTACACCGGTGGGCACTTGTGCTCCAACCCCTGCAGAAGAGGGGAATTCAGATTAAGTGGCTTAAAGTCTCAAGAAGATCGGCCGTAGTATGCAAGTGCTAAAAAAAAAACTTAAGTAGTTATTGGTATTCAGGGGATTCCCTCTAATGCGTCTGCGCTTTTCTGCTAGTCGATAGGCTAAGTGAACTATTTTCTTTCTTGAACTTTATACATATCTTCCTTATATCTTACAACAATAAATAAAATATATACTTTTCTTTGCCCTACAAATATATGTCTTAACAGTAGCTGCTTCATCTTTTGCCACAGTGTAGATGTTTCTATAATTTTAAGATCTGGGCCCTGACAAACGGGGACCCTCTTTTCAGAGAGCTATTTTGTGACTTGAATTTTTGACAAAAGGTTCCTTTTAGTTAAAAAACACGATTTCCTCGGTATATAGCTTGTTAATACCCGGAAGGACTATTTAGCACGTGTTCTTCGTTTGTTCCACATTTTGTACATCGTATATTTTTCCCTGAAGGTATAAATACCTCCCCTCACGGGGCAGTAATCGATCTCTCCTCCTCTTTTTCTCCGTCGTGGCCCAAGCCATTCACTGATATACAGTTCCAATTTATCACCCCCTTTAAAAAATTTACAGTGCTTTTAATGCAATCTGCACGAAAAGCTTAATTTTTTGACCTTTTAACTCGTTTCCGAAAATCTCTCACCCAAACATCGAATTTTGGTTCGACACTAAAAATAATTTTTGCCCAGTCGTCTACAGTTTATGACAATTTAGATTTCGCTCATGTCTAATTTCTATTTTGTATTTGGGTAAGAAGTGGTCCTTTAGCCTTCGTGTCTTAGGTTGTAAGAGTACACAATATTTATGCCAAACTTAAAAAATTTTAGTCCAGCTTTGTGTATCCATTACCTACAACATTCACTAGATAATTTTAGACCTGATCTTCATTTCATTGTGCAGTCGCTCTCGTACATATTCACACTTATATGAGAGATCGTTGGTTTCTTGAGGGAACTAGCTTAGGGCGGCATGGACTTCAACCTTTAACTGCAATGTTTAAAAATTCAGCAACCTGACGATCGGTATTGCGTTGGCAATAATGTTAGACGATTATTTTATGCACATCTTTGTTACTGGGCCTTGGACAATTTTAATGACTAAATTATACAGAGTTACCAAACGAAATTATAGGCTGTTTAGATGAAGTTTTTTTTTTGTCATTTATTGCAAAGTCAACTCCATTATAAAAATTAACTAATTCTAATATAAGCTTGTAACAAAAATTAGTTGTCAACCTTTTTTATACCGAAAAGAAACAAGTTCATTTAATAATAACAAATTATGGAAATATTATGTTTTTTCCGATTTATAATAGATATATTAATACATAAAGCGTTAGATCTCCCCGAAAACTGTGTTTATATGAAAGTTGTTTTTTTATTACAAATTAAATAAAATGAAATGCTTGTCCCAGCCTTTAGTCGTGAGGGCTCGTATATGAAATGTCTCGCGCACAACGTTCTTATCTATATTTGCTGTTGAGGTTAGTGTTTAAGTGGTGAGCGTTGTGCTACTCAGGCTACTTGAAAGCAATCAAATAAATTATCACAGCCTTTCTCAATTTAACCAACTCTGTAGTGTATTTCTTTGTAATATATATATTAGTTTTTCAAGGATTTTAGTCTGTAAGATCAACACTCCGAAAAACTAAATTTTTTACCTTTCGTTAAAACATATTAAAATTCTACCTTATTAAGTTCTCTATATAAGCAACGCTGCCCACCAACAATACCACCAAGGAAATTGAGGTTAATTGCATTAAACAATATTAATAAAGCTTCTTTAAAATGTATAAATACAACCAAACTGGCTTGTTAACAAAAAAGGCTAATTTTTTTTTGCTTCTTTCCTTTTTTTTAAGAAATAAATTTTCTAAGGAATAATTTGGAAACAACTTTAAACTCGCTCCTTTTGTTTAACAAAAAATTGCGTGGACAGCGCAAATAGACAGTAAACGAACCTTTTTTTTAAAACTTTTTAAATTTAACCTTAGTTATATATTGGGTGAGAAATTAATGAAAGGAGTGTATTCTGCAATTATCAAAAGAAAGGAGAGCTAAGCTGCGTCGAAGTAATTTCAACTTACAAATCCAAGTTGCATTTTTAACTTTTTATTAGAAACAGTGATTGAAATTGTATTAAAAGAATATATATAAGTATAGAAATGAAAGAGAATAATAATAAAAGCAAAAGACTAACTAAAAAATTAGAATTACTCCAAAATGGCTATGCATATTCTTGATAATAGCATTACTATTTATACTCTTTATCTATAAATGAAAATTTATTAATTATTATTGATCTTTCTTCTCTATTACCTTTTGTTTGTGTGAAATATAGTCAATTATACTATAAAAATGTTATTATATTTATTTATTAGATCTATATAATACGCCTTTTTATTTTTTTAATAAAACTTTTATAATCTTATTTCTGCGGTTGCTAGGTATATAAATTAGTAATAAAACAAGTTGGAATTCCAATAACCTTTAACCTAGTTTTACACACCGCAGCTCTATCTATGGCCCAGCATTATAAGAGCTAACAAAATTATTGATTAAAAAGGGTGTGGAAAGTTTGATTAATAAAATTATATTATGTGAATAAATTGGTTAGGTAAGAACACACATTATTGAACAGTTTTCGATTTGTAAATATACTCTTTACGAAAGTTTAAGGTATAATTAATATTTTTATAATATTATGTATACCATTAGTGGAAAATGTATACGGGCTACGTCAAATAACCTAAGTGGTTAGCAAAACTAACTGGCTCTCGAATACATAAAGCACCCCTGCGTCAATTACTTTAATAATAAAATAATAAATGATTGAGGGACTCTCGGATCCTTTCTTTCTTGCCTGTTTTTTTGTTTTTTTTATAATACGAAGAATGTGGGTTAAGACCTTGTATAACATAATGGACATGCCATTTTACCTTGTCTTTTTTCTTGTAAATAGACAATTATATGGGCTGGTAGGGGCTCTAAAGCTTTGGCTAAGTTCGCCTTTCTAAAGTACACCTACACAGATTGATTAATTAAAATTATAGACTCGGTTGAGCTATGTACCCGAAGTTCTCTCCGCAAGGAGATAAACTCGGAACATGAAGGGAACACAGTGTAAGGTAAGAGAGGTACATAAAAAAAAGAATAAAAGAAATACTAACTGATTGTACTCGCAACGGAACAAAAGACGAGAACAAGTATACAGAATCAACTTTTACTCAATTAGCCAATAATATATAAATATTTAATAATAAATTAAGTATAATCAACATTAACAACATCGAGTATGCATTCCGTCTACCTGAACGCTTTTTTCTTGTAACTGTTTACTCGACGTTTTTAATGTTTTTAAATTGACGGGGGAAAAAAGAGGATCAATCTGTTGTCCCGTGGAGGAAGGGTATTTATACCTTTAGGGGAAGAAATACAAGATGTACAAAATGTGAGAGAGACGTAGAAACACGTACTATGAAGCACATGATATATAACACGCGATATCTAATAAGATGAACATGCGGTATAATAAACACATGGTATATGTACCACGTGGTATAAGCACGTAATTTATCAGAGTTAACTAACATGAATTCAAAGGACTGGTCGGTTGACAGTGAAAGCAAAGCGTGCACAATTAATACATCTAAAAAAAATAATTATACATACCACAAAGGACTATTTTTACCTACTTATAAATAAGAATATAGAAAGGCAGCATCTGTACACGGGGACTCTCACCTCTATATGGCAAATGCGCGTTTAAATAAATATCAAAGATTAGAAAGATTTTTTTACGCGTGAATAATACCTTTAATCATTGAGCACCGTTGGCAACTCACGATCCTGGCTGATCAATTAAGTATACCTTTTGTTATACCCCGTAATTTTTAAGGCCCGAGCTTATAACGTAAGAAAAATTCTGTTAGGGTATTAACTAGGCATTACTAAATTTGACATAGACCTTACATATATATTTAGTAAGAGGGTTCACAAATCATTTTAATACCACGTTTTGAAAAATTAAAAGTTAAAAAAGTAAAACATCCTTCACTCAACTTTATAATCTAATAATTAAAAATAATATTAGCCTCATTTAGTAGGATATAGCCTTCAGATAATATTTTGGTTGAAAGTAAAATCTTCTAATTGTTTTCGTGAACATTTATGTTATGCGGTTAGTTAATAGAAAACAAGTTAACATAAATAAAAATTTCAGCCACTATTTCTAAATAATTATAAATAATTCTACAAATATATTAACGTAACTGATTTATAACCAACAACTCGCTGTCTTAAAAATAACGGAAATCTCACATTTACATATATAATAACTTTTACTAACGCTGAATTTTATACTAGAACTGAATTGCAACAAGCATTATCTCAATTCCATCGAACTTTACAATTTTGTTTAATTAATCTTTATTAATTGATAATTTGTATAGAAATTACAGGAAACGACATTACCCCTTCAAAACCTTGAAGCTATTTTACTATCTTAAGTTAACACAAGTGTCTCTAATACTCTATCAAATTTATATTATTTCAGAAAGCAGAATATAATAAGATAAATAAATATTTGAGTTTCAGCATGTTTATTTACTTTAAGGGACATAATGCGTTTATACTTATTCAATAAACTCAACTGTTCGCTGTGGTAGATCAATTATCATATTTCAGAGACGATTACTTTCCTATTTTTTTTTAATGAAAAAGAACAAGTCGAGAATGTTAGCTCAGCGAAATGATATCGTTTGTTAAACAGAGACGGAATTAAAAAATTTTACATAAAACGCAAGTAATTTAAGTTACTCAGGAGGGGAAAATAAAAAAGAAGGTTGACGATCGTTGTATTTTTTGGTTGTTAACATAATTTTATATTATTTTTAGACTCAATAAAGTTTATGGGTTACTTTGCACTAAGTTTATAAGTTTTTTATTATTAATTACTTTTATGTTTATAGTCAGAAATAGTCTAATAGAAACCTCAAACAAAAAGAAAATGCTAAGGACAGTTTCAGGTTTCGTCATGTGTTTTTCAAAAAACAATTAGAAACCTAATTAAAAAAAAATGGTCTAAAAAAGAAAATCTACGCAGTAAACAGATTTTTTAACAACAAAGTAATGAGTAAGCAGTACAACCTTCAACCCTTATTATAACACAACATATTGTTATAAAAAAATTTATAATAAAAAAGTAAAAAAGATGTTCTTTATTGTATATACATCCACCGTTATCCAAAGTTTGATTGAAGAGTAATAAAGAAACCAAGTAATAAATTATAATCGCGGTTTCCAGGAAACCTTAAGCTACTTATACAACCTTTTTTATTGGCCTAACACTGTTTTAGTAAATCTTAACAGCAGACTAGAAATACTTCGCTTTAAACTCTACTAATATTTACTGTTATAATAAAAACGTATTTGTTTTAAATTTCCAACAGTACATGTAGTAAAAAATGCAAAATTTTTCTGATACGATCAGTTTAAAGACCCTTAGTGCTCACGAATTTGCAAGAAAGTATCTTGAGGTCCTCATATTATTACTAGGAATTTTATAAGTCAAACTATAATACCTGTTATTATTAAATTAAGGATACTTTAGCAGAAATTAAAAAAGTTAGTACTGTAAGTGAAGATAATATTATTGCTAACTTTGCGGAAAAGTGGACACTTTTCTATATTGGGGAGTCGTTAGCCAAATTAAAACGCCGGCTTAAAGGTGTTTTAGTGTAACTATAATAATTATTATTAAATTCAACCTAATTATTTAGTTCATTTGAGAAATGAAGTTGTTCTGGACATTTGTGGGAAAATATTTGATGATCAAGACACAATATATCGTTGCTTGTTCGCACTTTTATACTTGTGAAAAACGATAATTTATATACTTTTTTTTATTAACAATAGGGAATGTGAACGGGATACTACATGCGTTTTATGTTCCCTATGTTTTGATAACTCTGAGCATAAAAATCATTCATTTCGTGTTTATAAAAGTGTAGGGGGTAAAAAATCATTTATTTTTTTTTTTATTAATTTTTTTTTTAAGTATTTGTGTACAGGAGGTTGTTGCGACTGTGGAGATGAGGATGCCTGGAAACTTTACTCAAGTTTTTCTTATTATACTCAATTTAGTTTTCTTTATATATATTTATAAAAAAGATTGCACACTTCATTCCAAAAAGTACACGAAAACTTTGCGCAGTAATATTAATGACGAAATTAGCGACACTGTGGTGGATTTTTTGTTAGACTCCGTTAGGTTATTATTTTATTTATATTAATTCTTTTTAGAGAATATCAAGTTTTGAAATAATTACTTTAATTTAATAGTTTTGAAGTAAAATGACTTTTTTATAACATTTATTTTTTTAAATATGCTTTTTCTCTTCGGAATTTATGTGCATATAAAAAATATTTTTTTAAATTTATTATTATTTTTATTAATGATGAAATATTTTTTAAAGTTTTTATTTATTATTGAACTATTTTTCTTTCTACTTTAATAATGACAATATCTTCTTTTTTTAAAAACTTTACTTCTACATTTTTTAGGATAAGATTTTTTTCTCGTAAATATTAATTTTATTCAGAATTTAATATTCATTTATTAACTTTGAAAACAACAAATTTTTTAAAATTTTAGAAAACTTCAAGCTTTTATTATATAAAAGAAATTATTATTTTATCATAACATATATACTGAAGTTTTGCCTTTCTTTTATGTTTTGTTTTATTCATATTTAAAATAGTTTTATAAGAAATTTAAATAGAAAAGAATTTTTTTTAATTTTATTGTTTCAAATTCCAAAGTGGAAATATTATAATATATTATAGTTGTATATATACTAAATTTTTGCTTTTTTTATTTTTTTTTAAATTGAATTATAAATTAGAAAGAAATTTCTTTCATATGTAGATTAATTGATGTTTATTACTTGAAGGTTTGTGTGCTACTATTTGGGCTTCAACATTAAATTTCTATCAGAATTAAAAATTTTGACTTCCGATGCTTTAATCAGCGCTAAACAAAATTCTCATAAAGCAGAATCTTCTGCAAACTCTACTATAACTGATTCTAAAGAAGTTAGAGAAGTGTATTTTTTTTTTAATTTAAAATTATAGAATTTTTTTAGAGATTTATTTAATTTTTTACTTTAACAATGTGAATTGATTAATACATATATATATACATATATCTTTTCAAAAGTAATTAATATAAAATTTATTATGCAGGAAAACAAGAAGTAAAAGTAAACTTGAATCTTTTAATTTTGCCGGTTATCTTTTTTTTTTTAAACTTTAAACGCTGCTAATAAATTTTTGTTAAGGGCTTTTTTCTCACGAGGACAACGACGATTTGTTTTGCGTTATAGTTTATAACGATGAAGTAAGTTAATTTACTGTTCCAAATTTGGATCTTTATAGTTTCAATTTTTTTTTAATATAACTATTATTGAAGCTAATTCTGTTCTGCGTTAGTGAAATTAATTAATTTTTTTTATCTTGTGTTGAGTTCTTTTTGGGCTTAATTTGAAATTTAATTTTAAATTTATTAGTCATTTTAGTAAAATATAAATTAATTTTTATTTTGTTTAATTTTGTTTGCCTTCGATGTTACTTTATAAATTTTTTAAATTTACTTAACTTTATTATATATTTTTTTTAGCTTTTTATTGTACTATTTATTTTTGTTAATATAAAATTTATCTTATTTATTAGATACATAATTTACTACAAGTTTATTTTTTTAAAGTATTTATAAATTTTTTTCCTATTTACTGTGAAATATTTATAAGTAAATTAAAATTTTTTTTGATCATAATTAACTTATTTTTCATTATTTTTTTTGAGGTTCACTCTTTTACGGAAGTGATTGAAGCCTTTCAAGTGGTTGGCTGTTCTTATGAAGATGCAGACAGTCTCGCTAACGAGGTTGATAGAAAAGGAAGAGCAATGGTTTTTTTAGGTTTTTTTTTTATAATAAATTTCTTTTACTTTATTATATCAACTTTATTTTTTTCAGTTTTTTAATAATAATGATATTAAGTGTTTGTATATATATTTTTTATTTCACGATTTTTTTTAGATCTCTAAAAATATTACATTTATTTTTCATTATCAAATTTAGTTTACTTAATACTATCAAATCTATAATTTAATTGTTTTATGATAATTTTAATAGTTTTTATTTTTTTTAATTTAAATGATTTTATTTTAAAATATTATTTTTTACGATTTACTGAAATTTATATTTATTTTGCTTTATTTGTTTTCTTTTTTGTTATAAATTTCACTAAAATTTTTTTTTTGAATAATATTAACTTAATTTTATTTGATTGGTTGATAATAATCTTAATAGTTATTATTATTACTTGATTTGTTTTTAGATCTTGAAAAATTTAATTATATTAATCTGTTACTTTAATGAGATGTTTCTTTTATTTGTTTATAACCTATAATTAGTTTTAATACTTTTTTATTTTATTACTATTTTTTAACTCTCTTTAATTTATGATCAAATTAAATTTATTTTTTTTATTAATTCTTTATTATAATTTTATTTTTATAATTATATATTATAAATAAAATAAACTTTGTTCAAGTTTTAAAGAATATTAATTATTATTATTTTTACTTTTAATCATTTATGCTAATCCAGAATAATTATTACTTTTTTTATAATATTATTTTTGTAAATTTCTTATTTTGAAGTTTTTATTATTTTTTTTTCTATTAATTGTAATCAAACTTATTATAATTATTAATATTAATATTATTATATATATTTGGCATAAATATTAAAATTTTATTATTGTAGGTTTTTTATTATTTTGTATTATTATAATTTTTTATTATTATAACTTAATTAAATCTATTTTCTAAATAATACAAACATTTATTTTTTTTTAGTATAACAATATATTATACCGCTTCTTTTTTTGTTAACTTTTACTTAGCTTTTATAATATATTTATTATATTTTTATTTTTATGTAACTCAATTTAAATAGTATTTATTATTAATTTGATTTATTTTTATAAATATTTTATTTTTTTTTTAGTTTAATTTAGATATATTTTATATTTTTTATACATGTTTTGATTCTTAAATAACTTTTTAGCTCTTTACTTTATTTTGTAAACTTTGCGTTATTATAACTCAATATTATAATTACTACATAAAATTTGCTATAAATTTTTGCTTTATTTTTATCTTCGTTGTACTTTTTTTGTACTGTTTTAAAGGTTTGATAAAAATATATATTTAATTTAATTTTTTATATGTAAAAAATATTCCCTTTACTAATTTATAATATGACTTTTTACTCGTCACCTAAAAATTCTAAAAAGTATAAATATTTCTGTTTATGTACTTTACTATTTTTTATTAACTTATTATATATTTAAACTTTTTTTTATAAAATTTACTATAATAATAAAAAACAAGTTTTGTATAGCAGTAATATACTAATAATAGTAACTTACAAAGTTTTATTATTTTTTAATTTTCTTATAAGCTTATATTTTCTTAATTCATATAGAAAATTACTTTATATTAAGAATACAATATTATTTTTGTATCCTCAGAATTTATTTATAAGTTTTACTATTAATATAATATTAAATAAATTTGTTTATACTTTCTTTTTTATTATATAATTGATTTCATAATAACTTTTTTTATTTTATAATTTTATTTATATAAAAAATTTATATGTACTAAAAAAGATGTATTGTGTTTACAATATTTGCATGTTTTCTTTTTTTTAACAGAACTTAATTTTTTTTTATTTTTCGATACATAAATTATATAATAATAATTTTTTAACATTTATATTTTTAATAATAAAAATTAATAAATTTTTTTATTTTATTTTTTAATAAAACTTAATTTATTGTTTTTTGTATAAAGATTATTTTCCTTATAAACTTCTCTTTCAAATGGCTTATTATATATTGCGTTCTTTGCATTATTTATTTCTTATTCGTATATTTTATTTTTCATTATAAATATTATTTTAATACTTAACTTTATTTTTTAATTTTTTTTACTTTAATATAAGGTATGTACCTTTTTTTCACATTCATAAACCATATCTTTTTTTTTTTCAGAAACTTTATAAAAGGCTATAATTTTTATTTTTCTACTTTTTAATATATCAACTTTTTTTTTTAGTTATAATTTTTTGTTATTATTAAAAATAGTATTATTTATTCGTAAACCAAACTTATTTTTTTATTATGAATAATAGTTTTTTTTACATTTTTAACTACTTTTTTGTTTTTTTTTTCACGATTTATTATAAACTATGTAACTTTTTATTTATTATATATAATGTTATTAAAATATTTTTCATTTTTAAACTTTACTATAAACTATCTAACTTTTATTAATTATATTAAATAATATTATCTTCATATTCGTAATTGTTTCTTTATTTTTTTGTAAACTTTATTTTAAAAAAAATTATTTTTTTATGTTAATATTATATATAACTATTTTTGAGGGCCCATGTTTGAGTGCGAAGTAAAAAAAAATCTTCTTAATAAATACGAGCTTCGAGTTGTTATTATTAATACTGTTATTGTTTGTTATCAACTTGCAGGTAATTTTTTATATATTTATATTTTTATAAACAAAAAGTTTAAGAAAAAAAATTAAAATAATATTTTTTTTGAATAAATATGAAAATAAATTCTTAAATTTTTAATTATAAAACGCATAAAGTGTTATAAAAATATTTTTATTAACATAATTATTTCTATATAATTATCTTTTTAATATAAAAATTTATAAAGAGTTTATAATTAATATGAAGACTATTTTTTATTATTTATAATCTTTTTAAAAAGTAAAAGTTTATAAAAAAAAGTTTTTTTAACGAAAATCTAAAAAATATATTAACTTTAATATTTTATAGTAAATTTTTTAATATAATATTTATTATTAATTTAAGAAATTTTTTTTAAGAATTTATTTCTTAATTATTATTTATATAACTTTTATAATTTTTTAATGTTACTTATTATTAATTTGAGAAGATTATGAATAATTTTTTATATTACTGTTTATTTATATAATTTTTATAATTACTTAATAACTTTACTGTTATAAATAAAAAATAAAAACTACTATTATATTTAAAGTTATTTATTAATTTTTTAGTTATAAATTTTTTTACGTTTTTATAATCTATTAATAAAAAGTAAAAGTTTATATATTACTTTTATATTTATTAATATTTATAAGTAAAAAAAATATAAAAACATTTTTGTTATAAATAAAAAAAAAAAACTTTGAAAGTTTATATTATTACTATGTTTTGTATTCACTTAAAGTTAAATATTATAAAAGGTTTTTATAAATTTTTATATATATGATTTATTAAAGTTTTTTATAAGAAAAATCTAAAAAACTTTTTTTTTTTATAAAATTAATTATAAAAATTATATATTATTTCTATTAAAAAAACATAAATTTTGCTTTTTATTATTTATTAATATTCATTATAACTTTATTAATATTTATTCATTCATTAATTATTTTTTATTTCTATTTCATATTTTTAAATATTATAATTATTCCATTTTAGTTTATCATTATAATTACAATTAACTTATATTATTTTCTTAGTATTTATTATAACTTTATTATTATAAATTCATTACTTTTTTTTTATTCCGCAAACTTTTATTAATGAATACAATTTTTTTTAATATTTATTTTACTTTATCAACTTGTTAGCCGCATCGCTGGCGAATATGCTACTTGACTTATCGGAAACTTCTATTACTGTTCAAACCTTTATAAACTATTTGCTGATGAACAACGTCCCCGAGCTCGGTTTTTATATAATAATAATAAAAGTAATAAATAATAATGAATGATAATATAAAAGTCTGTATTAAATAATGATAGTGATAATAATAATAATATAAATATATCTATACTCTAAATAAAAAAGTAAAAATATACCTTTCCTTTACTTATAAAATTTTTTTTAGAAACTTTAATAAAATTTTTATACAAAAATGGAGAAAGAAAAATATAATTTTTTCTATTTATATTTATTTACTTGTATCCATAAACATGTAAGAAAGAAATTTACTTTTATCTATCATAAAAAGTTTATATTCTTATAATGAGGTCTTTAAAAACTTAAATAAAATTTTAATATTATAATAATGAAACAAAATAGAGTTTTACATTTCATAAAAAGTATATTGTATTACATTGCTTAAAAAAAGGAACTCTTATATATGTTTACTCACCAGAATAATAAATTATATAAAGTTTATATTTTTCTTATAAAAGTTTTTTGGAAAGGTTATATTAAGTTCCATTAAAAAAAATTTTAAGTTGAAAGCTTATTGGTCAGTAAATTCATATGTTACATTTGATTGGCAGAAATCAGCTTTTTTTTTATTAAGCAGTTTATTATTTTTTTTCGGCAACAAGGAATTATTTTATAATGAAATTCTTACAATGGATATATTTTGTTATCTATTTATAATTTTTTAAAAACTTCGCTCCTCATTAACTGTTATATTTTTATCAAAAATAGAAGTAATACTAATATGATGAGGTTTCACTCTTTTCCCTTCTCTTTACTATTTTTTTCGCTATTATTCATTAATGTTCAATAACTTTCTTATTATTTATTTATTAGGCTCTTCGCCTTTGGAACTTTTTATAAAAGGCGACTTGACTGTTACTCATTGGTAGGTCATCCACCATTAAGAGATTCTGTTGACAGCGTCTCATATTTTTTTTATTGCAAAAAACTAGTTTTAAAAAAGTTTTGCTTATATTTTTATAATTTTAATATTATCATTTTTATTATCATTATCATTTTGCTTTTATTAATTATTATTACTTTTGTTTGAATGATATTATAAATACTATTTTTTATTGTTTTCTTTATTATTAATACTTTCATTATGATAATTGTTATTATTAATAATATTGTAACTATTATAACTATTACCTTTACTAATTTATACCAATTGTTAATGAAATTATTACTTTTTTTTATTGTTAACTTCTTTCTCTGAATAAATTGTAATAAATAATAATACTATTATCATTATTTTAGTATTTTTGTTATTCCTTTTGCTGTTATTATTACTATTACTATTATTTTTACTATTTATTTTGTTACTAATATTATTACCATTATTTTTATTGTTACTATTACTTTCACTATATTATTATTATTATAAGTTCACTATTATAATTGTTAATATTAGTTGTTAATATTATTATTCCTTCACTGTTTCAATCGTTAATAATCATATTATCATTACTATTATTATTATTACTTTCACTATTTTAACTGTTAATATTCTAACAATTCTTATTTCTAATAGGTGGAAGGTTTTACGAGTTCGCTTTAGCAAACTTTATATGAAAGGATTAATGATGGACGACTCGTTTCGCTTAAGTTTGGCGACTATTTATTGCTGGTTTTTATAGTTTATATATAAAAATAAATAATTTGATAAAAAGTAAATATTTTTTATACTTTTTTGTTTTATTTTAAATATTTTTCTGTTTATCTTTTTTTTTTATTGTCTTTTTCAATAATAGTAATACTTTTTTAATTTTCATTATTAGTAATTCTATTTATATTTATTTTTTTCCTCTTTATTTCTTATTTTTAATACTAATTATAATACTTTCTATAATTATTAAACCTTTTTAAATATTTATAAAATATTGTTTCCTCGTTTTTTCTTGTATTTATTAAGAATAATATTTATTACTTAATTATTATTAAAATTTTTTGTTAGTAGATTTTTTACTCGTTTTTTGTTCTTTTATAATAATAATAGTAATTTTTTAAAAAAAAGTATTTATCATTATTACTTCTTTTATAAATATTCCCTGTTATTATATTTTTTTTTTCTCTTTTTTATTTATCTTAAGAATAATAATACTTATTATAAAAAACTTTTCAAAAAATATTTAAGAAATTTATAGTACTTTTTATATATCTATTATATATCAAAATAAATCATAAAGTTTCTATTTATATGTAAAATTATTATGTGCTTAATATATATAAACTTTTATTTTTTATAGTATATAAACTTATACATGTAATGTTTACTATAAAAATCCTTTTTTACTTATTAATTTTTTATTAACTTTTATTTATATTATTAATAATAAACACAAATTTTTGAAGTTTTTATTATTATTATAATAATACTTTTTATTACTTGTTTCATAATAATTCTTTTTAATTTTTTTCCTTAAATATTATTTAAAGTTTATTATTTTTTTATGATTCTATATTTTTTATTTTTTTTTTATATTATGTTATAGAGTTTTCTTATATTTCTTTAGTGCTTATATATAATATTTAAGTATATATTTTTATAAAAGTTTTAATATTTTTTTTAAACGAGAGGTTTATACATTAAAACTTTACTTTCATAGGTTTTTGGATATCAGTTTTATTTATGAATATTAAATATTACATATAGAATTTTTTATTATTTTTTGCGTTATCAATTTTTTATAAATAACTATTTTTGAAGTTTTTTTATATGTATATAAATATTTATTAAACAATGACTTTTAAAATTTAATACTTTTATACGATATTATTAAAGTATTGTGCTTTTATTAATAATAAATTTATAATAGCTTAACCGATATCAATTTTATTACAAAAACTTTAGTTAGAATTTTTTTTTATAATTATTAGATCTTTTTATTATAAAAGTTACCTACATTTTTACGAGAATATTATTTTATAATACTTTTTCTATATAAATATGAATGAAGTATTTTACTTTTATTAATATTAAAGCTTTATTGTTTGCAATATCAACTTTTAAATGAATATTTTAGGTTCTAGATTTGTTATTAATATTTAAAAATATTATTAAAGCTTCATTTTTAATATAACACTTTTATATATTATTTAAAGTCTTTAATTTCATTAATAATTTTATTTAATATCAACTTTTTAATGAAAACTTTATTCAAGTTTTTATATGAATTTGTTTGTATTTCTAAGAAGAACTTTTTATTTTAGTTAATTTTATTATCTAATAATTTTATATAAGCATAAATTTTATTTTATAGATTATCACATGTATTTATTGATCACGAATTTTTTTTTATTTTAAGAATCTTTTTTAGCATTTTTATTTATAAATTTTGTATTTAACTATTTTTTATATTTATTCTATAATTTAAAATACAGTTAATAGCAAATTGTTTGCCATATAAACTTTTTACAGGGCATTTTTTTTTATAATATAAAATTTTTCAAAGTTTATAAATAAATTTTTTACCAAAGTAACTATTCATTAAGGTTTATAAATACAAGTTATTAATTTTTTAGTCCTTAATACAAAAATTTATATAATACTTTTATTTTATAAGTTTTTTTAAGGAAAATTTTATTTTATCAATTTTTTTTTAAATATTAGTATATAAGTTTGTATTATTTAGTTTTTTACTCTAATTTTTGCGAAATCTTTTACTTAGAACATATTAAAGTTCTTAATAAAAGCATTAACTTTTTGCAAAATATATATTGATAAAATATAAAAGTTTCAATAAAAGTTTTGTATTTATATATTAATAATAGTTTATATTAAAAAAGTTTTTAAATTAATTTTTTACAGAACTTTTACTAATAAATAGAAATATTTCTTCACAAAAGTTTTTCTTTCATAATTGTTTTTATTAAATATTAAAATTTATAAAATAAAAGTTTTTAAGTCAACATTTCGCAAAATTTTATTTAAAAAAATATAAAAGTTTTTCAAATAAAATTTTTTTCTTTTTAATTAAAAATTTCAGTTTTTTATATATAAATATTAGAATTTATATATGAAAGTTTTTTACTCCACTTTTTTTGCGAAGTTTTACTTTAAAAATATTAAAGTTTTAGTAAATATTTTTATATATTAATATTTAATTTTTTATTTAACAATCATTTTTTGTATCACTATTAAAGATTTTAAAAGTTTTTTATTACTAAAACTTTTATAACACCAAACATTTATTTATTAAATATTGTTATATCAGTTTATGCATAATTATCTTTATATAATAAAAACTTTTCATAGTAATTATAGAATGTTATCCACCATTGAGGGCGACGAGCTACCCCAAGAAGAGTCCATAAGCAGCATAAGCGTGCAGTTATTCACGACTTCTTCCGGTTGGTTGAATGCTCCTTTTTTTCAAACTTTTTAATAATATTTTAATTCAAGTTGTTAAGAAGCTCGCTAATAAAAAACTTATCCCTGATGTTTTCATGAATACTATTGGAGACCTCGTTCATAAATATTCGGATACAGGCGAGTCTTTTATTATGTATTTGTTTATTTATATATTTATTTTTATTATAGAAACGATAGATTGTACAAGAAGTTTGCCGTATTACATGCTTGTATCAGAAATTATTCAGGTTTTCATTATTATTATTATAATTATTACTATTATTATTATTATACTTCTTAAAATTTTTATTTTTAATTTATTAAAGTTTTATTTCATTGTTGGTCGTTTAATGCATTCTTTGTATATTCTTTAACTTTAACTCTCTAACTTAATTTGCTCAGTTGAACACTCTTCCTTTTATTTTTTATTGGCAAGTCAAGATTTTCGGTGCAATTTGTTATATTCTGATAAACCTAACAAAGTAGCAGAGGAGATTTGTCATATAAAAAACTTAATTATGTAATTTATTATAATACTTTTTCTAGAGAACCAACAAATAAAAACTTATATTTTATAAACCCCTAAAAATTCTAATTTATAATTTCAATAATTAAAAATTAAATTAAGTCACGATTTTTAGCGAACTTCGCTGATATTGACTAAACCAACGGATTTTTAAACCAGAATTCTCCATGATATATATAAACTTTTTATTTAGAGCAACGCAAACTTTTGTACTTAAAATTTCTTAAAATTTTGATTACAATTTTTTTGAATTCTAATAAAAATTAAAAGATTAGTTTTTTTTATTATTTAGTACAAATTTATTATTATTTATTTAATGTATTTATGTTTATACTGTAAATGTTTATGTATATATAACAATTTTTAATATTATTATAAAAAGTTTCCTCTTCTTTAAATTTGTTTATATTGTTATTCTTTTTATTTAAATTATGTAATAACCTTTTTTAATATATTATTTCAAATATTATTATTTATAACTTTCTATAAATCATAATTCATATAGATATTAATATGAAAACTATTAATATTTTATGATTTTTTTAATATAAAGTATATTTTATATATTTTTCTTTTAATATTTATTTTGAAACTAATAAATATTTATAAATTTTTGGTATAAAGTTTTTATTAGTATATATTCTTTACGTGGTGACAGAAAAGTATAATACTATAAAATTTCTAAAATTTTCTAGTATAAAGTATTTTTTTTGTTAATATTTTCAAATGATAATGAATTATTATTATTTTTAATAATTTTTCTATAATTATATTTTATGAAATCAAAATATTTTTTGTGTAAATTTTTAAGCTGCCGATATTAAATTTTTATTTTTTAATGATTTTCTTTATTATAAAACATATTATATTTCATATTAAATTATTATTATAATTACTTATTTATAATTTTTAATATAGAAAATATACTTTATATATATATTTGTATTAATATTAAAAACTTTTTATATAAAATATACTTTCTGTATATATATTTTTAATATTAAATAGACTTTATTTCCTTATAAATTCTTTTAATATGAATTTTATTAGTTCAATATATTTTTAAGATTACATTAAAACTTTGTTAAAAAACTTTATTTATATAAAGTTTATCTCTTCTATTTTTATTATTATTAATAATAAAACTATTATATAAATTAATTTTATAATAGGGTTTTTAGATTAATACATGAAAACTGAATTTTTTTATATAAAGTATATTTATATATTTTTTTAATATCAATATAAAGCTATTCTGTGCTCTTTTTTTATATATTAATTTTATTTATCATTTTCTTTTTCTATCTTATATATTCTTCTGTACAGTTCATTATTATTATAAATATAAACTATACGATATTATTTTTTTAACAATTTTTATTATTGTTATAGACTGAAATAATATCAATTTTTTTAATAAATTTATTTAGTACAATTTTTATTAATTTTATTTTTAATTAAAAATATATAAAAATTTTTTTTTAGTTCAATTTTTTTTCTTTTTTATGAACAAATTATTTTTTAGGACTTAATTTTTGTACAACTTTTATTATTTTGATTTTAATTAGAAATTATAAACTATTTTTTGTACAGTTATTATTCATAAACTAAATTAAATTGATTTTACTAAGTATTTTAATTTTTTTATAAAATATTTTGTACTGTATTTTATTATAAAAATTATATTAATTTTACTGAATAATTTTTTTGATCTATAAAAATATTTTTTGTACTATTTTTTTATTTTCGTTTTTATTATAAAATTATTTTCTGAACAATTTTTTATATTAATAAAAAATATATTTATATACTATTTCATTTTCTGTACAACTTTTTTTTATTAATAAAACCATATTAACTTTCCTATTCATTTTTTTGTATGAAAATATTTTATTTCCATTTTTTCATAATAAAAATTTTATTAATATTATTATTCATTTTTGTTCTATATAAAATAATTTAGTATACCTTTTTCTTTCTTACACAATAGAGAATTATATCGGTTTTACTAAGAATTTTCGTTTTTTTTGTAAATTATTTTTATATACGGTTTTTCATTATTAATAAAGTTATACTTTACATTTTTGTAATTTGGTTTTATTAAGAATGTATACCTTGTACAATATTTTTTCTTATAAATAAATATTATAATAATTTTATAAATATTTTTTGTTTTGTTGGAAATATTTTTTCCACATTTTAATGATATTAATAATAAACTTTTTATAATAATGCTTAAATACTCTTTCTCTTTTTATCAATTTTTTTTGTTATCTTTGTATTTTTCTTTAAGTGTATTTATGTGTATAGCTTTGTTTTACGAAGTTTTAATTAGTTTAAGTATATTTATTAATAAAAGTAAACATCAATTTTTATGTAGTTTTTTAAAAAAAATTTATTATTATTAAAAACTTCAGGATTTGAATCATGTCTCTCATTATATTTTAAGCGACCACTACGATTCGGTTTTTTTCATAATCCTTTATTATATATGGAAGTATATAAACTATTGTCAACTTATTGAGTTTTTTGATAGTGCAGACTATGTTATTTTATTAATATTATATAAAACTTTGATATATTTCTTACAGTCATTATATTTAATATAACATTTATATTTAACAATTATGTTTACATACAAAATACTATTAATTGTAAATAATTCATATGAAAATCCTTTTTTTAAAAATATTTTATGTTATAAATAATAATATTTTATATAAAAGTAAATAATAAAACTTATTTTTATGTATTTTTATTAGTAATTGAAAATTTTTTACCGGTTAGTTGATTCATTTTTAAATGTTGTAGTACACAAAAAAAAAATGATAAAACCTAACTACGAAACCTTTATAGGTGCACTTAGTAATAATAATGACAAATTAACACAAGATTAATGATTATAATAACAGTAATAATACTGAGAAAACTAGTATTAATAGTAGTTATTCTGATTATAATTTTTAATATCAATACACGTTACAGTACTAATAAAATAATTATGACAGTTTGTTGAAAAGTTTCTGAAGTGCATGACTTTTTTTGAAATGATGGATCCGTACACTTTAAAAAAAGGCGTTTTTTTTTTTTCATTCAAAATTTCCATTCATTAATATTATTGAAAAGTTGAAATTTTTCTGTTGTAATAAATTTATATTAGAATTTTTTATTTTTTCAGAGGAAGTTATGATAAAGTATATGATATAAAAGTGTATATGTTGAAATTTTATTATTTTTTTTTTATGAAGTTGATAATAAATAATATTAGATGTAGAAGTATAAATAAAAATAAATATTGTATAAAAGTAAAATAAATATTTTTTTATAATAAAATTATAACTATAATCAAATATTATAATTTTTTTAGAATTTTTTTTATTTGTATTTTATGTAAGTAAATTGAATTATTAATATTAATAACTAGTTATAGAAAAATTTATATGTAAATTACTAAAATGCTTTTTTGATAAATTTTTTATTTAACGTTCTTTAAAGATTTTTAAATTTATTATTTTGTATAAAACTAATTTTTATTTTATTTATTTATTTTTATTTTGTATATTATAAAAATATTAATTTTTTTTGTTAATTCTTTGAGTATAAAAGTTTGTTTATTAATTTTTTATCCTCTTTGTATTAATTGTATTTATACATGTATATTTATATAAAAATTCGTTTTTATTATTTATTCTATAGCTTATTTTAATATAAAACTATTTTTTTTAATTAAGTATATTTATTTTTAGTAATTATTATACAAGTAATAATAATTATATAAATAGTGGTACTGGCTTAAAAAAAGTACAAAATTTCTAATGTTCTCTTAAATTTTTATTTACAAAATTATTATAAAAATTTAGAAACTTCTAAAGAAGATTTATTAGTTATTGTTGCAATTATTATATTTTTGCATTAGAATTTCAAAATCTACCAACTGTTCTGTAAATATTTTTTTTAAAGATTTTATTTGACCTATAATATTTCAGTTATATATGAACCGTTAATAAAAAAAAATGTAATAAATAAAAAATAACTTTTCAATATAAAAGAACACTAAATATAACCCAAATAGTCATATTTGTAATAAAATATCAATTTTATATCAATGAAAACTTCTAATTTTGTAATGAAGTTCAAATTTCTTTTATAATGTAATTTTTTATAATATATATATTCTATTGTCAGGCGAGCATGTGCACTACGTCTCTCCCAGTTTCCGTCACGCGCTTATTGTATATAAAGTATTAAAGATAAACTTTCTTTTTATCTTGTTTATACTTTTTGCTTTTTTATAAATAATGTAAACTTTTATTATTATAATTATTTATTTTTATATTATTTTAGGAAAAAGTTAGAAGCAGATAATATAGCAGTTGATTATATATTATTTTTATTATTATTTTCTATTACTTATTTTTTAGAAGTTATAAAGCAGTTGATTTTCTATTATTATTTATTATTATTTTTTATTAAAAAGTTATAAAGCAGAGTTGATTGTTTATGACTTTTATTATTAACTATTATTTATTTTATTTAAAAAAATTATAAAACAGTTGTTTATTATTTTTATTTATTATTCTATTACTTATTTTAAAAAAAAATTTTTTTTAAGCACTTGATTATTAATTATTATTATAAATACTTTTATCATATTTTCATATTTATGTAAAAAAGAGTTATCAAGTAAAATTATTTATATATTTATTTTAGAAGAAAGTTATTTTTTTCAGTTACTTATTTTTATAAATTAATAGTTATAAAGTAGTTTTATTATACTATTTATTTTTTTATAAAAAATTACAAAGCAAATATAAATACTTACTTATCTATCAATTTTTCTTATTTTTATTGTTTTTTGATAAAAAGTTATAAAACAGTTAACTAATTATTTCAAAAATACTTTTATTATATTAATATTATTATTTATTTTAAGTTTAAAAGTTATAAAGTAGTTGATTATTTATAAATTCTATAAACTAATTTTATTATTATTGTTTACTTTTATTTATATTTGAAAAAAAAAAAAATTTATAAAGCAAATTTTTTTTAACTCTTTTATATTATTTTTTAGTTTCCGTAAATTATTATTTTATGATAAAAATTATCAAGCAGTTGATTTATTTGTTCTTTATTAATTCTATTTTCTGTTATTTTTATTTTTGAAAAAAAAAAGTTATGACTCACTATTATTTATTATTTTTATAACTATATTTATTTTTATTATTATTTCTTAGATATTTTTATTTTAAAATTTATATATTTTGTCTAATTTTATTACTATTTTTATTATTATTTTTTTAAGATTTATTTCTTTTTAAAATACTTTTATTACCTTATTATTTTTTCCTGTTATTGTCTATTTGCTAACTTTTCCTATTAAAGGGTTTAACGCAAGTTATGCAGCAGTTGATGGAAAAGTCCGTGACAAATGAGAACTGCTTAAAATATGGCCTTCATGCGGTCATAAAACATTTACTTTCGCGCACTGCTAACGAGTTTGATCTCGTGTATGTTGATGACCATCCAATGGTGAACCACAATTTGCTTACGTGAGTTTTCTATTGGCTACATTAAAGTTTTCCTTTGTTTACTTTTGGAAAATGTTTTGCTCATTTTTAGTAGTGGCCTATTTTTTTTAAGAAAGCATAAATTAATAATATTTTAAATATTTTGTTTTTTTAAACTTTTTATACCCTTCACCAATTTACTTCAATAAATTCATAAAATTTTTATTCACATGAATTTTATTTATTGGAATTCATCAATTTTTATAACAATATTAACGGTTTTTGCAAGTTTTGTATTTTTTTATTATTTATGAAGATTCACTCACTCATTAATTTTTATCAAATTTTTATTAAAAAATGCTCATAAATTTCTATTTATAATTATTATTATAATGGCGATCGCACTAAATTTATTATAATTTTTTTAAAAAAATAAATAACTTTTTTGCTATATTTCATGTTTAAAAAAGTATTAATAAATTTTTCATGCTGATTATAAATATATATGTTTCAAATGTTTCATTGGCTAACTCTTTTCCTTATTCTCTGCTTCGCTATATTTATAAGAGATCAGCTTTCGTTTCATTGGCCGCTTCGACGTTTTCTTTGTGGTCTGATTCGCTATTGCCATCTTCATCGCATTAACTGTTTAGAAATACTGAACGAATGTTACTTTGAACATTTTGGTGAGAACATCAACAGGTTGTTATTTTATAATAATAAGTATTGCTAATAATATTTATGTATTTGTAATTATAAACAATGAGAAACTTTTATTTTTATATAAGAATAAGTAATAAATTATAACAAATATTTTTATTATATAAATAAAAGTAGTAATAAACTATAACATACCTTTATTTTTATTTATAATTATAAATAATAATAAATTATAACAACTTTATTTTCGCATATATAATAAACCATAACAAGTTTTATTTTTTATATATAAATATTAATAATAAACTATAAAAACTTTATTTTTTTAAATAAAGATATTTATAAGGTACACAACTTTTATTCTTTTAATAAAATATATATAAAAAACCATTAAATAAATACATTGAAAAATTCTTAATACTTTATTATTTTTTTAATAAATTATAATAAACTTTTACGACTTCTATTTATATAAAAAAATTAGTACAATTTTTATGTATAACTATAACAATTTTTATTTTTTAATATAATATAAATAATAAGTCATCACATTGTTTATTTATTGAAAAATTATAATAACTTTTCCTTTTTATATATGTCTGATAAATTAAAAAAAAGTTTCCTTTGTATATATTTTTATCAAAAATATATGTAAATAGTTTAGAAAAACTTTTACTACAATTGCTTGAACCTTGCTTAAGAGTTTTACTCTGGAAGTGCCAGTGTGAGGTACTTTCTTATTGACTAACATACTTTTATTATAATTTTATAGCGCAGTTAAATGAATTGTACAGTTTTTTATAAGACAACTTTTGTTAAATTTTTTTTTGATACACTTTTATATATATTTCTATCTTATTAGTTAAAAAAATATTATTAACGATCATTTATTTTTATTTTAGATGTTTTATATATACTTTTGCTATAGAAAATAATGAAAACTATAAAAAAAATAGTTAATTTTTTTAAAGAGCTTATTTTTTGCCGAAATTTATGACTAATCATTATCTTTTACTGATTTTTTATTATTATTGCTGCCTTTTATAAACTACTCCAGTCTAATATTTGGATACGAAATGGTGCTGGGCTGCATCAGAGTTGGCTGGTGTACCGCTCCCACCTTTTGTATGGCTGCTACGAGCAAGATTTTCTTGGACTCCAATTTTTGGCGGCCAATATGGATAGCGACTTCTTTATAAAAGTGTCATACTTTTTTCCCCCCTCATTTTTAAATTTTTTAATTGGAGAATCTTAAATTTTTTAGTGCCTTCTGTTTGCTTGTGGAATGTATTTTAAGCTTAAACCTTTTTATTTTTTTTTTTAACTTTTCGTTATATTTTTATTTGGACAGAAAACATTTTTATTTATTATATTTTATATATAATTTATTATGAGATTATTGTTTTTTTGTTACTATAAAACTTGTGATATATTTTAATATTATTTATTGTTATTATTAAAATTTTTTTTTTAAAAATATATATATTTTCTAATGAAACTAAACATTAACCGAAATATTATTAGGTCTTCTTTATTATTGCTATACAAACTTCTGCCTTTTTCTTAAATTATGTTTTGCAATTACGTGAGATTTAATGAATATTTATGACCAATAATTTTTATTTTTATTAGTTTTTTTATAAGAGTATTCTTCATATTCAAGCTTTTACAAAAATTATTATATTATTTCTTAAAGAAAGTTTTATTATTTTATCAGTATATCATTAAGCTTTCTAACATTTTAGTTATTAGTTACTAAAAAATAGTGATACTTAACACTAATCATATTCAAAGTTTTTTTTTAAAATATTTTCAATACTAAAAATATAATAATTTGGTAACTAAAAATTGTTATTCAAAAAATACTTACAGTATATAAAAAATATTAAAAACTTTAAAAAGTATTCATTATTATTTTAGTTATAAAAGTACTTACTCTTTTTATTTGTCTTTTAAAATATTTTTTATAAAATTTTAGGAATTTCATATTTTTTTTAAAAATTATGTCATGAATTATTATTTAGTAGTTTTTGATTTTCATAAAATTACAATAAATAAAATTCTGTAGAAATAATAGACCAATAAAATGCAACTATGCCACTATATTTAAATAACAAATAAATTTATTGAAAGTTCAGTAAAGGCTTATATTCTACTATTTTTAATTTCTTTATTATTAATATTAATAATATTTTTACATTTTATTAATTTTTTTTTGGGTATTATTATTTCAAAAATATATTTTATATATTTTTGAAATTGTTTTAATTATTTTTGTTATTTTATAGTTTTTTTTTTGCGATAATTAATAAATTTAAAACTTTAGTAAAAATTTCTCTTCTTTTTTTGTTAATTTTTTATATATCTTTTATTGTTATTATAATTTTTATATAATATATATTTTTAGAATATATTTTGTAAATTTTCTATTTATTTTTTTTATTATTTATAGTTTTTTTAGAAAACTCATATTTTTTATAATATTATTTTATTCTTATATGCAAATTCTATTAATATTCATCATTTGTATGAAATAAATATTTGTTTCATTATTTTTGTTTATGATTATATTTAAAAAAAATTGCGCTAAATTTATTTCGTTTATAATTAAACAATTAAATCTTTGTATAATTTAAAAAAAATATCACTCTATTATTCTTATTAGTTATGTTTTAAAAAACTTTATTATATAAATTTATAACATTTCTTATATTTCTTTAACAATTTTTTAAAAGATTATAATATATATAAACATAGTATATTATATAAATATTTTATAAACTTAATTATATAATATTTGGGTATTATATTTTTTTATTATTATTATAATTCTTATTGTTTTGTAATTTTTTTTTATTACTTAAAAAAAGAATAAATAACATTGATATATTAACTTTTTACTTTGTAGTAAAATTTATAAGTTTGACTACTTTTTATTAGAAATATTATATTTTTAATTCTATTTTATGTTCGTTATATATATAAGTTTATACTTTTTTTATTTTAAATTTTTTATTGCTACAATTATTATAATACAATTTATTGTCATATTTATTATTTATATTTTAATAAATTTTCTATAAATATTTTTTACTTTCTGTAATATATATTTATATTTTATATTAATAATCTTTTTATAAATTTTATTACCCTTACAAAAATCTATAATTTTTCATGTTTATAATATTTTTCATTATCTTTATTTAATTTTTTTTTAAAATTATATATATGTATAATTATCAATATTTATCTTATATATTATTAATCTTTCTAAAACTTTTATTATACTAATAAAATCGTTACATTTTTATTAAAGTCCTTTGTGTTATTTTTTATATAAACATTCTTTTTTTTTTCTTGTAATATTTTATTATAATTATCATTATTTCCACTAAATTTTTTAAAAAAAATTTGTTACACTTATAAAAATCACTACATTTTTATAATAATTTTTTTATATTCTTTATCTTATTTATTATAAAATTATTTTCTTATAATTATTAATATTTTAATTAAATTTTAATATTGTTTTTAGCGTAATTAATACATTTTTTTAATATATATACTTTTTTATTGTTATTTTTTATAGATTTATTATTATCGATAAGCATTTATAATATGTAATAATTTTATAGATATTAAATAAAAATAATTTTTTTATATGTTTTAACTTTTTTTAAACTCATTAATTTTTTTTTAAGGGTTTTCATTATTTATTTATTAGATTTTTTATTAAATTTTAATTATATTAAATTAATTTGTATTTATGTAAATAATTAATATTAACTTTTCTTTATTTATATAACTTTATGAGAACATTTATATTGCCTTCATTTTATTCTGTTATATATAAATTTTAAAAAAATGGATTATTACTTTTTACTTTATGCATATATTATAAAGAATTATTGTCATTTTATTTATTTATTATCATTTTTTACTTTTATTTTTTATTAAATTATTTATATACTTTTATGTATGTTTTAAAGAATTATAAACATTTAATATATTTATTACTATATTTTACTTTTTATATATTATAAAGAATAAAAACAATAATTTTTATGTTATTATTTCTTACTTTTATATCTTTTAAAATAAATATAAACATTTAATTTTTTTACTAATATTTTTTTCTTTTATATAATAATTAAATTAGGTGAGGTAACTACTTTACTTTATTATTTGTAAAAAACTAAATATAGAAATAAAATAATTATTTAATATTATTAAGATTCTTTTCTACTTTTCATACTCCTCTTTTTCTTTATTTATTATATATTATTTTTGTTTTGATTTTTTAGATGTTATTATATCGAATTGGACTGGTTCCATGGTATAAAAAGTTAACCAATCGGGAGGTTATTTATAAATTTCATTATTTATAGTTCTTTTTAGAAAAAGAAGAAAAGAAACATAAACTAAATAGAAATATATTAAGAAATTTAAGCAATAAAAAAATAAAATTAAAAATCTTTATAAAAGAAATAATTTATAAAGTAATACTAAAATATAATATAATGAATAAAAAAGCTTTCGCCCTTTAATAATAACTTTTGTATTTCTTTATTATTTAAACTAATTGTAATTAATAAATATTTTTTTACTTTTACTATACAAAATTTATTTTTTTAACTTTTCATTTTATATATTTTTTTAATACTTATTGTCATTAATAAATACTTTTATACAAAATATTATTACTTCGGAATTCTTTTGTATTTTATTTATTTTTTTCGAAACGAATTGGTATTAATAAATTTTTTTTTCCCTTTAAAAAAAATGTATTATACTTTAAATATTTTCAAATTATATAAAGAATTTTTATTTGTATTTTTTTATTTTTCGGAGCTTGTTATGTTAATAATACTTTTCATTTCCTTTAACATTATAAAATTCAATATTATTATTTGTTAAGAATAATTCTTATTTATTTAAAACTTATTATGTTATTCATAAATACTTTATGTTAACTGTATAATAGTTACTATTTTTATTATTATTATTTCTATTGTTGTTGTTGTTATCATTATTATTTTTCTTAAATAAATATCAAAAGCTATTAATAAATTTTCCGGTGTTAATTATTTATTTATAATTTATTATACTTGTTAAGCTTTTTACTGGAATAAAAAAAAGTGATTGTTGCGTTGATGGAGATAATGAAAAAGTGCTCAGATGTGCCGAGCGCCTTTTGTGGCTCATCTTTTCATTAATATATGAAAGAGGTAATAATAATAATGATAAACCATTATATATATTTATATATTAAACTTCTATATATTTTTCTAATTTTATTACTTCATTAAAAATAAAAACTTGGAAAATATGTCCTAGCCGAATTATTTGAACATTATTATTATTGTTACTGTTATTACTATTATTATTATTATTATTATATATTTTTAAAGCTCTTATGATATATTATTATTTATTTATTTCGTTTTTACTATATTTTTTTTTTCGGAAGTTATCTATATAAAATATATATTTTAATTTTTGCTATGAAAGAGATAAAAAGATAATATTATTATTAATACTATACCATCCATTATTTATACTTTTTATTTAATATTTTAATCTTTTTACTTATTAATATTAATTATAATATAAAACTGTTAGAGAAATAACAAATTATTAAATTTTTCTTACATAACTTATATAGTTCGTTATGAAATTATATTCTTCCTACTATTATATAATTTTTATAAAAAAATACAAAAGATTTAAAGAGTATATTTTTTCTTTTTTATAATTTTTTTTTATAGTTATTTTTATTACTATTAATAACTAAAATAAATATTAAATTTTACACTTTATATTACATTAAAACTTTCAAAACTTTTAATTTAGTAGTATAAATATATTATTTTTTCAGTTATAACAATTATTTATTAATTATTCATAAAAAAATATTTAAATAAACTAATAATAGATATGAATAATAACATAAATAAATGATTATAATAAAAAATTATTAAATAATCATTATATTTTTTTATACAGTAATGATGTTTTTTATTTTTTAGAACTTTTTATACCAAACTGTACTTTATCATTTACTATGAGAATTTGTATATTTTCATTTATATTTAATAAATTTTTTCTTATTACTAAACTGTACCTTTATTACTTTTTAATACGAGAATTTCCATATATTTTTTTATTTTTAATAAATATTATCTTAATACTAAATTTTTTTTTACTTATTATTATGAGAATTTCTATATTTATTTTTTTTAATATGAATAACTTTTTTAGTACTAAACTTATACTGAGCTTTATTTCTATTATTATCTATTATGCGAATTTTTATTTTTAATTTATTTTTATTAATCTTTTTTATTACTAACTGTTACTTTTTTATTTTTACTTATTATCATGAGAATTTATTTTTTATTATAGTATTTTCTAATAACTTAAATTTTTTTTTATTTCTGATGAACTTTTATAACTTTTTATAATGAGTATTTTTTTATATAATATTCTTATTTCTGAAATTTTATATTTTTTAAAATGAAACTCTATTTTTATATATAAATCTATTAAATTTCATTTTATTAGAAAATAATCTAATGGTAAAGAGTGCTTCCTACTAATATATATACTATATTGAGTGCGGCGAGCCCTCTATTATTTCTTATAATTAATATATATATTTCTATATTTTTCGTAACAATTTTATTTATTACTTAATTTTTCCTTTAATTATATAAATTTATATTTTCTATATTATTACTGTTAATTTCATTTTTCTACTAAACTTTATTTTTTCTAATAAAATTTATATTGTTATAAATTATTTAAAATTGTTGTAGTGTGAATTTTTACATTTCTATATTTTTTTATTACTGAAATTTATTATTATTTAATATAAAAATTTATATTTTATATTGTATTTTAATTACTTTTCTATAATAAATATTTATAATTTTTTGTTGAGAATATTTTGTTTTATCTTTTTAGAGTTTTTGTTTTCACATCATATATTAAGTTTTTGAATACTAAACTTTTCCTTATTATTTTTTATATAAAGCATTTACATTTTTACATATTGTAAAGGATTTATATTTTTAATAATATTGCTTTATTTTTTGTTAAACATTTTTATTACTTTTATTATTTTTCATTATGAAATTTTATCATTTTATATATTATTATAAATAACTTTTTTATTATTATTGAACATTATTTTTTAATTACTTTTATTAAAAATTATTATATTTATATTATATCAAGTTTTATATTATAGAATAGATATATAAAGTTTTATACTCACTTTTTTACTAATAAAAAAATTTTTTTTATATTGAAAATTTTTATTTTTATATTATAAAAAATAACTTTTTTTTATTACCCAACTACTGAAGGTTTGGGAGTTTCTGATTCTATTTCTGTTGCTGATGACGTTCGAAAAGAACTCGTGCAACAACTCAGTTTGAAAGATATGCCCTTTAGTGCGGTACACTTTTATAATTATAAACTTTGCTTCAGTTATATTTTAATATTATTATTTCTTATTAGATATAACATTTTTTTTCGTTTTTTAAAAATAATTTGTAAAGAAACCTATTAAATAAGCTTTTATATTTTTTATTATTAATAATTATTATATCCTTTAAAAATATTGTTAACTATTAAAAAAAAGATTCAAATGTGCATTATTATTAGTAAAAAGTTTTACTTCGAATTATATATTAACATATATATAATATTTATTTTTATGTAAACCAATAATATAATTTTAATATATTTTATTAATTATTTAAAATATTCATTTTAATAGATCAAATATTATTTTTTAAGTTTAATTTTTAGTAAAGAAAAACATATTTATGCGTATTATATAAAATAAAAAGTTTTATAACGGTGTAAATATTAATAAAAATTATACTTTTACTAATTATCAATAAATTTTCTTTTCTTTTCTTTTTTTTTATTTACTAAAGTTTATATATTTATTTATAATAACATGTAGTAAAGAATATTCATGATTTATTTAATATTACAATAATATTTAATATTTTTAAGTAATAATGAGTTATAGTGTTACTTTCAAATTTTTATTTATTAATTTTTAAAATATATATAATATTAAATAATATTTTATAAATAATAATAAACTTTTTTATTTCTTTTAATAATTTATATTATATTAGAAATATTTGATAAATAATAATAAATTTATTGTATTACTTTTATATCAAATAAACTAAAATTTAATATAAAATAATAAAGTTATTCTATAATTTTATAAATAATAATAAAGTTGTTCTATTTCTAATAATTTAAATTATATTAGGAATATTTAATAAATAATATTATTATTATACTAGTTTTAATAATATTTAATAATATTTTATAACTAGTAGTAAATTAACTGTCTCAATTTTTTTTTTTTTTTACAATTTATACAATATTTAATTGCATATAATAAAATAATAATAGAGTTTTTGTATACTTTATTTTTTATTTATTTCTTTTATAAATATAAATAATGTTTATAATATTTTATAAAAAATTATAAAAAATTATAAAAAAGTTTTTTGTATTACTTTTTTGAGTTCTTTGTTTATTTTTTTAAATATTTAAATAACTTTTATTAATATTCAAAAAGTAATAATAAAAGTAATTATATTACTTTTTAAAGTTATTATAATTTTTTAAAAATATAAATGTTTATAATATTTATTAAATAATTATAAGGTTTTTGTATTATTTTTTTATTTTTAAAAATATATAGATAATATTAAAATTATTGTATTACTTATAAAGTTTTTTAATAATTATTAATAAAATTTTCATTATTTTCACTAAATATATACGTTTTTGTATTCTTTTATGTTATTGAATAATTATTAATAAATCATTTGT
Source organism: Zophobas morio (assembly GCF_036711695.1). NCBI lineage: Eukaryota > Metazoa > Arthropoda > Insecta > Coleoptera > Tenebrionidae > Zophobas > Zophobas morio. The sequence goes on along the minus strand of NW_026972211.1, from coordinate 186,367 downwards.
ATAAATATCTTTTTTTACATGTAGAAAGTTTATTATAACTTTTTTTTCAGTAGAAAATACAAAATAATTCGCCAATAATATTGAGTATAAATATAAATTTAATATTATAATAATAATAATAAAATATAATTGTGATATATTAAAAGTTACAACGCATCGTTAATGTTGATCTCAACAATTATGAATACCTACTGGAGGAAATAGCGACCCTCACTTTCAAAAATGACTTGAGTTACGGTGTTTATACTTTGAATAAAGAATGGTATTACTATTTACTAATATTGTCATTATTATTTTTAAAAATATTTTTAAATAATTTTTGTAATTATTAATATCTTAACAAAAATAGTTTTTTTATATATTTAAAATTTTTTAATGATTATTATACATTAAAATAATAAGAGCATATATTGTTAAGGTTATTTTTTGTTATCATTATTATATACTTTGAATCAAAAATGGTATTATTATTTTAATTTTTTTTGTAGTTATTATAACTATATACTTGCTCTTATCATTATTATCATATTATTTGTACCTTTAGGTACTCTCATGTCAATCCTTATTATCTTCACTTTTTTTCTGGCGATTGTACGGTTTGTGAAGAAAGAAAAAATAAAAAACTTACTAACGGTTCTTGATAAATTTTATATAATTAAAAAAAAATTTATTATAATTATTATTATAATTAGTACTATTTCTTTTAGAAAATATAAAGTTTATATAATTTTTCATCTTTTATAGTAATAGTAATTATATATTTAAAGAAACGTTCCGTCCCCTTCCGGTTTCTGTACCGCCGAACTCCATCTTTAAACATTTAGTTGGAGTAATTATAACTATAATTAAATTTATTGTTATTATTATTATGTTTATCATTTAAATCTGTAGTTGCTTTTCTCTGAGACCCTGGTTGAGCTTATTAGTTACATTATATACCGTCAACTTTATGGAGAAAATTCTGAAGAACATACTTCTTTGTCAATGGTTTCGTTATTATTATTATTATTATTATTATTATTATTATTATTATTATTATTATTATTATTATTATTATTATTATTATTATTATTATTATTATTATTATTATTATTATTATTATTATTATTATTATTATTATTACTTTGACAGACCGACCTGGCCTTACACATTATTGTCATTGGACTTTCTATTGCCAATGAGGATGCTGGAGAGCATGCTGCTATAAAAAGGAGTTATAACGAGGAGTGCCACGCTTACAAATATATAGACTCACTAAAAAAGCAATCCCCGACTTCATATGCAAATTTAATTGGCTTATATCTAGTAGAAGGTCATTAATTGTGATGCTTATAAGTAATAATTATTAAGAGTTGCTAATAATCTTTAAGTAAAAAAATAAGAATAACTGATTGTTGTATATATTTATATTTGCACAATATGTATTTTATTGGTAGTTTTTATCATGATGTTTAAAATACATTAAAATATATAATACCCATAAATTCATGTAAAAAATATCACCATAAAAGTAGTTATATTTTTAAAATAAAAAAAATTAAATTATAATAAAAAAAATAGTTTTATTATAAATCTTTTGAGAAAGTATATGGAAATAAGATAATACAAAAAAAAATTAAAATTAAAGAAGTAATAATTTTTTATTTATTTTGTTTTCGTAACAATATAATGACTTTATATATTTCTTATACTAAAGAAAACTAAAATACTTTTATTATCGTAAGGGAATATCGTTTTACTATTATAATATGCTCAGAAATAAGTAATAAAGAATGATTATTAGATAGTAATATTTCAACAATTATAATAATGAATAAAAAGGCATTAGTATTATATTTATTTATATTAATGAAGTTTATATATAATTATTATATTAGAAAAGTCTTCACGGTACAGTTATTAACGTACAATAATAATGTTTAATTTTTATACTATATACAATAACAAGAAAAACTAATAAGTAGTAAATTAATAATATTTTTATAATATTTATTTTAAATAATTTATTATAATAAGTTAATATATATTTATCATATATAAATAAATTTTTATAGTATTATTATTTTTATATAGTAATAACGTTTTATTTTAAATATTTATAATAATAAGTAAAAGAGAATACTTACTAAATAGTAAAATATTTATTATGATATACTAAATTAAAAAAGATTACTAATATACATCAAAATTATATTAACACTTATATAATAACAATTATGGTCATAAGGTTTATATATAATTATAATTATAGAAGTATAGTAGTATTATTTTTAGAATTATATTATAATAATAAGTAGAAAGTATATTTATAATAGTAAAAAGTTTATTGATCATATTTTTAACAATAAATTTAAGGGAATTTCTAATATGTATTAATAAAAAATAATATATTAAAAGTTTTTATAAAAATTTTTATTTTGGCAAAAAAAGTTTTGATAAATAATATTATTTTAATATATAATATAATATATTTATTATTATATTTATTTGTATTTAATATTATAATTTTTAAAAATTTATATTGATATTATTTTTATTTATATTATTATTTACATTTTTATAAAATATCGCTTAGTTAAAACTTTTTTATAACTTTTCATTACTATCAAAAGACTGCTTTTATATATTCTATAATATTTTAAAAAAAGTTTGTTATAATTGATACTCCCGGCTTTTTAGGCTTCTTTTTTATTGCATTAATATACAATTTTTTGTAATAATAATCATAATGAAGTTAACCGTAATAAAAAAATAATTTTTATATTTTTTAATATAAAAAGTTTAATTTATTTATTAAAAGATATCTTCACTTCATCTTGATTTTTATTTATTATTATTATAATATTCTTAACTTGTAATTATTTATTCAAATAATAATTTTATATTTTTTTTAATAAAAATATTAAAGTAATAAAGTTTTTGACCATAATATATTTATTCACTGAAAATTTCGACTTTTTTTGTAGTATCTTTATTACATTTAGTCCAAAAATTATTACTACATATTATTTTTACTGCTTATTTAGTTTTTATATATTTTTCTTTTTTTACTATGAATTATACCCTTTATTTTTAGTGCTTACTTATTTTTAGATATATTTTTTCTTAATCTATTCTTATTATTATTAGAATTTTTTTTTGTTATATTCTTTTTATTAGTGCTTATTTAGTTTCTAAATATATTATTATATTTAATAGTATAACTTTTTTTATTTTAGGCGAGTTTGTATGCGTTCTTTTACTAAAGTTAAAAGAGAAAGTCCCCCACAACCAAAAGACTATTATAGACTGGATTTTAAAAACTTTGAGCCTTTTGGGGAACAATGAAGTTTTTATATATACAAATAGAAATGAAAAACTTACTTATTGTTGTTATATTTATAAAAAAAGTTTTTTACTCGAAAATGGATATAATATTTATTTTGTTTATAATATACTAAAAAAAATTATTTTTTCTTATTTTCATACAACATATGTTTATTTATTTATATACTAATAATAATATTAATAACTGTAACAAAAAAGTGAATTGTTTTTTATATTTACTATATTCCTTTAGTTTTTGTTTAAAAACTTTTATTATTATTATTTATATTTAAAATGTTTTCCTTTTTTTTATGTATAATACAAAAAGTAAAATTAAATTATTTTTATCAATAAATTATATTTACTATATTATACTTTTGTTACTATAAACTTTGGCCTTCATTTTTATATTAAATTTTATAAAAAAGCTTCAATCAAGGATTTCGGAAGCCATGAGTGCTGTTTCCATTGAAAATAATGAAAGCAAGCGAGAAAAGGTATTATTGGTCCCTTTTTTAATATGTAGTTATTATAAATTTTTTGGTAGGCCAAAGCAGCAAGAGAGCGCATTTTGACCCAATTTAAGGAAATGCAATCGTCCTTTATTCAAAGTAATATTTCTGAGTGGAACAACATAGGTATGTTTATTTGCAACAATTTATTATATTCGCACTTAATAAAGTCCTTTTTTTTAAAATTGCCAGAGAGATCTGAATAAGTTCAATTTTATTGTATAATGAATTATAACAAAACTAAACTTTTTTTTTTTTTTAAAAATTTATATACTTTTATAAATAAAGAATTTTTCTATAAAACGTTTTTGTTAAGATGTTGATGAAAATAATTCTGACATTGAAAATAATGAATATGTTCACATGGAAACTTGCATCGTTTGTCAAGAAGGTTCTTATATTGGCTATTACTAATCAATGATTAGAATGATAGACTGGCGTGCTTATTTATATTCTATATACTATTATATTGAAGTTTATTACTATTATCACTATTATTTGTGTGTTTAAAAAAATTAGTTTATTATTAAATATAATTATATTGTGTGAACAGCATTTTTGCTTCCTAATAGTAAAACTTTGAAGCTCGTTATTTTTTTTTCACTAACTTCTTCAACTTTACTTGAGACTAAACTTTTTTATATATACGCGTTGCTTATAAAACTTTTTATGCTCCCTTTTTCTATTTTTAATAGCTTTTATATATTTTTATTTAAATATTATTTTATACGTCAACTATTATATAATAACTCCCTTATATTTTTTCTTTTAGTTATAATTAATATATTTTTTTAGGAAAAATGTAAAATACTTTTAGTTTTTAGCATTTTTTACATTATTATATATTATTCATTACTATTAATATTATTATTAGAAAGTCCCTTGTACGGCTCAGCCAAACCTTTTGGTATGTGCGTGAATATCCAAAACAGTGGAGTTTTGTCTTCTGTTCTGCGAAGACTTTATGAAGGCTGCAGAATGAATTTAACTGGTTGTTATTAATATTTATAAAAATAATATTTAATAATGAAAAAAGTTAATAAATATTAAGACATACTCGATAAAATTATTATAAAATATTATTATAATAATATTGTAAAAGAATATAATCTATTTAAAAGTTTTAATATTAATGATATTTTACTTTTTTATAATATTATCTATTAAAACTTTTTTATGAATAAAAATCTTATTTTATTTTAACACGATGCAGATCAGAGAACTTTTATATTTATTTGTTTATATGATTACCATATATTTTCTATTGTAAACTTTATTTAAACTTTCACTTTTTATTAACTTTTATTACTATAAAAGAACTATTCATCATTTTATATTTGCTCTAACACGTGCAAAAATTAGTGAATTTTTTATGATTTTGCATAAACTTTTTATGTCAATAATAAATTGATATCACCTTATGCTCTTTGTTATGTTGTTAAACTATTTGATGAACTATTATTATAAATTCACTTTTACACGTGCAGATCAAGGAATTTTTATATCTGGCTGCGGCCATAAACTTCACTTTTCCTGTTCGGAGGCTTTATATCGCTCCTCTCAGCCTTTTCCTATGCTGTGCCCGCTTTGCAAGTCGTTATTTGACTGTCTTCTTCCTTTAAACACGTTAAAAAAAAGTCCCTGCGACTGCCCATACAGTTTAGCTATTCATAACTTTTATAAACTTTTTTTTTATTAATTATTTAATAGATTTACTATTACTTTTTTTATTGATTAATATTCGTTAATTTTATAAAATTTTTGTTGACTTTTTATTTATTTACTATTTTTAATATCTTTTAAAACCCCTAGGATTGCCTTTACAGTTTAGCTATTAACATAGTGTTAAATTATATTGCATCGTATTCTGTTATTTGATATCGTCAACGAGTTATATTGCCATAAGTTTCGTTTTATTTTCGTAAAAACAGTAGGCGACGCCCACGACGCCTGTTAAAATAAGATTGTGACAATGGCGCCTCCATAAGTCAAGCTAGGCGTGCTTAGTTAGCTGGAGGTGGGGGAGGTTGAAGCCCTTAATTATCAAAAAATGACCTGAAAAGGTCAAAACAGTACTTCTACCTATAGAAAGATAACATGGAGAATAGAATGACTAATAATAAAAGCATAAAAGGCTAACAATGAAGGATTTTATAAATCTTTGAGTTATAGCCCTAAGCTACCGTTAGTATGGGATCACAGGTTATAACTAGTTAGAATAGCTTTTTATATATACATTTATTTTTTATATATATAAATATTAACTTTTTACTTTTTTTTTTTTCGGTAATAAAATTTATATCTTTTGGAATTTTTTGTTGGCCTTATATTCTCTTTCCTTTTTTCCTTAAATTTTAATGAGTTTTTTATACTATAACTTTTTTTTCCACCACTACTTTCTTATAAATGTGACCTTTTTATATTATATTAATTTTAAAGTTAGCATAAATAAAGCTAAACTTTTAGTGTAACTTTTGAATGATAACTGAAAAAACGCGCTCACGTGTTATATAATAATATCAGCCAATCATTGATGTGGCTTTAATATCATAAAGAAAATACGTTTATGAGCTGTACTAAGAATTTGGCTGAATTGGTAACTGTTATTGGAAAACTTTACAGTTACTATAGATCTTTTTACCAACTTCGGTTTATTGTCGTTCTTAATTATAATGTTTTTACATGTGTGTACCTTCAGTGTAAATTTTAGCACTTCCATACCACGTGACTTTAAAAAGGTTTGTTGCCAGTCAAACTTTTGCTTATGGGTGTATTATTATTATTGTTATCAAATTTTCACGGTATTACTTCGGTTTTTTTTAGACAAACAGATTATCACTTCAAAATTGGGCCAATCAAACTTAACCTTGGAAGACACGGTGCTTATGATTTATGAAAAAATTGATCAATTCGGTTCGTTCGCTACCTCCTCCACTCGTTCTTCTCCTCTAAGTAAGGAAGAGCAAGACCGCTACGATAAGTTCGCCACGTATACAAGAATTTTATGGTCACATGGTTATGAGCATGCGCCCTTGATAAGGTTTTTTGATAAGATCTTAATGAATTTTTTTAAAGAAACTTGAATGTATTTTTATATATACTTAAGAATTATTATAACTCGTTTGTCTTTTTATAGTTTATATAGTGACTTCTTTTAGATGTACTAAAAAAAACTAACATTAGAACTTTTCTTTGGTTGAATCTATAAATATTTTAATGAAATTTTTTTTCAAAAACTCTTTTATTTCTTTATATCTTAATTCTTATACAATTATTAAGTTTTTAAAGAAAAAAACAACGTAAACTTAAAATAATCGGTAATTTTTATTGTATGGTACTAATACTTTACGAGTTTTTATTAAATTTTTAAATTATTTTTTAGTATATTAAATTTTATAAAAAATTAACTCATTTATTTTTTTTATAGTTGTATATTTTGTGACTTTACTTATAATTCTTTTTAAGTTTTTAATTTTTTTATAATATTATTTAATATATTCTTATAGAATTACTTTTAACTCGTTTATTTTTTTGTTTATATCATGACGCGAGAAAAACTTAAATTTTAGTAATTTTTATTGGCTGCTACAAATAAAAAAGAAAAACCTTTTTAGATTTTTATGAGTATTTATAGAAAACCATTTTAATAATTATATTTTTCATTATTTTTATTATAATTCTCATTCCCTTATTGCGTTTGTGGTAATTTTTTTAAAATATAAATTTTATAAAAAAAATTATTTTTCATTATTTTTATTTTAGCAAATTCATATAATTCTAAATTTTTTTTCTTTACTGCAAATTTTTTAATTTTTATAAAACTTATTTTTTTTTATTAGTTAATATTTAAAGCAAAAAATAAACTTTTAGCACTATAAAAAAAATAAAGCTTTTACTTTATTTTATATTTACTGCGAATATTTTTTGTTTTATATAAATTTTATTTTATTATGTATAATTATTTTCATTAATTTTTAAAGGTTTGATAACTTTGACAAGCTTTAATTATAATATTTTTATAATTAAACTTTATACTTTTTTTTTTACAAATAAATTTATATTTTGTCTACATTATTTATTCTATTTATTAAAATTTTTTTATTTAAAAATTAAAATGAACTAAAGAACACTTTTTTAATATTATCTTTGAAGCTTCCTATTTTTTTATTAAAAAAAAACTTTTATTTTCAATTATTATTTGCTATAAAAAATATAATAAACTAAGGAAACCTTTATTATTACTCCTAAAGCTTTTTATATTCTCTATTAAAAAAAACTTTTTACTTGTACACATCTTCCATATAAAAATAATAAACTAAAGAAAACTTTCTTATCAATAATATTTTTAATAGAATATATAATAATTTCATATACTTTTATTCTCAACTTCTTCAGCTTTTTTAGTGTATTGTACGCACTTGTTTATACTATCACGTGTTTGGAGTTTGAGGCCGACTTTGAAGTTTTTTTTGTGGGCTTCGATTGAAAAGAAAAAAGGTTTCTTGTTATTATTTTTCATATTTATTATAAAGAAAGTCTTAATTTCTTTATTTATTATAATTTTTGATACATATAAAAGTGTTTAGTAAATAAAGAGATTAACATATTATATTCAGATATCTTTTAAAATTTTTTAAATATAAAAATTAATATATATTAAAAAAGTTTCTTTTTATCAATTTTTTATTAATTAGTTTATATTATAATAAAATATTTATATAAAAAATATTTTTATTTCCTTATAACTTTTTTTATTATTAGCTTAATACTTTTACTATTAAAGTTTTATTATATTCTATATTTAAATATTAGTTCTATAGAATTATAATAAATGTAACAAAAAAAATAATGATTATTATAAATAAAAATTATTATCTATAAAATTACTGAAAGTTTTATTATATTATACTATTTTATTAAAAAATATTGATTTTATATTTAATTTTACTATTTTTTTTTGACCTTTTTAAGTGTTAGTAAACTTTTTATATATTTATTTATTGTATAGTTTTTAAAAATTTATAATAACAATTAATATTCGTATATATTATAGAGAATATTAATTATAATACTTTTTTATGAAGCTTTAGAAAAGTTTATTGAATTTTTCTTTTACGTTTTTAAAGTATTAACGAACTTTGCGTTCTATATATTTATTTATTTTATTTCTTTATAAAAAAAAATCGTTATCTTTATATATTCATAGAAAATATGGTTAACAATACATTTTTTATTAGTTTTGAGCTTTAAAAAAGTTTATTAAACTTTATTATATTTTTTATAGGATAATTATAACTTTTCGGTTTTCATTATTTATATTTTAAAAATAATACTTAATAATTTATATATACATAAAAAGGGAAGAATATTATTATTTATAATAACTTCATTTTATTATTTTTTTATTAGATTTCAAATAGTTTATCCAAATATTTATTTCTAGGGTTACTATTATTTTTAGTTTTATATTCTTTATTATATTTATGAAAAATTATAATCAATATTTCTTATTATATAAAAGTTTAAAATTTTATATATTTTTTATATTTACTTCGTCATGTTATAGAAGTTCTTTCTGGATGTGTTGACTTTTTGCAGAACTACAAAGAAATTATTGATTCAAAAAATCATTTAACTATTCAGTGTAGCCTTATAAACGATTTCGCCCCTTCATTTTCTAAAACTTCTACTGAAAAACATATTAAAAGTTTGTTATTATTATTATTATAGTCTTTTATATTTATGTTTATTCATTATTTTTTAGATTCTCTTTTAACAGAAGACATTTTTTATTACTTTGTAACGTGCCATATTTTTTTTCCTGCGAACAAAAAGGAAACCAGCGAACAGTCTAAGCACGACGCTTCTGAGTACCTTTTTCTTTATTATTATTGTAACGCTTTATTTATTCTTTTCCAAGCTTCGAAGGTTTGATAAGCTTTTTGCTACTGCCTTATATTTTTCAACAGTTTATTATATTGTATAATTCCTGCAGTGTTGATCTTCTCGGGTATTATTATTAATATTAATATTAATATTAATATTATTATTATTATTATTATTATTATTATTATTATTGTTATTATTATATATAATTTTATCTATTTATATATTTCCCTTTTATTACTTTATATACTTTTGCCCGTATTATATATATATTAAATTTTAAGATCTTATAAAATTAACATCTCTAGTGGAGGTTAATATAAGAAAAACTCTCACAAATTTTTGTAATATTAATAAAAAAAAAAAACGTTTTGTTTTTTTTGTATAATTAATAAATACTTTATTATTTTTATAATTATTTATTGTTTACATTTTTTCTAAAATATTATATATTTGCTATTATTTTAACAGTAAAAAAATAGTCTGCGATTTTAGAACGGACTTTTCCCGAATTATTTTATATAATAATTTTTTAAGAAAACGTAAATGAAATATAATATTATAATAATTACTGCTTTTTCTTTAAAAATTTTTTATTATAATTATTATGTTATTATTATATGGAAATTATTATCTTTCTTATAACTTTTATTATTATTAATAAGATTTTAATTTTGTCTTATTTTTTTTTACTTAGTAGTAAGTAAAGTTTCTAAATTTATTTTGTTTAAATAAATATATATTTACTATTTTTATTTACTTTTTTTTCTAATAGTAAACAAATGTTTGTTAGTTTTTTTTTAATATTTTATTTTATTTTTCCTGATAAAATTTTTTTAACTTTACTTTTTTGTTAACTTTTTTACAATTAAATAAATTTATGACGTTTTTTCTTTTTTTCAAAAAAATTTATACATTAATTATTATAGAAAAAACATTACTTCAACATTTTTTAAAGTACATAAAATAATAAAGTTGTAATTTTTATAATAAATTATTTATTGTACACTTTTTTTAGTTGAATAACTTTTTTCACACTTACATAGTTTTTCTGAAAAATAAATCTACCCAAAATTTTATACAATACAGAAATATTATTGATATTGTTGATGACTGCAGTTCCGGCGCCATTTATATTTGGGAGCTTTTCTTGTTTTTTAATGAATATTTGGTTATATATATATTTTTAAATTTTCAGTAGAATTTTTTTAAATATATATTCTTTGCATTATTTATATAGACCGTTAACTTTGCCGTATATTTTATAATTTTAATAGAAAAATACTTTATAAACTAATTCACTACGTTGTATTTAGTAAAAGAAACTTTGCATTACACTCATTAAAATAGTTGAATGTTTTTTTAAATTAGTAATAATATATGTAAACTTAGTGAATTGTTATTAAATATATATATAATTCTACTACAAAAAAGGAATTTTTCATTACATCCAAAAATATAATATTTTCTTCGTTGGTAATTTAATAGACCAATGAAGAGAACGAACCACCCCTTGAAGGAGTCGACCCAGTAGAACTTTACATATTTGTTGCGTTTCGGCTTCTCACTTTATTTAGAAAGTTCACTATTTATCATGAAATTGTGGATCACCCGTCTCGTATTTATTATTATTATTATTATTATTATTATTATTATTATTATTATTATTATTATTATTATTATTATTATTATTATTATTATTATTATTATTATTATTATTATTATTATTATTATTATGATTATGATTATATTATTATTATTATTAATATAAATATTTATATATTTCAGTGAAAAGAAAAGTTAATAAAAAAGTTTACTTTTGTTTTATTTATGCAATATAAATATGCCATAACAATACATTTTCAAAATTATATTTTGAATTTATATTAATATCAGTAATCATGATATTTTCTTAAAAAATTTATTATAAGTATTTATTTATATAAATAAAGAAATTTGATATAATTAAAAAGTAACTATAATTACTAAAAAGTGATAAAGAAATCAACATAAAAATTTATTTATAAATTTGAAATAAATAATATTATTTAAACTTTTTTAGATCCTCAGAATATTCGAGAACAAAATGTTAATTATAAAACTTCTGATTATATGAATAAATTCCTTCTAGTCAATAGTAATAATGAACACTTTCCGCGCTCCTTCAATAATTTTAATGAGTCAAATAAATCACCAATAAGAAGTGACTTTGTGATGGAGCAGCTCGATTATTATATGAAGACGTTGCATTTACCTCCTCTTTCTTCATACTTTGACATACAAAATAATAATGATAACGATAATATTAGTGATAATAACAATAAAAATAATAAAATTTTTATAAAAGAAAACATTAAAAATTTGCTGCGTTCGTGGTTAAACTCATATTTTTATGTAAAGAAAAAGGGAGAAGCCGAAGTGGGGATAGGTTAACTTTTTGATCATTATTTATTATTATTATACATCATATATATTTATTACTATTATTATCATTATAATTTTATAATATATTATTATTTCTTCCTAGCAAGAAAAGTAGAAACCGATTGGTTGGTTTCCAAAGAACACTTGAATGTTGTAGTTTTTCTGAAGTTTTCCGCGCATTTTCCCGTTTTTTTTCCTTTAAAGGCTCGTTATGATATTTTATTTCGTTCTATAAAGGAACATTCAGGTAAACATTGTTAATGAAAATAATTTTTTATTAAGTTTGTAAATTTTTCATTATACTTTATATTAATATTTATTTATTATTATTCAAATTAACTTTTATAAAAAATTTAGATACATACAAAGTAATGGTAATAATAAAAAAATTTTAATTTTTAAACATAATTTTTTTATAAGTACTAAAAAACATTTATAATGATTACTAAATCTTTTTTATTTGTCTAATAATAATTATATTTATTTCTAAAATATTCGTAAATTGTATTTAATATTCTAATTCATTTTCCACGTAATCATTATTATTTGGTCAGTATAAACTTTAGTATGAAAATTTTTAATGAAGATTATTATTAAAAATTATTATTTTTATAATATTCGTTTATCACACCCAAAATTATAATTTCCTTAAAAGTCTAAAATCTAATTTTGATAATAAATATTTTTTAATAAATTACTTTTTTATTTCATAATAATTACAAATTTTTTAAAATTATTTATAATTTTTGTTAATTTTTCATAAAAAATAATAAAAATATAAATTATTTTTTCTAATAACTTCATCAAAATATCTTCAGCATAAATTGTAATAAAGAATTTATTTAATAAAAAATTTTTTAATTTTTTATTTAATATTTTATATATTTATTTTTGTTTTATTTTTTTAAAACTTTTTTTCTTTAATATATATAATTTTAATAATAATTTTTTTTTTACTTCACTAAAATTTTCAAAAATATAATACAATTATTAATTTATGTTTTAACTAATAATTTTTTTCAATATTTTTGATATTTTATTTGTTTATACTTTTTATAACATAATTTCTGTTTTTTTCCAAAATATTTTATTTTAATTTATTTCACTTTTTTTAAACTATTCTTATTTTTACACGATAATATTATGTTAAATTTTTATAACACGTACTACCTTCCTTATTTATTATAATATTATTTTTATTTACTTTGTTTATTTCTATAAGACCATTTAAGAATAATATTATTATTGTCTTAATAAATTTTTTATTACTATTTTAAAACTTTGCGTACAATAATTTTTTTTTTCACTATTTTTTACGATTGTTGTCATAATAATTTTTTTTTCAAAATTTTTGTAATTTTTATTATTTTACTAACACTTTCATTACTCAATTATTATTATAAATTTTCTTTAAAAATATTTTTTAACAGTATGAAAACAAGAATTATGAAAAAATAATTTACTTTTTACTATTATTATTATGAATCATTTATATTTTAAATATTTTACATTTACCTTGAATTCTTATTACACTATAAATTAATAATAAATATTGATATAAATATATTTTTATATTATACGATGCTATAATTATTTTTTTACTTATTTAAATCTTTATAACTTTTTTATTTATATTTTTTATTATAACACTTTTAAATATATTACAAATATATTTTTAAGCTTTTTTTTTATAATTTTTATTACTTTAATAATAAGGAAATAATTAATTTTTATTATTACACTTTTTTCTCGTTATTATTAAAAATTTTAAAACAAATTATTTTTTTTTAATATAAAATTTTATTATATTTTGTATTATTTTAATATTTTTACTAAAAATTAATTAATTTATTTTTTTCATATTTGATACTTATAATTTTTTAATAAATTTATTATTATTTATAATTTTTTTTCTGTTTTTGTCAAATTTTTATATATATTTAAAAGTTTTTATATTTTTTATTATAATTTTTAAATTTTTTCCATTTTTGTAAAATTATTTTATTTTTACTAAAATTTATTATTTATATTATAATTTTTAATTATTATTGATGTGGAATTTGTTACTTATATTTAAAAATTATTTTATTTTTTTAAAATTTATTATTTAATTATAATTAAATTTTTTTCTATTTTTGTTGGATTTTTTATTTATTTTTAAAAATTAATATTTTATTATTTTATAAATAAATTATTCTCATATAATGATTTTTAATTTTTTCTCTTTTTCTTTTTTTATAAATTTATTATATAATTTTTTTGTCCATTTTCGTTTTTATTATATTTAAAAACTATTTATTTTTTTATAAATTTATTATTATCATTATTTTAGGTTTATTAATAAATTAATAAAACTTATAATTACTTATTATATTATATATATAATATAAATAATAATAGAATATCATTAATATAATAATTTTTACTTATTAACACGCAGATGTTTATTTGTTATGTGGACATAAATCTCCAGCTTTCTGTTTACTTTGTGGATCTATTTTTTGTACTTTCTGCTCTTTTTTGCCTCATCATAAAAGGTTTTATAATTATAATAAAAAATATTTATTTAGTTATAATTTTTCATTAAAAAAAATTAATAAATACAGAAATCATTACAAAATATTTGTTATGTTAAAAAAAATAAAATTAATTATTACAAATTTAAGTTATTATATTTCTGAAAATATGATAATAATGAAAATTATAATTTACTTTCTTTTTATGCATAACAATATAATGATAATAAAAATTATGAAATTTTATGAATTTGTTTATTTACAAAATAAGATGAAATAAATATTATTTTACTTTATTTATATATTTATAAGAATATAATGAAATCGAAATTGATGTTTTCTTAATTTATAAAAATAAAATGAATATAAATATAACTTTTCTTTTAAGTTATATAAAAATATAATGAAAATTAAATTTTTTTCGTAATTTTATATACCAAAATACAATGAAATTAAAAATTATAAACTTTCTTTAATACAATTTTATATAGTTATAATGATTAATATATAAATTGAAAGCTGCTTTCAGACTGGAGGATTATACTTGAGAGCGAAAAATTGCGATATTTTATTCGTTTTTGGCCAAAACGATGCCGAATCCTTCGATGCTCCTTATTTGGACAGCCATGGAGAGCCCGATAAAGGATTGAGGTATTCATCATTAGTAATATTATCATTATACCTATTACTATTATTATTGTTATTATTATAATAACTTTCATTTTAAGTTATATTAGTAGTATTATTAGTATTATTTATATATACTATACTATTATTACTATTAATATTACTATTGTTACTATCATTATTTGTATAACAAACAAGATTTTTATTAAAATAAAAAAATATAAAATAATTATTAAAATATGAAATAGAATAAGCAAAATAAACTTATTTTTTTTTATAATACTACTTGATAGTATGTATATATATGATGTCCACACTAATTCACTTTTTTGTTATTAAATAGTTATTATTTTTCTATTACTAGTAGATTTTTTTGCATGAAAAATAGTATTCACATGTATTATTTTCCTTACTGTTAAAATGAGTATAACTTTATATTTTTCTTTTCTAAAAACTTAAGTATTTTTTACTATAATATAACTTTTTTTTCAAAGAAATATTTATAAATTAATAAAAAAAAATATTTATATTTATTTACTTTTTATATATATGAAACTTATTTTTTCATTATTTTTATATATTCTTTAGAAAATTGGTTTTCCTTCAAAAATTTTTTTTATTCTTTTCTTATCATTTTTTATTATTATTTAATGTTAATATTTTTATTATCATTTCAATTATTATACTTTATATGTTATTTATTTTATTATTTTCATTATATTATAAGTTTTATTAACATATAATTAATATAATTATTATTGTAATAAACGTTTATATAACGAACCAAATTATTATTTCCATAATAATTATTTTTATTTTTTTATTATTATAAACATTTTCAGTATTTTTTTTTTCTTTTTTTAATTTTTTAATAATATATTTTATTTATTTTTTTATTAATTATATTTATATTAAAGTCTTTTTATTCTTATTTAAAAGAAATTTTTTTGCTAAAGCAAGTTTTACTTAAAACTTATTATCTTTTGGGTTATTTTATTTTAGTATCTATTAAAATTAATATTTCTTTTTCTTATATTTATATATATTTTTATTACTTTTTTTAATTTATTAGTATCTTTTCTATAATAATTATTACTTTTTATAATTTCTTTAATATTTTATTAGAACAGGTAATATAACTATTATATTTCTTTTGTTTTTTAGTATTAAAATAATTTTTCATATTTCTTTTATTAATTTATTATTTAATAAGAAAATTTTTTTATAAAGATTGTAAGTGTTTTCTATTTTATTTACTTTACATTTATTTTATTTTTTTTAAAATAACTTTTAAAAATAAATTTTTTTTAATATTATAATTTTTGTTTATTTTATTAAATTTATTACGTTTTTAATAAATTTATTTATTTTAAATTTCGTCGCTATTTTTAAATTATTCTTATAACTTTTTTAATATAAACAAAATATTAATTTTTACTAAAAGCACTGAAAATAAAAAAATTTTTAAAGGCTTTTTTTATTATAACATATTCCTTTTTTCAGCACTCGTCCCTATTATTTATCTAAATTTATAAATTTTCAAAGGCGTTAAAAATAAATCAAAATATTATAAAAACTTTTTAAAACCAAAAAAAAATTAATTTAAAAAACTGAAAAGAAAAAATCTTAAAAAGTTTAATTTTACTTTTTTATACAACCAATTATTCTTTAACATTTGCTTCTTTTTTTTTTAAATTATAAATTTTGAAATAAAAATTAATAAATCAAAATATTATATCTTTTTTTGGTTTAAAAAAGATATAATATTTGCAAATAGAAGAAACCGGAAATAAAAAAAGTTTGTTAAATTTTAATATAATAAAATTTTAATTTATTTTTTTTATTTAACATTCCTTATTACTTTTATGTATTAATATAATTTTTCAAAGGGATTATTAATAAATCAAAATATTATTACAACTTTTTAAAATTAAAAAAGTTTATAAAATTAATGTATAAACTTAATTTTTCTTTTTATTTATTATATATTTTATAATAAAAAAGGAGGACGAACCCCTTAAAGCTGAGTCTTATCCATTATCAAGCGCTCTACAAACAGTGGCTTAGCCATAACGTTAGATCAAAAATAATTGAAAGAAGATTGGAAAGTTTGCAGTAAATAAATATACTTATGCTAAAAGGTTGCCTTAAAAAAAATAAAAATTTAATTTTTTTTTAATTTATAATAGTTAAAGTATTGCTTTACTTTTATTGGGATTTAAATTTAAATAAAAAATTTATGAAAAAATGCAATAAAGTAATTAATAAAAAACTAAAAGCCTATAGTTAGATTTTAAGGATTGCAGAATCATAACTTTTTTATCAAGTTTTTATTATGAAAAAGAAAAAACTACCGATATCGTTTTAATAAAACATTTTTTATTCATAGAAAAATTATCCCTTTTCTTACAAATTATACATAAACTTTTTTTATATGAAGACTGCGAGACAATAATCACTTTAACAGCTTTCAAAGATTTAATTCTTTTAAACAAAAATAAGTTAGTAAAGATAACAGAAATTTACAATTTTTATTTAAAAATTAAAATTCAATGTCCAAAATATACTTAACTTTTCTTTGTTTCCGCTTCAAAAACAGTTATTTTTTGATGGAAAAATGTGTAAATCAATTTATTAATAATAAATAAAATATAATGCATTAAAAAAAACTGTTAATACCAAAATGTAATAATAAAAATACATAATTACATACATTCCTCTTTCACGTTTTTATTAATATAACCTGCGACATTCTTTGCGTATCGGACGAATATTTTAAAAACATAATATCAGATAATTATTATTATAAATATATAAAAACATTATAACATTAACAAAATTATTATTATACATATATTTAAAACTTAACAAAACATGTGGAAAAAAAAATTAGCTATCTCACTTCCCTTTAATTTATATTCGTGTTAGATTTAAACTCAAAGCACAAACAAAACTTACTGAACTGCTGCACAATCCGTAAAAATTAGTAAACAGTAGAAGTTCAACTGAAGTAAATTTACTTTCTTACAGTTGAAAATTAGATGAAAATAAGCAAAATTTAGCACACTTCTATATTTTTATTAAAAAAACGATTCGAAGTAGGCGTAAAGTATACATACATACTGGTTTATATAAATTATAGTCTTTCTTACTGATAGAAATACGTCTTCACAGCTATTTTTTATTGCTAATAATAAAAAAAAATGATGTTCACTTCATTATTTAAAATAATTTGAAATTTTAAAATACATAAAATGCAGTATATTTTGGGCCGGAGTAAAAGTCCCTTTAAAATACAATAGAGAATACTATCTTTTTGGTAAATGCTTAAATTATTGAACAAGAATTTAAAGTTTTACTTATTAGCATCTTTTTATTAAATTGAGAACAAATATTACACATATCAACTTTTTAAGGTTATTTGCTGAATTTACGTAAATATGCTTACTTCCGTCGTTAACTTCAAACTAAAAAAAAACAAATTTTTATTGCAATCATCACTTGAATGCTCAAACAGACTACCGACTGCAAAAAAAAGTAATAAAAAATAAATTTAATTAAAACCGCTTAACGATTTATTTAAATTTGGTAAAGTGGGAACTTTATAAACGACTAAGTCAAGCGTATACACCGAGCACCCTTTCTTAGCTAACTGTTTTAAGGTAAATCAAACGCGTTCATGATATTTTTATACTGAAGCTGAACTCTCACCACATAAAGCTAAAAAACTGATACTGCCACAAAAATTATAGTAAGTCACATGCGCGAGTGACAACTTTTAAAATGCAATCAATCCGCTTATAGTACTTTTTCTTAAAATTTAAAGCGACTAAAACCTGTTTTCCATTTTTTTATATAAATTCATTAAAACATTAATTAAACTACTTCTTACTAAAACTTCACCGTCAAACCGGGCGGCTTATTTCGACATACCGGGAACAAGAAGTGATTTTCCTTACGCTAATTTTAAAATTAGATTAATTACATGCCACCTTTAATAACATTATTTAAGCGCACTAAAGAAATCACAAGTTTATTTTAAATTTATATAAAACTACCACAGAATAAATTAATTCCGATAATAATTAAGCTTAGCTGGAAAGCAAAATTTAAGCCGCGAAGAAAGTTTATTTACAAAATTAAATTAACCTTATTTGAAAGACCTTCGAAAAAAAAAGTATGTAATTAATTTAAATTTAATTCTATCCAATCATTTTTAATTGCCTTTTTTAAATAATATTTCCAATTAAGCGTAATGAAAAAGTCACAAGCCCAAAAACAAAATTGAGAAAAAAATACTTTTATATAAACCTATGATCCAAATTTATTTCGCTATTCAAATTAACTTTTCAAATATAATTTACTTTAACTATTCTCTTGACCGGCTAATAAACTAGGGTCTACACGTCATCCTGGCTGCGGTGTGTTACGCTATTTAGTAATAAATGAAATCAAAATCTTTTCTGCGCAAGATTATAAACTACTTTTAGAAGACTACTAATAAAAACACAATAAGTAGAGGAAAAGCGCCTAATAAAAAAATACTTAATTAAAGGAAAACAGCAAGAAATATAATATTAATTTAAACTTTATTTTAATTAAGTCAGACTCTCTTGTAAATTTGTATTTTAGCATCGTCCCCAGCAGAAACGAGACGAGAGCCGTTTTGATCAAAACAAACAGACCAAACCTTAAAATAAAATAAATTTAAAATTATAGTAAAAATATTAATACACAAACAATCCTAACTATAGAAATTATATAATAAAATTATAAATTTATAAAATTTTTAATTAGAATCTAACTAACTCCCAAACAGACCAAATCCTAAAAATAAATTACTTATATAAATTAAAGTTAAAGTTTTAATATATCATAATAAAAACCTCATTAACTCATAAACAGGCCAAACCATAAATAAATTTAAAAATTAATATAAATCTTATTATTTTAAAATTAAACTACACTTATTAACTTACAATATAGATTGAATCTCAAATTCTTGTAATAATTTCTAGCTAAATAAAATCTTATCCTCTATTAATAAATCAAAACTCTAAATCTTATAATAGCTCAGTAAAATTCTTGTTAAGCCTGTTAATAAGTAATCCTCAAATTCTTATATTAATTTATAATTCAAAGATCTTCATAACTCTATTTATAAGTAAATAAATTCTAATAGAAGCTCATAAATAATCATAATCTTATAACTCAATTTATAAATTAAATCTCAAGTTTTTATAACAATTTATAGTTACACAATCTTATTACTCAAATATTTACAAATAAAGTTGGAATCCTTATTAGTTTAAAAATAGTTAAAATCTTGTTAACAGGATTTCATAATAATTTATAGTATATCAAAACTTAATATATTGTATAATAAATCCCATATTCTCATAATAATTTATACTTAAACAAAATCTTATTTCTTAATAAATTATAAAACTTTTGTGGAAAAATTTAATTAAAACTTTTTTCGAAGATTTTTAAATAAAAAGTTTATTATTATAAACTTTTAATTAATAGTAAAACCAAAATCTTATTAACTCAAATTTATAAAAAACCCAATAAATTTTAATAAAAAGCTATAAGAAATTATAGTAAATTAGCATATAAACGTGATCTTGGTGGCTCGAAAAGGAATCAAGGCGAGCTCGGGTGCGCAAGTCCCAGATTTTTACTAAATGGTCGCTGGAACTTTTTTTTTAAAAAAATTAATATAAATTTACAAATTTATAAGATTTTAAAATATTATTACTTTTAGCTAAATAAAATGAATAAACGATATTAAAATATAAATAGATATATAAAAAAGAAAAAATATTTTTTTAATTAATTATTTATTAAACAATTTACCTTTAATTAATCAAAATTTATTGAACGATTTTAAAAAATTAATTAATGTATAATAAAAAGTAAAAATATTATTTATTATTATTTTTATCATACTTTATTATTCATCAAACAATTTTTAAGGAATTCTATAATAAAAGGAAATAAAAAAATAGTAATGCAGAGCTTTAAAAAATTTCTTTTGCTATAAGAATTAGATACAAATCCCAATAGCAAGAAAAAAATAATAAGTTACCCCGAAGCAATGTGATCGTTATTAAGAGCCACAGACAAAACCCATGATTGGTGGGCGTGCAAAGTGGCCACGTGAGACATGTGCTGTGCGTCAAAAACCTATAATACTATTGGTTATTATTTTATAAATTCAAAAATAATAAATAACGACTTCAAATAAGATAATTTTTCAAAAAACGTAATAAATTATATATTTTAAATTGTAATTCCGCAAATCTTAAAGAAAATACTCGCAGTTCTTCAAATTTCATTTAACTCAAAAAAAAAATTCAGAAATTACTTAAAATATATAGTAAACACGCTGTAATGCGTAACAAAAAAAAATTAAATCTTACAAAACCTTTACTATATAATAATAGAAAGTAAAAATAGTGATTTGCCTACAAAAATTTGGTTATAAACTTAAAAATTTACATCGCCAAGATATAAAAGAATTTCAAAATTTACAAAAGTAAATTATAATAACCACGCCTAATGCGTAACAATATATAATATCTTAAAAAATATTCACTAAATAGATATAAAAAGTTAAAAAAAATACAATATAAATAAACAAATTCTAATTAATAAACTTTAAAATTCCGTTACCAGAAAAATATTTTAAAATTAACAAGGTAAATTATAATCAAGCTGTAGTGCATAAAAAAATATTATTTTAGAAAATACTCTCTAAATAATAATAATAAAAGCAAAAAAAGTTATTAAATATACAAATTCTATTAATAAACTTTTATATTTCCATCGTCAGAGCCCGTGACTAATAATTGGGAATCTCGAGAAAAAGTAATTGCCCGAATCGGAGACGAATGGACATCAGATAGTTTATGCAAAAGTTTTTGTGTTTCTAATTTTTTATTATTAAAAAATTATAAATTTGCAAATTAAAAAATTAATAATCAAAGTAAAATAAATAAATAAATAATTTAGTAAATAACATAGTTTCCTAAATTATACAAAAAATTCTGAAAAGGAAAAATATATAAATTGTAATTATGAATAAATATAATCTCTAAAAAGTATAACTCTAAAGTGCAAGACTATAACCTTTTGAAAAAATATTATACTATATCAAAAAATTAATCTAATTAAAAAAAGTATTGATAACATTAAAAAAAATAAGTGATAATAAAATTAAAATAGAAGTTTATAAAAAAGTAAAAAAAATAAATGTCTTAAATAAAACAGTCGCTCCTTCCATTAAGTTTTAATAATTCACTCTACTTCATAAAATAAATTAAGTTTTAAAATTTTTAAAATTATTTGGAAGTAAAAAATCACAAAATACCGAATTAACCATAAATAAAATTATAAATAACTAAATTTAAGAAATGTAGTATGTAAGTAAGATCAGTAGATATTATATAAAAGATTAAAAATTAAAAAGTAATTTATTAATAAAAAATTTAAAAAAACAAAATTATTAAAAAATTAAAAAATTATTCGCGAAAATACGCTAAAAAATTAATTTTATAAAAATAAATTACCAAAATCATATATATTAACTGTTCCGTCTACGGAAGCTGTAGCTAGATATTTTTGATCAGGACTGAAAGACAAACTCATCGTGTATTTGTTCGGGCGAGAACCAGGAAGTTTATGTAGTTGAGCTCCTAAAAAATTCAAAATTCAAAAAAAAGGTTCCTAAATACTATAATATAATAAAAATATCTAAATTAAAAAACTATAGAAAAAAAACAAGTTATAAAACACTATTAATAATACCGCTTTCGACATCATACACAAGAGCCGCAGAATTCGCTGTTCCACAAGATATGAATTT
Source organism: Zophobas morio (assembly GCF_036711695.1). NCBI lineage: Eukaryota > Metazoa > Arthropoda > Insecta > Coleoptera > Tenebrionidae > Zophobas > Zophobas morio. Next base: position 163,226 of record NW_026972211.1, on the reverse strand, counting down.
GGCATCTGGAGAAAAAGTTACGGTCCAGATGGGCTCACTCGCTTGGATACTGTGCTTTACTTTTTCTTCTACAATATCATAAACAAGTATATTGCTGTCGAGAGAAGAAGAAACAATGAATTTTCCTATACAATTTGTATTATTGCATAAAAAAATCATAAATAAAATAAAATTTATACCAGAACTGTCAGCAGCAACGGATATAACTGCCAAATGATGCTTATATTGAGTTTGAAAAGAAATGTCAGTAGAGTTCCTATTAATATATAAATTTTATATCAAAAAATTAATGCTCAAAATTTAGTAAAAATGATTTTAAAAAATTAAAACTTAGCTATACCAAAGTTTAACGAAATCGTCTAAACCGCCTGTAACAATTAAATTAGTATTAGACTGTGTAAAGCAAGCTGCCCAAATACTAGCATCGTGAGCTTTTTCTTTGAAATCAGTAAGCAAATAAGACTGTAAAAATGGTAGGAGAGCAATTAAAAATTAAAAAATAAAATAAATTACTGGATCCTATTAAAAATGCTCAACACTAGACTAATAAACTTGTAAATACAAAAAAGGGATCAAAAGAACAATAGAATTCACGTTTCAACCATTTCTGTGGTAAAAAATATTCAGTAGTAAAAAGTCTTCCCAAACCCACCGATCACAGTGTGGATCGCACTATCATAAGTAAGAAGTCTTGAGTTATAAATAAAATAGAATTGTAACAACTACAATAAAAAGATATCACTTATAAAATTAAGTTAATGGCAGGTTACAAGTTGTGAAGTGACCTCTTTAAAGTATTATACTACTTTCATGCTTACACAATTTTTAAAATTTAATAAAAAATAAATCAAGAAATTAAAATTATTATTAAATTCAAAATATTAATATTAATAATACACATCTACAAGTACAGAATAGTGTGTCTTTTTTTTTTTAATTTAAAGTTCCCATTCAAGTAGAGGTAAGACAGAAACGTATTTTCTTGACACGTGCGCACCATTAGCTTTCGTAAATCACCGCATAAACATGCAAATTAATTTAAATATATTTTTACTTTAAAAGATGTTGTATATTTCTTACTATTAAAATTTTTTTTCGACTTTAGTTACCTAAAATTAGCGGCATATTATGTTAAAAGGCAAATATATATCTAAAAGGGTTTAAAATATTATTTTTTACCTTGAAACCGCAAAAGGAGTTTTTTCTTTCTTTTATTGGGAGTAACTTTTTATTTTAGTATAGATATTGCTATCAAGTGTCAGAGACCTCTAAAGGGGCTCTATACAAACATCTTTCGACTCTTCTTGTAGATATTAAATGATTTAAATTAGAAGAAACTACTTTTTAATAGAAAAAAGCCTAGTGTATACATATTATCCTTGTTGACACCCTCTTTTTGAAGGCCGGAGTAAATTCATATAAACTACTGCTTTTACGGGGCATAATATGAATGATAAAGATATCTATTTAACAAAAATCTTTAATATTATACATATTTTTATTGTGGGCCCTCGTCTATACCTAGCGTTTTTAGGGCCCTCTTTTGTTCTTTTAAAGAATCAGATTTATAACAAGATAAAAAGCATTGTGCTAAATTCTTTGTTAATTTCATGTATTATTTTTTTATTTAAAAAGAATACCAGCCAGTCCTGACTGAACCCCTACCTCCCCGTTGTTTACGCTTACTTTAATGAAGCATGCTGACAACATAGAGATTAACCATTTAAGGTTACACAATGTAGTAACTAGTTAAAAATCTATGTTATGTAAAAAGACCTTAATAAATAATAGTAAAATGTGGCAAGTATTAAGTGAACGGAAAACCCATAGTTTAATGGTTTATTAATGTCAGTTAAAATGCACCTCTATCTTAATTTTATATTTATATTATTATTTTTATTATTGTTTTAATTAGTTATTATTCCCAATTTTATCAAATAATTTATACTTTTATTATCACATAATTTCATATTATATTTATACATTATTAATGCGGAGTGAAGCAACTCTGTTAACTCTCTCACTACGCCAAAAAGTGGACGCCGCCTTCAGAAGGGAAGGAAATTTTTAATCTTAGTATAGAGATGGCCAAATTCAGAATTAACAATAGCAAGCGAACTTATTAGCCAAGAAAAATTTATTATTTTTTTTTTTTTCTATAAAACCTGTTCGTTCCAGCTTTACCTGTGCGTAGTCAAAGTTAAACTGTGGCGCCTATAACTAGGAATGTTATATAAAAGAAAGGAATTTAGGTTTATTAAATTGCTTTACACCCATACCTAAGAAAGGCTTAAACCGGTGAAGTTGTTTATACGCAAATATTAACTAAATTAAGTCGATAACATGCAAACCATAAACAATCTTACTGTTGCTTAAAAACTTAACTAGACATATTAATTGGCTAAGCGCCCAGTAAATCTGTTTCTTTAAAGTGCGACAACCCAAAATTTTCAAATTAAGATAATTAACTAATATCTCGAAGTTCATTGGTCAGCAGCTTTGGAGAAATTAGTATATAGAGACGAGTAATTTAATAAACAGCCTTTTTAGCAACTTTGGCACAACTATAGTATAAAGTTTTACTTTGATAAACTATTTTTTTATTCCACATCTTTTTTACCTCTTTTACTATCTCTGAAGGTAGAGATAACCTTTCTTTTCATTTTTTGTTAGTTTAATTTAACTTAACTCAAAGGGAAAAAAAACGTTGTACTCTTCCCGAAACTTGTAACGTTAGTAATTCGTCCAAGACTACCTCCATTTAGCCTACTCTCATATCTAAAAAAAGGACTAGAAGAGCTGTAATAGAAAAAAGGGTATATGCTCCAGATTAACGATTTGGGGGGAGTGCGTCTCGCAAGCTTTTAATAAAAGAAAATAAACAGTCGATAGGTATGACACATGGGCATTATTTTTAATATAACGAAACGTGGCTTTATGTAAATACTTCTTATTTATAACCAATATTTTTTCCGCTAAAAAACTTTTATCATAGATATAAACTTTAAGAAATTTGCTAAAAGAAAACTAATGGTTCTTTATCATCTTATTTTCATTCACCTTTAGATGATATGCCCACGTCTACTAAGGTCTTTACGGCTCAATACGCGGAAGACACCGCAATTGCAGTTAAACTGCACCTCCTACAGAGATACAGCAAAAGCGACTGTCTTTTGAAATCTTTGGAAAGTGGTAAAGCTGCGAAGTGTAAAGCTTTACTGTTATCTAGAAAGTAAAAGGCCCCGACCAATCTGAAATGTTATAAACGGAGCGCCCATTTTAAACACTTTTTTTGGCGTGATAACTGACTTTAAACTAAATTGGCATGCCACACCATTTACGCTATTATTAAGGCGAAAGCTTTAAGAAGCGCATTCTATCATGATATGAAAAAAGATGAAACTCAGCCTTTAAAAAAAGCTTGTACTATACTAATCCTTGGTTCGGCCTGTACTCACTTACCCGTCAGTTGCGTGGGTCTATTCGGACGCCATTAATAATCGACTAAACACCTTACGCAACTGCAACTTAACCGAAACTGTGCTTTAGCCTTGCAAAGACTTCCTTTACCAAGCAGCGAAAAAAATGGTAATCAGATTTCAGTACATTTTGTTACCAGCTTTTATTCAAAGCTTTAGCTACTACTTTTTTTCTTTATGTTTTATCTATGAAATCAGTGAAGGTTAAAAAATTTTCTTATAGACCTTATTAGTAGTTTAAATTTTCTTCAGACTATGCTTTTAAGGTCAATATCTTTTCGGGAAGAGAAACCTTTCAAACACTTTTAAGGATATTCATTCAGCAATTTAAGTTATTTCACTCATAAAGACTTTAGCACGCCGGTGCAATAAATAATATCAAAACTAGTTTCTCCCCCATTATATTCCATCACAGCATGAGTAACAGGTACTAATAACACTGGAGCGCAAATAGAGCGTTTTGTTATTATCCATCTAACAAGACTTTAAAGAAGTACTCCCGCCATGTTTTGGACACCTCTTCCACCTATAAATTAGTTGCTGCTATAATTCTCCATTCTTGCATGAAACTAAGTCAAAGATTGATACTAATTAACACTAGCGGTATAACTTTAAAACTATATTTGTTGTCTTTTTGGAACTAGTGTCAAATTGTTGTGAATATGAAAATTTCTATTTTCTCTCTTGTATGTATCTAGCCCCTTTATTACACTTTGGTGTCACTTTTTTACTAAAGTAACCAACTATTTTAATAGATATCCAGTTAAGAGATATTAGAATTGAAAATCTACCAAGTTTTAAAAACAATGAAGATACTAATTACTTTTCTGGGGTACGCAAGGTGAAAGCCAAGTAGGTATGACGAGTTAGTACAGTTTGCAGGTTTCCGGCTTGCCTGTCCTGTCTTATGCTATAAACTATCTAAGCCTAACGGGCGCCAGAATAGAGATACAAACCTATCTCGTCTTTTATAACTAAGTGGCCTCTATAAGGCTAGACTACCTTTATATTGTTCGCAGGTACTTTTGCAAGTGCATCTATAGTGTAGGCAAGGCAGCTACGTAAAAAGCCAAGAGAAAACTAATTTAGTAAATAACGCTATTAAAAACCGAAGCTTACAGGCAGGGGACCACGATAAAATCAGCAATTAAGGCAGAAATCTTTAGGTATAAATAATCAGAGAAATCCCAAGCCAAAGAGCTGGGCTCGTCACTCTTTGTAGTAATAATTTTTTTTCCCTGTGTTTGTGTGGTGGTTTCGTCCGGTGCTCATTGTGTTTTCATGTTAGCTAATTGTTTTTCGTGGTCTTATGAATTAAATTTGGCCATATACAAACTTCATGTCTATATCATATGAAGTCAAACATTCTTATCGCTTTTTAAAATACTTTATCCGGGCTCTTTTGGGTTATAAAGAGTTTAAGAATTTCACAATCAGCCTGTGTTTTCGTAACTTCTATAGAGTTACTATGGATCCATTTTGCAGTGAGTGGAAAGTTTCTTGGTACTTGTCGAATATATATTATTATTTACTAGAATTATTGTTAGAGTACTTAACTCAGCGTTATCCACCGTTTTTAGTGTCATATTTTTTGCCAAGACAAGTGGTTGGACCTCTGCTAGTCCAGTAGGAGCGAAGCTACCTTTTAATGGAAGGTATACATAAGTAGAGGTCTTGCAAAAGAAGGTCAAGTAATTTTCTTCGTTGCAAACTAACTACATCGGTTTCTATCTCTTCAATCCAATTATTTAAATTTCCATGGTTTGGATTACTATTCCTGGTCTCGTCCTTAGTAGGGACCCATTTCGGGTCCTTACACTCTTCTTTGTTGTATTTAAAAGTTTGATGAAAGAGATGACGATTGTCCAGAAGAAAGGCAGTCGACGGCACATAATGAAAACCACCTTTTTTTTAAAAAAACCTAAATTACTCAGTAAATCACTTTGTTGTTCCGTAAATTCCATTAGAATAAGAGCCAGGACGAAGAAAAGAAGAATAAACGCTCTACATGGTCAATCCATTACGATGTGTACTCCTGTAAAAAGCAATTTTAATATGTGCACTTCATAATTGCTAAGTGGGAAGGTCAATTCCAAACTGTAAGTCTCATTAATCTAAGGATTTAGTGAAAGATGGTAAAAATAAGAAGCATTTAGAGATGAGTATATTGAACAACTACTAATTAATTAGAGGCAAGCAGAAAGTTAACAAATGGAAAAAATTAAAGTAACAAAGTAAAGGGCGCCATCTTAAACGCCGAGATTGACTTAAATAGGGACACCAAAAAAGTAGGACTTACCAGGAATTGAGTGAGCAGCCTGTTATTAAGGCATATACTTTACAAATATCAACTAATTTAAAAACATTGCGGTTGCAACCACTCTTTTTAAGTTTAAAGTTAACTTGTAAAGTACAATGGAAAAAATAATTAAAGGCTTAGTTCACCACCGCAGGACGCAAATTGGTTTATTGTGGTAAGGTAGAATGTATTAAAAAAATTATCACCCCTAACTAAAAAGTACTTAACTATTTTGGTTCTCCGAACCAATTCTAAAAGGATCCTAGAATTTAGCAAATATAACAATGAGCAACCAGTATTGCCAAAAAAATAAACTAGAAAAGTCGTTAAGAAATTAATAAAAAAGAACGACTACAAGGACTCACAAAACAACAAAATTACAAATTAAAAAGCTTAAAAACAATAATAACGAACCAAGTTTCCAATACGACTATACGCACACAAGAACATAATAAAGCAACTTGAAAAAAGCGAAGAAAAAAATATACGTATAAACTCAAAAGGGACTGCAACTCGAACTTTTATAAAGTTGTAAAAGTTGTAGAGCTCTAATTCGAGTACCTATAAGTTTCGTAAACTAACAAAACACCGCTCAACAAATATAAAAGTATTAATAGTTAATATTCTACTACTACCGATATAGAGATCAACCTGGAAGCCAATTAGAGTTCATTACTTACCTATAAAATAAAACAAAGCAGAAAGAACTATTAAAATCAGCTTTGCTGGAGCAGGAAACAAATGCGAGAACGGATAGTCAACTAAAATTCGTTGACCTAAATTACACCAATAAACCAAAATACTGCAATCCGCGTATTAGTCACATAACATGACCTACGGCATAAAGATAGAAATATTGTCTCCGAATAAGAATCTGCTTCTAGAAGATTTGAATAAATTGTTTGATGATACCCATTTAGGCATTGTTTGTGGGAACTTAAACTTAACATCCTTCAATGACAGCAGCAGCGTCGATAATCCTAACGGCAAAAATACTATAACCGTAGGCAGAAGGGTATGATGTGTTAGTATTAGCTCCTTTCAACCTCCTTTCAACCTACACATCTAACAACTCGAGGCCCGGTGGATGTACTGGATAAAATCCTTTTAATAAACGTACATGGCCTTCAAAAAATTAGTAAGCTTGTTAAACGAGAATTGCGAGCTTTTGGAAACATATTTAGGAGACGAATACTGCAATCCTTAACCCTTACTGATAACATTAGGAAAATGACATATGTACTCCAAACTGGAAAAAAAGGTCAGAGATTTTTATAATTAAAAATGAGGAAATTATCTACCCAAAACTCCGAAAAGTTAACTTCTTTTACTGAAATTTTGTATGTACTATGTACCACACCATTGTTGGTGGACAGAAAAGCACACATACTAGAGCATATTTCACTTTTTTTCCGTTGTAGGGACGCACTATTTACTTTGGAAGCCCTTACGAAGCAAGAGGATATACAATCTATAATCGGACAAAATTAACTATAAATTTTTACATAAAATGCAAAAAAATTTTCCTTTATTCGAAATCAATTACCTTGCAGAGCTCATTAACTCGATTACCACCTATGATTATTTTTTTTAAGATTAAAGCAAGCTGAAGTTGTTTTTATACCGAAAACGTCTCGTCTAAGCAACTACGCTAAAGAGTATCGCCTATTAGTCTACTTCCCGCTAAGGGAAATTTACAGAAGCCGTGCTTCTTTAAAGGTTGCAAAATTTAGGGGATGTAATTCTTATTCAGTTTATTAAATTGGTTCTCAAAAAAGCCACTCTACCACTTAACATACCTCAAGGTTGGTGGAAAACACAACTGCCCTTATTTACAGGAATCCACTGTTATGGTTTTTTAGACATAAAGGCTTTCGACAAGGTATAGCATAAGGATCTCAAACATAAAATGATCAAAGATGCTTTACCAGCATTCACGATACAAATTATAGTCATATCTCAGCAGTAGATCCTTCATGGTCTGTGCAGGGACAGAATTATCAGGCTTCAAACTACTTTACGCTGGTGTCTTTATTGTCTCCTATTTTATTCTCAATATTCATGTCTGACATGCCTTCTCCTACCGCTCAAACTTCTTTGACGTTGTATGCCGAGGAAAGTGATATCTACAGCAGCTTAAAATCTCCACTTCTTGCAATTAAATATATGCAATCCTACCTTTTTTATGTAGAGATTGGTGGACAGTAACCGTTAATCCTTCCAAGAGCCCTGCCATGCTTATTTTAAAATAAAGAAAGACTGCCACAAGACTTATTTCTTTTTTCATATTCCCCACGCCTGGAATAACCTAGTCGAATACCTCGGTGTTCTCATCAAAAACAAACTTAAATACAAGGCCCTCATTCGATTATTTGGTTATAAAAATTAGAAAAATGACACTCGCATTATTTCTGTTAATGCAAAAAATAGTTCTTAACCTTGATAAAAATAAATTAGTTACAAAGCTATCTTAAGACCAGTGATGAGTTATGTATCAGTAGCTTGCGCCTATTCCTCGACCTCCCACACAGGGAGACTGCAACTTACGCAAATAACTTTTTAAGAATGTTCTCAGGAGCCCTTGGTGTGTAGAACTCTTTCAGTTAGATAGTGAATGCGAACTGGACTCATTTTTGAAGTTTACTCAGCTGAGTACTGCATCAAGATATCAAAAAATCATTATAATAGATTAGCTAATTCTAACAAAAAAAACGTGATTTTTTTTAAGAAATGCCCCCACACAAATTTAATTTATCTCTCTCCATTAAATAGATATATATAGGGATGTAACGCTTAATAAACTTCGAATATTCGAGCTCAAGCGAGAGTGATCGCAGATTTTTTACGACTAGTATTCAGGGTATCTATTTTTTTACATTAACAAAAAAGAATACTAGCGCTTAAGCGCGTCACGGGGCGGTTATAACGTGACCCGTCCCAAGGCTCGTAAATAAGTTCGCTTACCAGCAGGCGATTAGTGTGCCTGGGGAGCCTGTCGTAAGGGCCACGTCATGGCGTCGAAGAATATTTAAAGGGTCCACAGCTGAAAGTCCCGGTGAAGAGCATCATTTCGCACGAACCACAGCGCCTTTATCAGAACACGCAGCAATTTTTTCTGTCGCACTGGAAGTGCCGACGTTATCGCAGTGGAGTCGTAGGTCCAAGCAGCAGATAGACCATTATTGACTGGAGATAAGACAAATACAATTGCCGTTTGTTACACAGAGAAAGCTTACTCTTGCCCTAAAGTAAAGGAGAAAGGGCCGTGGCTGCTGCCTTGACCTTCGACGCTACATAGCCTACTTTAGGCCGCGGGGAAATTTGTTATCGATTAACTCCTAAGTATTTCGCTTGAGAACGTCATAAAACCTTAACGCCGTTAAAGATTAAGAGCATTAACCAAGGGACGCATTTCTTTGAAATCAATACAGCTTTGCTCCTCATCGCATTTATAGTAACCTTCCCATCGAGGCACCAGGCAGCAAGGGCGTCAAGATAGTGTTGTAGATGTTTGCATAGCAAGGAGGGAGAATTCGAAGAGGAATATACGGTCGTTTATCAGCGTAGAGGGCGGTTCGTGTATGTGGGTCAGACGGCAAGGGCACGTCGCTCATGTAAATTGTAAATAAAAGGGGCGAGAGAAGTGATCCCTATGGGGCCCCTGCTCTCAAAGATCGAAGGGGCGACCGGGTATCCCCTACGCGCAAGCTGAAGACGCGACCATTCAGATATAGGAATTTAGCATGTTACAAAGGTAATGAGGGAAGAATAACGAGCACAATTTGTGCAGCAGACCATCATGCCAAATTTGATCAAATGCCTTTTCAACGTCAAGGGAAACAGCGCCTGCTGCCTTCTTATGGTAAAAGTGCGAGTAGTTCATTTCAGTTAAGCGGAGGAGCTGGTGAGCCGTTGAGTACCCTTGCCGAAATACAAAGTGGATCTCCGGTAAAGTGTTCCGTGCATCAACTACCTCTAAGGCGGCTTAGTAAAACGGCCTCACCCACTTTGCCGGTTTATGACAGTAGGCTGATGGGCCGGTACTTGCTAGATGCTGATTCCAGTTTATGTGTTTTTAGTAGCATCACAACAGTCGCCCTCTTCCATCGAATCGGAAAGGCACCAAGAAGCATCGAAGGTTTTATAAGGAGGTGAAGATAGCGCACCCTATTAGTGCATTTTCTTCGACGCCTCATTAGCGATGCCATCGGGGCCAGGCGCTTTTCTTTTAGGCACCGCTCCGACAATTGCTTGCATCTCGTCAATTATTATCTAGATTAAGTGGTTCGTAGTTAACGGGGAGGGGGTAAACTCAGCTGAGGGAACACATCTTCATTAGCAGTATAGTGAGCACCTGGCACGTTTTGAATAGCAGAAACATTGGCGAAAAGCGTACCTCTATCTCCATCACTCTCGACCCATCATCTTTCTTCACGAGGGGGCGGTTAAAGTTTATTAAGCGTTACATCCCTATATATATATATGTAATTTAATGGAGAGAGAAAAAAATAAAAATTACTCGGGAAAATTTCTCAAAACGACCACGGTATTGTTAAATTCCCTTTATAATAATTCCTCTCACTTTCTCAAATATAGGCTACCGAAACACCTCCTAACTCTCTTCGCTAATAACTTTAAATGCTAGATTTTTACTAAAATTTGATAAAGTAATCCTGATAATAGCATTAATTGGTGATAATATTAATATATTAGTGGTAATATCTAATATAATATTAGTAAAATAATTAATGCGATATAACATATCATGGTCATGTGATAGTAAGTATGACATTAATACTGACGTAGGCTTACTAAGATAATTTTTTTATGTATTATAAAGTTAGTGAAGTTACTCACATGATCTAAAAAAAAACATTTCTTATAATGCAGTTCCTATTTTAGCAGTTTTTCACTTCAAGCCGGACAAGGCTTTTGAAGGCAGCATCTTTGCAGGAAGAGAGCACCTCTGACCCCTCTCACCTGGGGGAATGTACGTTAGGCAGTTTAAGTTATTTACTCATAACGTCTGTAGCATGTCAGCGCGAGAAATAAATAAGAGCCAACTTAATGTAGAGAGATGAGAAAGATATTGAAAATCGTGAAACATTCTACTTAATCCTCGATAAAAGCAGACTACCTACATTTAACTGTGGCACAAATTAAAAACTTGTTCAAAATTCCAGACTATTTATGCACAGCTTTCTTACATCAAAGTTTAAAAGTTCTACTCACATTCAATCTTCAAGGTATGTAGTTAACCATAAATGAAGTAGTCCAACAAGACTGTCTACTTAATTAACATGGCCTTGGGAAATATAAATATGTAATATGTAGTTAGGGTTGACGTTGTTGATACTAGCAAGGCTGTTTTATTGCAATCTCTAAAACTATAAAATATGGACATAAACAATACCTTTTTGAAAGATCCTATGCTCTGACATGGAAAAATTCTTAATTGAACCCCTAACTAATTATGCAACTCTTATAGCACAACTAGGCAAAGCCTTTAAAAGAAAAATTTAGTAAAATATATTTTACTGCTAGCCAAAAACTTTTAGTAAACCGTAGAAATCTAATTAAAACTAATATAAACTATGACAGCCCTATCGAAAGGTTTGGGTATATAGCAAAACTTCACTCGCTCGGACATTATTAACGACTGAAGAGAACTTACAAAACCATGACGAAATCTTTCTAGCAGCAGTTAATAAATACCTAAGGTCGCTTAATACATCTTAGAAAGACACGATGCTCCGACTTTTTTGGGGGCGGGCACCTACAACAAAAGGACTACTATGAAGCAAAGTGCGACAAAAATATACACAGTTTTACATACAAGGTGGAATATATAGCTGAAGTGCTAACCCACAAAGACAGTAAGCAGACGTTCGCGTACTTAGATATGTAAAGAATTTGAAAACCTTGTACAAAATATTGTTTGTACCAACTAATACTTAATGTTCTAAATTTATCACTTTAAAAACATAAGTATATACTGAATACTTTACGCACTAGAAATATAAACACTAAAAACCTTTTATAATTTGAAGGTATAACGCATTTAAACAAATATCTAACCAATTTTATATATAATGAAGCACAAGAAATATAAATTTCTCGTTTAACGTACTAGCTTTTAAGTTTTTTGCTTTTCTTTCTCCGTCATTAGTAGTAATTTTAATTTGTAACGACAAGTAAAATTTAAAAACAGCCCGCTGATCCCGAAGCCTAACGGATGCTTAATATTCTTAGAACAATTCTACCAAGAATTAATTCAACCTACTGTAATGTCTAGTCAAGCTTCAAAAATTCTTACTTATATATCACTATGTTTTAAGTGTTGTACTAGTTATACTTTCTACTAAAGTTTCTAATTCAATAAAGTATAAGTTCTTAATATTATAGTGACTAACTGCATCTTTTAATCCTTTTAAGTTTCTAGTTTCTCGTAGATATTCTAAAGAGCTACACTTTTTGCTTTTTTTTAACGAGTCTTATCTTCGTCGCTGTATACTATAAGTACGCCCAGTATGCTTTCGTAACCTTTACCCCTGACGTAACCCTAAATGGGGGAGGTCATGTACAAACGATTAACGTATGAAATAAATAATTGCCATTAATCGTACTGAGCGCGTGAGATTAGTTTTTTTAAAGGAAGTCTAGCCTCAGTTCTAAAAATAGCCTCGGTCTATAATAAATGTAAACCAGACTGTCGAAAATAGACCAATAATTTAATAGACGACGTTATTAAGTGTAAGGTACAATTAAAATTGGTAGATAAACAATGAACACAAAAGCTTTACATTCTACAATTCTATTATCAAGAGATAATTAACTTTTCCTTAGTATTTGGTTCAATAAATAGTTCCCAGTTTTAAAAAATTTTCTTTACTTCTCCGCGCCTAACTGATGTTGCACACAAAAATTGAGGAACGTATTATTAGTATAATATGTGATGACAGCGAAGCGTAGTCATTATAGCTTACTTGCAAGATAGGTTCATATTTCCATATTTATTTGGCAATTTAAACCTAGCTTTGCTATGCGTTACTGACGGGCTTTAATGTACTGTTTACAAGTTTAATCAATTTATTGTTTACCATTAATGCGCAGATATTATGATGTACATAGTAAAAATTTCTTTTTAAACATAACAATTGTTCATCCCGTCCGGTGTAAAAGTCTATTACAAGACAAAGGCGGGTTGGCTTATCAGCCAGCGGCCACGCTGAAATGTAACATCTGTACTTTGCTTTACCCTTTAAAATCCGGGTATCAAAATAAGACTATTTAAGTAAAAACTTAAAGTAGCTGAAGTTTGTCGACATAATTGAGAACCAATAAAAGTTGAAATAAACAGAAGTCTACAAACTTTGGCGCTGCTGCGAAACTATTCCATAAAGAAACTGTAAACTTTCTTTCTCTCATTCCTACCTTTACTCTATAATTGAAAGAATTACAAAACGAGTTGAGGCGCAGTATTTATGAGAGTAAACAGCTATAAAAAGAGGTATTCGCTAAAAAATTGAGCTCACAGGAGTTCACTAGGGCGTCGTTCAGAAACAAAAAAGAATACCAAGAAAAATAGAAATCACGTGTCATAATGATGCCTAATTACTGTACTTACAGTGGAGGAGAATCAATTAACATATCGTTACAAATTAGTAAAAAAAAAAATATTATTACTTTTTTTCATGGCACAGTCTCCTCGTATACCTAACAAGGTTTTACCCAGTTTAATAATTTCGTTCGTGTTTATGCGAATATATTTACAAGGAAAAAAATGTTCAGGACTATAATAAATTAAAAAAGAAAAATAAACATATTGACCAAAGAATTATTCCCGAACCATCGGAAAGAGAGGTAGACCTTTATCTAGTTTTACTTTAAACATTTTATTTTTCGAAGTACGTTTACAGTTTAAATATTAAACTTTTCCTTTTCTACTGAGGCTAACAATTTTGGCACTTCAGTTTCGGCTAAAAACCTTCCTGGTTCTCTTACTAAAGAAAATGTAGTTTTTAACGGTTTTAATAGAGGTGGGCGTCCGCCCAATAAAGTGTCACTGAGCGATCCTTTTCGAAAAGTTAAAAAACAATATGAGAAAGAAAAACTTAAAGCTTGTATAGAAAAGGAGGTTTGTCTTTTTTGTTGTTACTTTATTTGTTTACCAAATACATCTTTATAGAAAAGACATAAAAATTTTTTAAAGAACAAGAAGGAAAAAGAACTGTATATGAAGAAAAGAAGAGAACTAAGCAAGAAATTTAGACAGAAAAATAAGAAGGGGCAGCCCATTATGAAGTTAGAAATATTTTAAAAAACATTAGTTTTATATTTCACTGAGTTCCTCTCTGCGACAGACACAGGATCGAGTTACTTCTTTCAAAGCTTTAAGGATTGCTCGCTTTTTTGCTTTATAAATGAAGAAATATTATTGCTAAGCTTTCTGCTAAAAATTTTATTAACTAAAACGTTTTATAGTTATCGGTTGAAAAGATTAACGTCTTTATCATACACATTAAAGTAAACTTTATAAACACTCAGGATTATAGCAGAGAAAGAAAGTAGTTTTTATAATATAGCTTTATTTTATTTAGTCTTTCATGAGAAGAAACCAACTAAGTGGGATTATTATATATTCATTGGAGTAGTGCACTTTTTAATTTAGTTTAGTTAAAAGTTAGCTTTTAAGAAGTTTGAGCCTTCATAAAATCTTATTACTTAAAAATCAAGCCTAAAATTTTATAAACGGTTACTGAAGCGCTCAACTCAATATATTTTTTATTATAACATATTGTGTTTTTAATGAACTTATCTTTATTCAATTTCGATTTTAAGGAGTTTAAACCTTTTAATCTTGAATATTTATACTTACTTAAGCACACATTAATTGTTGTAATTAAGGCGGCGACCTTTTTTTCCCCCTTGGCTTCTTCCTAGCCTTGCACGTTATAATAAGGAGGAGCAAGATCTCTATTGAAAAGTAACAAAGCGCTTTTAACCTTTGAAAAGTATTTACAAATCACAATCAAAAATTGTTAAGTGCTTAAAGTTCTCGTTACCGCAGTAAGCCTCAAAAACTGCAATGAAAAAACAATTGATTTTTTTTTACATAAAAGGGATAACTATTTATTCGATATACTGTACTAATGCAGAAGAGATTATAATAATTTTTTTTTAACTAATGAAGTGTGAAAAGCTACAGAATTACGTCTCCTTTATATAAGCTACGGATGTCCAGCCTTGTCTATAGGATTTTTTTCTAGACCATCTAATGCAATTAGTTCATTACTCAGAAAAAATAATTAAGCAGTAAAGAACAAACAGCTCGAGGCATTGTCCGACGTGGACACGTGGAGTGTTGGTTTGGCGATTGCACGCACAGCGGGCGTCAGGCAGAAGCGTTTCGATTGTGGCATACAAGTAGTGATCTGGCCGGTAGCACTTTCTGTAGTCTTTTTAAAATGATTAAAAAAAATCGAAACAAAAATTTTCTACAGAGACCCACCAGTGCGAGGAGACCCCCCAAGGATAGGCTGAACAAAGTCGATAACCACATCGCAATTGCGCTGATGGCGAAGTTCAATTTCTCGGTCGATCTACGCAAAACCCGGCAATTCTATAAGAGTAGCGCTTTTGAACTTGAAATACAGTAAAACCTTTCTGAAGATGTAACACGTGAGTTTGCTTTTTAACAAGTAGGGGGCCGGCTCCTTGTGGATTTTGTTGTCGATTGTTTTCATCAACCAACAAATGTTTTCTACGTAACGGAAGTTCCAACGGGCCATGAGATCTTTAGAATAAAAAAAAATTATGCCAAATAAGATCAATAATAAGGCTGTTACTGAAAATTTGCACAACGAATTGCTTTTCGAGCCAAATAAAAATAAAGCCAGTGTCCAAAAGTTTGTCAAGTCTCATACGTTCCTGAGAAACACAGAGTTTTTTTGTTAAAAAAATTTTAAAAAAAAATAAACGAGGTGACTATTTATAACAAACAGTTCCAACCAAGTGGGCCACAGTTATAGTGTTTCCAGATTTATCAAGATCGTCAGAAAGCGGAGGATCCATATATATACAAACAAAACGTTCTGGATGGAGAAGTTCATGAAGACGATCTGCAAAAATAGGACGCTCAAATAGCTCCTTATGTGGAAGCAATAAAGGTGTATACCAATATTATTGTGGAGATCAAGTTCGTAGTAGCTGTATTCCATATATAACTAATAACTATAAAACTATAAACAAAAATTAAAAAAAAAAACTACCGAGTACAGAGAGGGAGTTGCAGGCTTTTGTCCTGTAGCGGCTCAATAGTCGGACACCAAGAAAGCGGCAAAGGGATCTCCGGAAGGCGCACGTAAGTAGGCCGTCGAGGATCTACAAATCTTTTTTGAAGATTTTACATAGCTTAGAGAATAATTATAATAGAAAATAAGCACCTCTCTCTACGCTTGATAGCAGCTCGCTGTCCTCCAGTAAGAAGATGCGAGCGTTCTAATAAGTACTGCCTTCACGTTTTAAAAAAAAGGACTTAAATTTATTAAATGCAGTGACGCTCACTTGTGTTCTTAACAGTTTTCGTTTCTCTTTCTTGTCATATAAAAGGCCTTTATTAACTCTGTTTTTCCTTTTCTTGCGATCTGTTTTAGTAGTCGCTTTAATGATAGAGATAAATAAGACGGAAAAATTATACATGAAATGTAATCTTCGTCCCATAAATCTTCATCCTCGCTATAATCACTATATATTATATAAAATTTTTTATATATATTTATATATTACATCGAACTTTAACAATAACTAGTATGATAAAAGTACCTATCATTATCATAATCCGATTCGTTAGGCAGCTCCAGAGCTTCTATTATTAAATCCTCGTCTTCGCTCAGCCAGGAGTCAAAAATAACTGCATTATCTTTAATAACAAGGAATTATAATAAAATTAATTCCCAGGTAAAAGGCGAGATAAAAAAAATTCAATAACCGATATATTTTTTTTTAATAAAAATTTAAGGAAAATACTAACTATTAATAATAGACTTAGCGCTAAACATTGAGGTCCTTTTAAAAATTTCTTCAAGTTGCTCCTCAGTTAAAATTTTTTCGTTAGAAGCGGGTAGAGAATGAGTTTCAGTATTTTCAATAGTTTGAAGGTTATGCTTATCACTTATATTTTATGAATATTAAAAATTAACTGTCATCTATGAGATAAAAATAGGGCAAATCATTAAAAAGCTCTTCAAAAATAAGTAAGTAAATTTAGAGTATAACACCAATATTATAATAACTCTAAAAAACAGTGTTACTTATTTAATGCTAACTGTTCCTTATATTTCTCAAGTTCTTCAAACTTTTTCATTATAGAGGAAACACTCTCTCCGTCCTCTACGTAACCGACATAATGCGAACAACTAGGCTGAGATTCTAAAAAACAAAATGAGACACATACTATAAACAACAGAGAATTAAAATAGAAACTTGAAAACTTTATTGCGCGTCTTTTCCTCAAAGAACGGGTAGCCTCAAAATCTTCAGGTGTTTCCATTGCTAAAAAAAATTTTTTTTCTTGGTTAAGGTTGGTTTAAGAGCAGATAAAAAACGAACTTAAAATTAAAAACTTTTTAAGAACGCAAGCTATTTCTTTATTGAGTTTAGCTTGCAAAAAAGGTAAGCATCATCCTCTCCACCGAAAAGGATATAGTTCAGAGATTAAGCCAAGTTAGTATAAGTAAAATAAAATCATGTGGTGGGGCAACATTTTTACCTTAACTATAGTTTTATTTTCTGATTTCTTTATCGCAATAGCAATATGTAGCCAAACTACCTATAGCTTTTTGCTACTTCCTCACCTTATGTATGTACATATGTATAGATTTGGTTTAAACAAGTGTTCCTTAAAGAGGGCTTCATGAGGCTCAGCTCGGTAGTAGATTTCGAGGACGAAGGTTCTTCTAAGTTAGAGTCGAAATTTGTAGCCCTTTCTATTAGAGTTCTGGTATTCACTCTTTTGGCAAAAGTTTCTTAAGTTATTGGTTTATTGTATTTCTTCTCGTAGGAAGCTTTAGATCACAACGTAGCTATATATTTGATATAATTCATGGAGCCTGTTACTATGCGAAGGATCGGAATTTGATAAACCTGCTATCTTGAAAGTAACAGTAACCCCGAAAGAATGGAACAAGTTCTACTTTAGAAGGATCAAACTAACTAACACTATATAATTGTTAATTATCTTGTTCTATTAGATTAGAACAAAAAGAACCTCCCAAGTGGGAGAAAAAAAAGAGACAGTTAACTAATAACCTCACAACTTTGCTTTTTTAATAATATAGTTAAGATGCTTACTATATTCTAGTTTAGTATCTATTACTACTCCAAAGTACCTAATCTCAGAATATCAGGAAATTTCGATATTGCGGATAGGCAACCTTTTGTCCTGTGATTTACGCTT
The DNA here is from genome assembly GCF_036711695.1 of Zophobas morio. Lineage (NCBI taxonomy): Eukaryota > Metazoa > Arthropoda > Insecta > Coleoptera > Tenebrionidae > Zophobas > Zophobas morio. The sequence goes on along the minus strand of NW_026972211.1, from coordinate 144,991 downwards.
GTTTATAAAGGTGAATGATTTTTAATCCTAGAAACGTTAACCTTAACTTTCTAGGTATTGTACCATTTTTCTATATTTAGACGACAACTCTGTGATAGAAAGTCAACCAATTTAAGTTCTAAGGATGAAAATATTGCTACATCATTTGCATAAGCACGAGTTCAATGGTCTGATGTCAAAAAATCGGACATGTAAGTTGAAAAGAACATAGGGTTTAAACCCTGTGGAACAGTTGAGCACATGCCAACTAAGAATGATAAGGGAATTTCACATTAAAAACCAATATTCCATTTGTTCAAAATATAATATTAAGTTAAGAGTATTTACCTTCTACAATAACTTAAAATGCTTCATTATGTCAAATCTTTCTTAACTTCCACTAGGACTCGAACCTGTTGCGGTAGATGTGCGAGTTTTACCATATTCGTGTTATTCTTGTTGAGCTATATGGCGAGTAGATAATTAATTAATGTAACACTAACTCGCTTTCAAAACGTTTCCTATTAAATATAGGAAACCAGTAGTTCAATAGTTGACTACACATTGTAAAGGTCATGATGTTTTAGGACAAGTTTACCAATAGTAAATTTTCAAAGATTGCGAAATAGTTAATTTCAGAGTAGAAATAACTAAGTTTTTTAAAAAAATGGCTACAGTGCCAAGGTAAACAAGAATATTATTCGAATCTGAAGCCTTTTTAATGTCAAGCTTTATAATTATCATCTCGTTTACAGCATCTACCGTTACCGAGGGAAGACAGGAGGATGGATTCCTTTTCAAATAACTTGTAATCTAAGTGGCCATTCTTATCACAGTTGATTCACTTGGACACATTTCCATTTTAAAATTATAAATTTTTAAAAGATGGTTTTTGTAAAGGTTTCAGATTTTTAAGGATTATGATATAATTAGACTATCTTAGTTTTAAGAGGGCGAGTCCTGTGCGAATGCCCATGCTCTTGCCTTTGATTGGCATGATTTGCTCTAGTTACTTCCCCTAAGGTTGTTATAACACAAGTAAATAAAGACTTGTGAAGAAGACTTTTGTTATGTAGTCTCCTTAGTTAAAAAAAAATTATTTCCGAAGTAATCTTCGTGATAGAGAGTGTTTTGACAATTAATAATTCTCATTCGCAGCATTTACATCTACATTAAAAATATTATATAATCGTGACTTATTTATTTCTGTTAAGATTAATTAAGGTAATTAACCAGGGCAATGAGAAATTTTAGAATTACGGATTATGAGTGGATACCAGAGCGTGCACGTAATAATAGAGTATTCTGAAGATATATTTTAAAAATAAATACATCGAGAACATTAGGAAAACCTTTCAGTAACAGATGGATAGTTTACGAAAATCAATAATGGTATAGCTCTCGAGCAACAGCTGGTCATCAATGCTGGTAGACTTACTAGAAAAATATTTCGCAAAATGATCTTTGGCAGCAAAAAAATTTCGACGTACGAAAAATGGTGTCTTGATCAGCGGTATTTAATTTCATGTTGGGAAGTTTTTAAAATTATCTGTATATCCATTAGAAACCGGATGAATATAGCAACACCAATAATTTAAAGGTTCTTCGTTAAGGAATCAAGCGGGCTTTTCTCAGAGAGCCAGTAATCTACAATAATAACATCGTAATTAATGTTTTTCCTAATACACTTTCTACGATAATAATTGTAATTCCTTGTATTAATCTTGTGATATAACTTGAGGTGAATTTCGCCGGTTAAAGCATTCACGTGTGCAATAGTAGAGGCCACCAGTACGTTAACAAAACAATAAATTTAAAGAGTAGTGATTGTCTTCATTTCAGTTTGTATGGCTTATATATAAATTTAGATAAGATATTTCTAAAAAATATTAGAAATGTTCGGAAATATTCTCTGTTGGTTTTGCATGCTGTACGCCTTCGAGAACTTATATATTATAACCAGAAAAGTAATATTATATTAAGTAATATAAGGTGTAGTGTAGACAGTAAAATGATTTAAAAGTAAGTTGAAGTACTTGAAAAGGCTAAAAATTTATTTGATTATTATAGATCCTCCTGGGGCCCCAAACCCGATTGTACAACAAACAGAGAAAAATAAAACTGCAACCGCAACTGGTGCGCGAGTCAAACTTATGAATTACATATGAACTGCTTTAAACACTTCCCTTACACTATAAACAAATTTATATCTAGGTTATTGGTGGCGTTTAACCTCTATACAATTAAGTCTTTAACAAAGTTGATTTCGAGGTTATGTTTATAACTCGAGAGTAATTTTGTAGGCCTTCCCCGAAAGCTCATCTTTTATGTATAAAGTGATGCGCAATGTCAATATGCCTTACCTTCTTATATGAAGAGACACATATCACCATACCTTTTACTTTTCCGTTATCCCTATAAAACTTCTTGTTAAATTCAAAATATGGTAAAATTTCTAAATACAATTTTCAGAGCTGGTGTATTCGAGACGTCATCCGTTTTCAAAAGAAAACATTAATTTTCTTGTCTTGTCTATAGGTCCAGTGCCCATTGCACTGGAGGGTTGTTAATGTAACACAAGGTAGTTCTACAGTTGTCTAAAAGAATTAGAGCTGCACTCGACTAGCAAACTACTGTCAGGGAGACATTACATTTTATATAGAGTAGAAGTTTTTTTGTTTGATATAGGTAGTTTAGTGTCTAATAGCAACTTTCATATGTTCTTCATTATTGCAGTGGAGAATTTGATTTAGCACAGATGATGCATTTAAGATCCCAAGTCTAGGGCTATCAGAACTTTTCCGTTGAGAGCCAATTATATTATAATACGAATGTTAGTGTCTCCATCAGTGGAAGGTTTAAATTTAGTACAGGCGGGCAAAGATAGTCTTTGGGTGTTATCCATTAAGAGTCTTCCTTGTATACTATGTGTTGCATACTCTCATACTATATACCTTCTTATAAAGCGGAAAGTAATCTTTCCTGAACTCCAACTTTTATGTAGTCATTAATATAATTACCTATGATAGTTTCATGAAAGAGAATATGCGTTATTAATTTAATTTTATTATAGCCTGTTAAATAAGTCTTTGAAAAAAAGGACTAGCTGATTCTATTAAGCTGCACAATAGCAACATAAACTTTAAAAAAACGGTTTCTTTTTTTATTGTTATATCGGAAGGTTTTTTTATAGGCAGTTGTTTATGCTTACAATCAAATTTCTTGTGCTAAATGCATGTAAACTATTTTTTGCAACCTAGTAAGTAAAATCCTAGTTATACTAACGTATAGATTATTTTCTTAATTTTTGACCTTGGTAAGGAGTAGTATGAGAAATGATATAAAAAGGGCAATGTCTTATATGTTTTAAAATTTCTTGCAGTCTCGCTTTAAATTGAGTGTTTAATTTAAATGAAATCCCAGGTAGTTGTGATAGTTTTTTCATTATCTAAGTTATTTGCGTCAACTATTTCAAAGTGCATTTAAGGCTTCAGTTCTTTAATAGCTACACCTTAGTAATGTCTTTGTTCTACGATTGCATAACACATGACAAGTAAAAATTTTTGTGCAATGAGCTTAGTAATCGTTTTTGGTTTTTTATCTTGTATTGAAAATCTTAAAAACCCCTTTATTTATCACGTGTTCTGTTTTTTCTTTAGGAAAAAGGTAAATTGCCAGCTTTATGAGTAATCTGATTTTCATGACAGCCAATATCTTTAGTTTGGTTTCGTCGAAAATAATTCTAATTTTAAAGGAGCGGTTTAATTTTAGGGGTTTCCTCATACTACGAGAAATTTTTTTTTGGTTTTATTGAAGTGCATTAGGTTTAATGTTGTCAGAGTATACTCTATGTTGTGTAATCCCCTGGTTACTTACCATGTTTTAACAATTTTTGGGTTTTAAATTATATCCACAGTTTTTTCTTATTATCATAAAAAAATTTGGGTTATTTTTCTCGTCAGTGTTATGAGCTTAAATATTGTCTTTTTTTGATCTATAAAAATGTGTCATTTTCGATGTGGTATTTTGAAACTGTTTCTGAGGTATGAAGGAGTGTGTACCTATCCGGGTGGTAACGCTCCAGGGTAAACAGCAGTTCCCGCCTAGATTTCTTTGTAACCATCTCATTCAAAGAAAAATAGTGTATCTTTCATAGCAATATAATAGAACGAAACAAAGAAAAAAAGAATAAAAGTTTACTTAATTTTTTTTTTTTTTGGGCGTTGGCATACCACGGCTGGTATCCGGAAAGGGCCTTAAGCTGCTTAATCTAAATTCCCTCTTTTTCAGGAGTTGGCGCACTAGTGCCCGCAAGTTCTTCATAGAGCTATCATGACTGCCCTGAGAGGCTGAAAAAATGGAAATATCGGATACGACCCCCACCATATAAGGTCTAGTGTAGTGGAAATCCGCTAAAAATTACCACCGGGGGCAGCTTTAAACACAAGACTGAGGTTACCTAAAGACACTAAGCCAGCACCACTGCCAGCCAGGTCTCACTGATTGTGCCCTCCTCACCTAGGAAGGAGGAGCTCTTTAGGGGTTGACTTTATTTTAGGTTTGTATCGCTTTTATACATAAACTTTACGAATTTTCATAAAAATTAAAAATGTTCGGGAGTATTCAATTCCATATTAGTCTGAAACTTTGTAGCTTTTAGTCTATTAAAGTTCCATATAATATATTACTTTCCGACAAGCAGTTATCCAAAAATCATGTTTTTGAAATGAGTGGCTTTGGAAATATGTCTGCCAGATTTAGTCTAGAGGGTATATATCCAATGTAAGTACTTTCTTTATGTAGTTCATCCTTATTGTAGTGATAAGCTATGTCAATATGTCTTACCCTTTTTTTCGATGCATCACCTTTAACTATCTCTTTTTACTGTTTCGTTATCAGTATAAAATTTTACTTTTAATCCATAGACTGAAAAAATTTCTAAGTGTATATTGTTTAGGAGCAATATTTTGATATAGTCTTGCTTAAAGCTATGTACTCGGCCTCAAGAAAATTTATTTATTTTTGTTTATCTATATTAGAAGACCACTGCACTAGAGATCCGTTAACTAAAATAATATAATCCCTGGCGGTTTTATAGTCGTAGAAGTCAGCCCAAGAGGATTCACAATAACACTCCATTAAGATATTGTTATCAGAATAGCTATTCCACTTATGAAGAGAAAGATTTCTTGTTTGATATAATTAAGTTTTAAGTGCTAATTTCATATGTTCTTCAATGTTCCAATGGAGGAATTGGCTCAGGATGAATGCCGTGTATGTGGTATCAGGCCTAGTGCTAGCGGCAAATATTACGTAAAGATCCGATTTTAGACTAAAATTTTCAGTATTATTGCTCCCAATAGTGGGGGATTTAATTTTAGTACAGGTGGGTAAAGGTGGTCTACATTTAGATTTATCACCAACAGAGAATTTTGAGATAGGTTTCTCAGCTAAGTCTTTGTGAAAAGACAGTTGACTTTTTTAAACCATACAACGTTCATTCCTAAAGCGCATTTTCTTTTTTTATTATAGTGTTCTCTAAGAAGGTTCATTTCTGACAATTTATTTTGTTTAATATCATGTGTTGGCCACGAAGTATGCCTACAAAGACTGCTTTTTTGTAATTTGGTATGCAAAGGGCTGTAGTTATATTAACTGTGTGAATAGGTTTTGGAAAAATATTAGCTATATTAATAAGTAATCGAAATGATGATTTGGAAAGGAGAGGGGAAAAAACCTCTTTATAGTCGATACAGGCGCTTGTTGATATGCCCTCGCAATCAATCCCGCTTTGCTTAACATGGATCTCACGTAGTTGTAATGGTATTATCATAATTTAAGCTATTTATATCAAAGACATCAAATCCATCATGAGTAAGCATGGTTTAACTCCTATATTAGCTGATTCTCTGTAATTATCTCTCTTTTCCGATTGCAAGGCTTCATTGTACGTTAAATAAAAGTTTTGTGTCAAAAGGTTATCACTGGATTTTTGTTTTTAAGTTCAAGTGTCAAAAAAATTTCTCGGAAGTTCTTTTATTTAATGTACCCTTTATTTCTTTTGTTAAAATGAGCTGATCTTCATCATTGCAATATTTTATTTTGTCAATTTGATTTTTTTTTTGCAGGGTTTATTTGTTTGTAAGTTAAACTTAGTATTTTAATATTAACGGTATCCTTTTTATAAGGGCTATATTTTAAATTCTTATGCTTTAGATAACCTTTGGATTTATTATTTCAAGAGTACATACCTGGTGGGGAAACCTTCTGGTCACTATTTTCCAGAGCTTTTCTTTTCCTTTGATAATATTCCCAGTTGTCTATGTTTAATTGGGGTGAGTATAAAATTGTCTATCGTTTATATTGAAATTCTCACAATTACTGTTAATTATTTCTATTAATATGTTGGTTATCATTATTATTACTATTACTGTTATTATTATTAATACTATGTTATGATTAGCAGTATTATTGTTACTATCACTATTATTATTACTATTATAATTTTATTAAAATCGTTATTATTGTATTTGTTTAATTTGTCGCTCCTAGAGTCGATATTATGAATTGTCTGTTCATTAATGTCTTCTAAAATATTTTTATGGCAAGTTGCTTGTACATGAGCGTTATATCTTCGCTAGCTGAACTGTTTGCTTTATATTGCGTTGTAGTATCAATACTAGCACTGGAAAGTTGTTGTCTTTTATATAAAAAACTTCATCATATGTTAAGAGAGATTGAAGGTGGAATTTAGCAATCACAAAGGGGAAGATGTCTTCAAAACATACTATATAGTAGAATTTATTGGTTTGGAAAGAAGAACGCCACCGAGCCGGACTTGAAATTTTTATTTAATTCCGGGAATCATAAGAAAGGATTAACTACCTAGAGATTCATAGTAACTTGCTCCGATGGATCTTAATCCAAAAATTTCAGTAGGCTACTTCCTTTGGTTCTTTTTTGAAACGTTGTTTAGTATGTGTACCGCGTCACGTAAGCTTCGCTCCAGAAAAGTTTCTGGTAATTCGGATTGTTTTAGTATGCAACGAATCAAGACACAATGTCTGAATGATTCTTTCACTCAGCATGTTTTGAGATGTTTTTTTAGTTACCATTGAAAATTTAACACCTGCATTTTGTTTGTAGTTCTTGCACAAGTTTAATATTAATGAATTTACTACCCTTATCGGTTCTTATTTCTTCAATTACAGCAGCTGTGGTAGTTCCATTTATGTATAAATTTTCTATGTAATTATTGTGTCCTACAATCCAGTAAATAATTAGATTTTTTATTTCGTGTTTAGACTTCGCATAGATTATGGTGACTCGTTTAGACCTAGCGTCCCGTTGCGGCTCCTAACTCTGGGCCCCTAACCTAACCTTAACCCTCATATGACGGTATGTCCATATATAAGGTGTCAATATCCATTAAACGTTTTAAAATACGTTGATTATTAGTTACGCTTATTTTGTTAACTTTTTTATTCTATATCTAACATATTTGGCTTATTTCACATTCTTGAGTTTTAAAAGATGATATACCAGGAGATATTCTTTTTTAGTAAGGATAGCTAATATGCCCATATTTGAAGTGTTCTCTGGAATGATGGACTTAGGTTTCATGGTATGAAATGTCGTAGTCATTGCTGTATTATCGTAGTCATGACGTTTATAAGAAATAAACCATTCTCTTTTTTACCTTGAGCAACAACCTTGTCTTTCTTATTGACAAAAACACTAATAATTTTGATACAGATATCAAATCCTTTGTCATTTAATTTACCTACGTAGCCCAGGTTATGTTTGAAATTTCGTCTAAAATAGCTTTTTCATTATCTATAAAAAAAAATTTTATATAACCGGCTTGTTAAGCCTCAGTACTATCATTTTTTATATCAATAATAACGTCTCTATCGTATCGGATATCAGTCATCCTTGATAAAATGAGGATAGACCCCATTGTCAACAACCCCCTGTAACCCAGGATTCCTATTTATCGGAGAGTTAAGATTTAAGTTGTGCCATGATTTCTAAGAGTCACGCCTCTTCAATGTAGCCAATTTTTTTTACAAAATTGCTTGTTTGCTTAGTGTATATAGATATTGAGGTCTTAAATGTTAGCCTTGGCAGTTATTGCTGGAATGACTATCGACCTTCAAAAAATTTGGAAATCTGTTTTCCCATGTGACTTTGTTGGTTTCATGATGTATTTAGGGATAGAGCATTCGAGTTGTTTTCAATATTATGCCTGTTATCTTCTTGAATTAAGGAATTCAGTTCATAATGGTGATACAAGTTTATTACTGTAATACTGTTCTAGTGATATAACATCATAGTTAAATTCTTCTCCAACTCTGTGGGTGAGGGCTATGATTTTATGTAAGTTCTCAATTTCACCATGAGTTAATAGTTTTGATTGAGCACTGTTCTTCTATTTGACTCGAAATGTGGTCCACGGTTGTATGGACTCATTATCCCTCTTTCTTTTTCACATAGTTCATGTATTTTGCTTCCGAATGTTACGAGTGACTTTTTTACAACCGCATTTTAGACGTTTTGAATCACTTGTTCTGAAGCGGGCATCGTAATTCTTCAATTCTTTCTCAGGATGTTGACTGATCATTAAGATTTGATACCAAAAAAAATCCGCTTTTTAAGTTCTCCAATTTTTTCGTTAAAAATAAATTTGTTCATAGATCCCTTGAACAGTTAATACCAACGCTATGTCTATTAGCCACCGTCTTAATTGTAAAGCATCTCGAAGAATTTGTACACTACGTTGCAGGTGGAAATGAATTGAGTTGGTACATAACTATAAATATATAGTATAGCGTCAGCGAGTAATAAAAAGTTAATTTAGCTGTAAAAATAAAAAAAATAAAAAAAATATTAGAAAATTAATTTAGGAAAAATTATCTATATAAGAAAAAAAGAAAAATTAAAAAGATTTATATGCAAATATAATGTATATATCTATATTCAAAAATTGAAAGAAAAGATTAAAAAAAGATCCTTATGAACGTAACTGAAGACCCTTAACCTTGTGGTGGCTAGGCGCTGATAACGCATTAGAATGAAAGAAAGGAACAAAGACTAGGGGTTGACTGTATTTATTAATTTTTTTATTTATCGATTTGACATACTACAGTCGTTATCTCTGCTATAATTTAAACTGATTAATTTCTAAATTTCCTCATAGCAGAGAGGGATTAAGGCCTCTCGGGTCACCCCTCAACATAAAGACTGCGATATCTGCGCTTTAAGCGTTTAACGCACCCCCCCCCTCCCCCCAAGGAAAGAAAATTTAGAATATTATAATGTAATAAATGTTCTAAAGCCTTTTCAATACTCGGGTTTCTAGATATATCCATATATATTTAGGCCGTTTATATCATAAAAAAATGCGCAAGAGTATAGTTCATGGCGTTATTTATCAAATTGTTGGGGTGTTCTTCATATTGTGTAAGACATTTTATAGTCGTCCGTTTAAGGTGAAGAAAAAGAAGTTCAATATCATATTCATGATGTATTGGGAATTTCGCACGAAGCAGGATTCTTTTAAAGGATCTGAAGTCTGAATTTATATGCAAAGTCGAGCAGTAAGAACATGAGACAGATGCGTAATTAATAATAGGACTGACAATAGTTATATATGAGTTTATTTTTAAGATTCAAATGACTTTTTTTTGCTTCTAAGAGGGTATAAAGTAGAATTTATATTCTTATTTCCTTTAACAAGATAATTAATGTCAAGCTTCCACTTAAGTCTAGAGTCAATAATAACGCCAAGGTATTTTACTTGATTGCACCAAGGGAGAGATGTTTGTGATCCCTTTCTCCTTTTTCTTTAGATGATCATCGCATGGTATTTGTTAGGGTTTGTCGTAATTTTCTACTTTGAAAACCATTTTTCAAGTGTATAAAGAAAAATCTGCTCCTCTTTAATAGCTAATGCAATTGGTCTCGAACTACCATATATGGCAGTGTCGTCAGTGTATAGTGCTGGGGAAAATTTGTTGGTAGGAGAGAGAACATCGAGCTCTTAGGAACACCCAGCTTTAAGGACCTTGGGGGCGGACAAGTCTTCTCCTGTTTTTACAATAAATGACCTGTTGCAAAGAAATGATTACAGCAGTGCACAAGGTTTTCTGGAAACTTGTCTACAATTACTTTTTTAATAGGTTCTTCATGCCAGACTCTATCAAAAGCTTTTTCAATATTTAAGAATACCATAATCGTTGATTTCTTGTAATTATAGGTTTTTTTATTGTTCTCTACGATCCTTACAATTTGCTGTAGTTTGAAATGTTCTCGAAAGCCAAATTGGTTAAGGGAAATAAGTTTTGTAGAATTTGCGAAATTTTTTAATTTGAAGAGTACTATGAATTCAGCAATTTTGCCATCACAGGATAGTAAACTAACTGGCTTATAATCTTTAGCAAAGTTGCTAGTATGGTTACTTTTTGGTATAACATCTGACTGTTTCCATCTTGTAGGAAAATAGCCTGATAAAAAATAGGGTTGATTAGTTTTGAAAGGTACACAACAGCCAATGGAGGAAGATTTTTTAGCATTCGATTTGATATACTTTCAGGGACCCTGCTTTTATTAATTTTATCTTAATTTCAGGTTAAACCTCCCTTTCATTCGTAAACATCTGAGAATCTAAAGGCGATGAGGCTTTGCGGACGTAGATAGTATTCGGTTATCACCAAATATTCATTTGTTATTGAAGATAATGAAAAGCTTGCGCTGAGAGGATAAACATTCTGCGAATATGTCGGCCTTTTCCATATTGGAATGAGCAATCTCTCCTCTATCATTTAAAAGTTGTATATCAATTATTCTTATTTGAGTTTTAAAAGATTTTGTCATTTTTCATATAGAATTATAGAACGAATTTAAAGATCGTAGGGTTGACTTTATTTATTTATTTAGGATATACTACATCCAAGCCATATTAGAAGAGGTCTAAGATACTGCTTAATCTGATTTACAAATTAAAAATGAAGTCCTTTATACCAGGGAGGTCGTTGGGGTGGCTAGAAGGTGTCCTGGCCTCCTATAACGAGAGTAAGCACCCCGTCATAGGTTATGTCTCGAACAAATAAATCTTTGGGATGAGCTAAATATTTATCATAGCTCTCCACAGTAATGCGATGAAGGTATTAAGAAGCGTTTCTAATTTCATGTGCACTGTGCAAGTGAGCACCCCGAATGAACCATGGGGCATTTATAAATATTCGCAACATCGATTTGGAACCGCTTGAAGTCGCTTTAAGTTTAGTTGACTACTATATAACCATGGCTATTTGACCATGCCACGGCTGCATAAGTCAAAGTCGGCCAAACAATTTTCAAATAAAGCTTAAGTTTGTTGCTTATTGAGTAAGAACTATTTTTACACAAGAGGGGATTAAGTTCTTTAATTGTTAACACCGCTTGATCGATGAGGTAGCCAACGTGAGAGCACCAAGAGAATTGCTTGCCGATCCAAACACACAAGCACTTGACTTCCTTGTGCCAGGACAGGACTGGTCGCAAAGCGTTATAATAGATGCCATCGTTTTATGTCTCCTATTTGCTCTTAAGGGGTTAATTGTAATTCGCTACTCATCAAACTATACCTCAAGTGCGGAAACATATCTTTACACGTGTTTTAAAGCTAGAGAGAGAGATGTGATGTGGGCTTAGACAGACGTATCGTCCTCAAATTGTGACAGAAGCGGAGTATTCTCTGGTCTGGATATGCCCGACACATATAAAGCAATAAGATGGGGTTTAGCGGCGAGGCTTGGGGGGCCCCCATAGCCAGTTCGTTTAAAGATGAGCTAGCCTTTCCCACTCTGACATACATGTCCTTTGGTCAGAAAAGACTGGAGAAGCGAAAGAAGATAATCTGTTGCCTTCAGGATAGACAGTTTCATTAAAAGTCCATAGTGCCATACCCTGTCGAATGCTTTTTCGACATCTAGAAGTAAGGCGCATGTCGACTTATTGTTATTAAAACCTTTTGTAACCTCTTCGGAAAAACGCAAAAGCTGCTGCGTAGTAGAATGACCCCTTTGGAAATCCAAACTGAAACTTTGGTATACAACCAGTACTCTCCACAAACTTTTGCAGTCGTCCACGTGTTACAGCTTCATCTATTTTGCCAATACAAGACAAGACTTACAGGATGATAGTCTTTAGGAAATGCAGATGTTCACTTTAATTTAGGGATGCACATGACTGCTGCCATTTTCCATAGTTCAGGAAAGGTACATGACTCAAAAGAATAAGTGAAACTAAAGCCTTATTGCTGTCTCGAGCAAGTGTTTAAGCATGTCGTTGGTTACGCCGGCAGGGCCTGGAGGCACGCAGAAGGTTTATAATTGATCTCACTTCTTTCCTCTCGGTGTATTCGTTAAGTTATTTTGCGAAAATTGTTACAGCAAGTAGCGCTATTTTCGGTCTTAGGAGCTATTTTTTTGTGTGAATAGACAGTGTCTAAAATTATCTTGGCCAGAACACATCCGCCTTAACTTTGTTATCAAAAGTATAATCGCTCTCTGTTTTAAGGGCCGTAGGATGAGGTTTCTTGCGATGTCCTATGGATTTGGCAAAACGCCAGGTAGGATGTAGAGTTTCTCGAATTTTTAAGCTAGGCAAGTTTCGATTCCCCCAAGTTTCATTGAGCAAATTAATGAGTGATTTTTTGACCTTTTTGTCAAGTATGTTAAGAATTCGTTTATCTTCGGGACCTCTGAGTGTTACGTAATTACTTTTTTTCCGCTTTCTTAAGTGGAGAAGATATTAATATTGTCAGGTAAGCGTGCTTTACGCGGAGAGGTCGTTACTATAAGAGAAACTGTTTTATGTGCTTGAATAACTGGTCTCATAGCGGGTTACCAAATCATTGAGGGCAACTGATGTCAACGTAGTTGGATTGGCTTCGTTGTCTTGGGTAATCAACTTTAAATTTATTCCAGTCCGTATACCTTCGTATGTAATTCCAAAGAGCTAAATTCTAGAGGACAATTTCGAAAATCCTGGGGAAGTGATCCGAGGAGAGTCCACTAGCGTGGCTAAGTTTGAGTCAATTCATGTGATTTTTGTATACAGTTTCGCTATGGTAAAAAAATACTGATCAGTCTTTAGGTGACAAGGGCACACCCGGGGACTTACCTAAGAGACGATAACAACGTCCCCTTGCCCGGAAAGATTAAAGATTAATCTTGATAGTCACTGCTTCAATTAATGTTCAGTTGGCAAGCGGTATAAACGAGTGGGCTCCTGCTATCAAGGCAATATCAATTTTCTGACGATTAAGAAAGTATTGAAATTCCTTCTTTTGCAAAAAAGGCCGTCCACGTTCCAAAAAAAAATGTGAACTTATTAAAGCTGACGAAGAGAGGTTATTATAAAGACTAAAGAAGATCGTTTAACATATTGCCACTGCTGAAATGGTCGTTCGTATGTTATTTAAATTATGTTCATGGTCTTTTTATTTTGGCTCCATGTTAGCTGCGGATGCGTAGCTCTTCTTGTTCACTGGCTGAATTACTTTCCTAGAAAGTTCTTCTTTAATTCGAGAGTTCTAGGAGGAGGTGCAATTAATTATCTGTACGTATGGCTCTGTGCGATTTGTTGAAGCCAAATGTTTGCGCTTGTGAAAATATTTCTTAGGTGATAAGGGCAACCTCGTTAGTTAGCGTGTGCTCCCCTTGACAGTTAGCGCATTTCAGCGGGACATCTGGTGTCTTCGTGCATCTGGCAGTTCATAATTGCATCCACATTTGACGCACTTAAAGGCGGAGGTACAGAAGGTAGAATTGTGACCAAAAAGTTGACAGCAGCGAAACTGGCCACGTTTGAATACTTGAGTCCTTCAACCGAAATTGAAAGATGATGAAGTGAAGTTATTTGTATATAGAGACCTCAGGTTTCGGCAAATGTACGAGCACTAAAGGAAGAGCTTTTCATTCTTTTCGATAACTTTTCAACGAACGGCCTTTAGTGGGTTAAAAACCTCGATTGCATAAGTGTTTCCTCCACTGCGCTACAGTCAAGTTCGGGAAATTTCTCTGAGCAGTGGTAGTTCTAATTTTTTAAATTTTTTGTGTATAGATATATATTTTTTTTTCAGCGAATAATTAGACTTCTGATTTCTTGTTTAGACTTCGCGTAAATAAAGGTGACACCGTTTTAATCTTGTGTTAGTAACGGCAATAACATATCTTTATCCCTTGGTATATATCTCTAAAAGATGCCAAGAAATATTCTAAAATTTGTTAATAGTAGTTTCAATTATTGTGTAAACTTCTTTGTCTTTTATATTAAGTATTAAACAATTTTACAATTCTGAATTTTAGTATGAAACCCTTGGAACCTTTTTTCTTTAAGGTTATAGCTACAATGTATTTAAGAAATGAATGCTTATTAAAATAGATGTCGTATAATTATCATTATCATTAATAGTAAACAAGCCATTTTTTATTTAATAACAAAGTTTGTTATATTTATAAAGCGGATGAAAAACTTTTTCTCATTCAAACTACCCACAAAAATTAGGTTAGGCTTAAATTTTTTTACAATAAAATGACTATATCATGGACAAAAAATTTCAAATTGCCAAAATGAATATAACTTATTGCTGCCACTTACTGTGTTCATAACTTTAATCATATGGAACTTAGGTCAATAATTCTTCTCCATTAAAATGAATATAGGTATAAGTTTCAACAACTATATCAATTATAAGGTTTGTAGTTTTTTTAAAGTATGAATTTGGTAGTGTCAGGGTTTTTTGTTAAAAATTCTTACACAGTGTGCCCAATATTGCCCCAAAGTTTCCATGTCCTTCGTGTACGACACTAAGGTCTTAAATGATAACCTGATAGCCTTTACTTGAAAGGAGCCGACCTTTGAGAACTTAGAAGTTTGCTTCCTCCCATTAAACTATTAATTACTAGAAAAATTTTAAAGGATAAAACATTAAGTGCTTACCAGTCGTCATGGCCTGTCGGGGTGTTACTATAATATTGTTCTTATAACAACGTTATTTAAACGGGCTAAAGACTATAATCCCATGTAGCTTGGTAATTTCTAAAGGAGCTTTTTAACCTTGCATTGCCCTTATGGCCCAAACGGTTAGTAAAATGTCAGATTGACTTGCTATCTTCCTTATTGCTATAAATTTCGTGTATTTTACACATATATAATATATGTCATTTTCTTTCTAATGGATTTTTACTATTTTATTTTAATCTCCGTAGTAGTCACTCTTAATTCTACGATTATCTATTTTATTTCAGGGTGGAGACTCTTTATTATGTTATCTTCTAACAAACATTTAATCAATTATTTGGTAGCTTTTCCATATAACAAGGACAAGAATAAACACAACCTCTTGTGTTTTGACAACAAAGGAATCCAAAATTTACTAGTTTGTTAAATTTCGGGCAACCTTATTTGACTGAAATTTTCAGAATGATTGGCTCAGGTTTCTAGGAATTACCCGAAAGAATACTATAAATATAGAGCGAGGAATCCCTGTTAAAAACCTAGAGTTGTTTCAGTTTGCTACAGTGTAATAAAGTTTAGCTCGGTTTTCTGTTCAGATATTATTATATTCCGATTACATTCGCTTATCAGAAAGAGGGGCAATGTTTACTACTGCACTAGCCCCTGTACTGATCCCTGCACATGTTATATATAAAAATGTGCGTTAGAGAAGCAATTGTTAGAAGAGTGGAATTTGTATTACTAGATGGTGGGCTCATCCTCAGATACTTTAAATAATCCGGAATTTCAAAAAAAAAGTCGGAATTTTATAGAAGAGCCTGATGATTTTGTAAAAGATGACGTTGAAATGAGTTCGGAAACCTTTAACTCTTTCTCCTTATGCTTTCAAAATAATTCGGAGGATGGTTCTGCCTCACCTATTGAACTTTCTAATATGGTACAAAAGGATTTACTTTTGCATGAAAGGAGAACTTATTTACAAAATGAAGAAAATAATTTATATAACTTAAGAAGAAGTAAAAAAAAAAGGCATGAAAGACAGGATAACTTGAATTTTCGAAATAAAATGCTACCATTAGATGATAAAATTATAACTGCTTTGGAGAAAGAACCTCTTTTAAATATTTGCCTTGTTGAAAAGTCTACTAATATTTCAAGTACGATCTAAAAAAATTTAGGTTTATGCTACGTTCTTTATTTAAATATTTTCATTTTTATTACTACAGAGAAAAAAGTTAATAAGTCGAAAAAGTATAACTCTAAAGGTCTTTTTGAAGTTATTACCAACGACGAGAGAGATGAAAGCCAGAGAGAGTTAGCTTTGCGCACAAGGGCCTCAATTGTTAACTTTAAGACTCGAATGTTGAATGGTAAAAGCAATTTAAGAGGGCTTCGTGATGAAGGAGCTATTAAAAAAAGAATCCCATCTCGTCCGTTTACCATCTTTAAAACTTAAGCCACAGTTTGCAATAACTTACAGAAGCTTTATAAATTAAAAACTATAAATTATGTATGCAACATATCTTCGCTGTAGTATAGACCTACTCTTAATTATTCGTCACCTCCGGTAGAAAGGCGGCTGCTTCAAAGTTTAGTACTGCTATAAATCGTTTTTAACCTTGTTAACTTTGAAAACATTATTTTTTTTTAAATAATTAATTTTTGATTTGACTAAGAATACGTTACGTTGAATTTTTCTTGCTTATTTAGCCATTATAACGCTTACTTTATTATCGCTTTGCTTTTGAAAAATTAACGTTTTTTACCAATTGCAGTACCTTTATAAGAACAATTCAAAGTTCGGGACTCACCTTTCCAAGTTACTTTTTAAACAACTCACAGCTTTAAAAATAGAATTTCTTCTTTCTATTCAACTTAAATTTTCAACTTTATGTTAACAGAATTATATTGCAGAACCGCCTTTAAGATAAAGTGTTATTTTTACTTATCGTTTTGAGGAATGTTTATCTAGCTTTGTGAAGAGAAAGACTGGTTGCTATTATTTTTTTAAAATTTTTTTATAAAGCTTTCTTTATAAACGCTCGGATTTAAAGCGTATCCGGATTAGTAGTATACAATTTGAAGCTTATACATCTATTGTGTATGCTTAAAAGCGTCTTCAAGCCTTAATAAATATTTTATGTACCCTGCAGTGGTGAAATCAATGAGTTAGCCTACGTGTTATTTATTAGTGTTAACACTGGTTAGCAAGCAACTGAATAAAGTTATAAAAAATATAATATTTTTATTTTCATTATTAGTGCAGATTCTCGGTAAAATCGATCGCGGATAGCTTAGTTTTCTATTAAGATCATGTGAGGAAGTCTTCACTGGCTTTATAAATACGAAAAAAAAATTTCTTAGTAAACCTACGTCACTATTAGCTTGTCATAATTACTTTCACATGACCATAATATATTATATAGCATTTATTATTAGATTAATATTATATCAGATGTTACCACTAATATATTACTATTACTACTATGTAATACTATTATCAGAATTATTGTATCATATTTCAGTAAAAATCTTGCATTTAAAGTTATTAGCGAATAGAGTAAGATGTTTCGGCCGCCTATATTTTTGAGAAAGTAAGGGGATTATTTAGGGAATTCAATAAAAAAAACGTGATTTTTCAAGAAATGCCCCCGAGCAATTTTTTAATTTTTTTTTTTCTCTTTCCGTTAGATTACATATAAACTTTATTTTTTTGCAAGCTACTTCCGCCCTCCGATTTGGCCGCCATCCTTGGGAGTGCCTCTTCTGCTGTTTTGTGGGGGGATCTTAACTGCAAGCGCCCTCCGTGGAACAGCCGAGTGGATGACACGAATAGTTACATCCTGGCAGGCCTATGATGATGAGCACGGTGTGCGCGTGCTAGGCCCCAGCAACCAACACACTTGGCGACTATAGTCACAATGGACGTACCGGATATTGCCATACCTAAAGATATCTCTCTACGGCAACTGCAGCGCTCCACGAGTTGTCCTCCGATCCCCTCCCAGTTATTTTCGATTTAGGGGATGAGAAGGACGCACCAAAGACCATTACCCATATTTTAACCAACTGGGACAACTATGCTGATGTATTAGAAACCACGCTGCCGCCGTGTCCGTCATTACCCTCCATGCTCGTCCTGCTGGATGCTGTTGTTGCCCGTTTCGAAACCTCACCTGAGCATGGAATTTGAAGTAACGTGACCCTCCCCCCTCCCCCGATCGCCTGCCTGACGCGCTAAAGGCGCTTATCTGCCAATGTCGACGTCTTATTCGAATAGCCATCTTGTCGCGTAACGCTGAAGACAAACTTGCGCTTAATCGAATTCACAGGTGCATTAGAGAAAGCTAATGGGTTATTTTAACAATAAATAAGAGTGCAAACTGCATCCTATATCAGGATCAGGTAGTAGAAGCCGCTCCTCCTTTTGTAAATTTGTTAAAAAGATCAAAAATTGGGGACTGGCACCACTACCGCCCCTCCGTGAAGGAAATATAGTGACTGGGAGTAATGGAGATAAAGCTACGCTTTTCGCCAATGTTTTTGCTATCCAAAACACGCCAGCTGCTCACCAAACTGCTAATGCTGATGCGTCCCCTCAGCTGACCCTTCTTCGTTATTACGAACCACTTAATCTAATTAATGTTGGCCCCTCCCTCCCCTGCAAGAACCTCTCCAAAACAAAATATTTTTGGTTATCATGCAAAAAGTTAGTATGTTTGTCTCATTGCGTAAAGGTCCCCAGCATGTTTCGGTGCGGATAAAAACCCATAAAACTGTTAATCCGATATTTGGTCAACATACACATGCAAAACAAAAAAAAAAAAATCTGATTATGTTCTCAAAGCAATACAGTCCTTGCGAAAGTATTTATAATTAAAAAAATTTCATAGCCGTTACTATAATCATTAAGAAGTTTGGTATGCTTATTATAATAAATCTTTATTTTTGAACATTTTTTCATTGCAGTTAAAAATATAAAAATGTCTTTATAACATAATCAAGACCAGCGCTTTGCCTGGAGGATTAACACTGAGTTATACTATCATAATAAGAATTTTTTGCTACCATATTAATTTATAGCATAAATACATTTATTTACGCTTTCAAACCTTTGGAGGAACAGTTTATTTGAAAAAGTATCATAAATATGCACAGAGTAGACTAATAACTAACTCTTTCTTTTTGCTTTTCACATTTTGCCTCTCGTGGTTTGTTTTAATGCACATTAGTTTTGTATTGTACGCACATAATTCAACAGCCACCAATTATCATCAATTACATAGCCTCGACAACTTCTCAGTAGACTCTTTGAATTCTTATTTAATTATATAATAATTAATTCTTGAAGTGTTCTCCCTCAAGTTCAACAGTATATATTGATTTATTTTTGAAGTTAACGAGCTTTAGTCATATTCGCCTCTTTACTGCTTATTTCTTGTTTTATATGTCTTAAGGGTTGGAAAGTAAACCTAAAAAGTAGAAAATTAACGTTTACACTAGTATAGAACACCCATTGGTTACGTTTTATTTAAGTTCTTATTAAAATTATCGTTGATTATAATTACATTTTACTGTTATAAAAGTTATTACTATTATTATCAATATTAAAATTATTATTACCGTTATTATTATAAGTATTCAGTTTGTTATCTAATTAGTTAAGACCAACAGGTGCTAAGGTTTCCTAGTATACCCACGAGGCTGTAGGTTATTATTAGTTGATAGAATTTGCTAGAGAGAATGCTGGCCTGCTCAAAGCATTTTCTGTGTTGTTTTTAATTACTTCTGTAAAATATTCAATCTTACACCCTCGGTGCAGATGTAAGTTTCTTATAAATGAAGGGGCGTTGTTATACGGTCGAAAAAAATGAAGAAGTTCTTAACATGCATTTACAAAAAAGCAGCTATTTCTAAGGTTTAACTTGCTCTTTTTGCACATTAGAGGATATAAGACATTACTACTAGTTTTAAATTTGTTAGTTAAGTAGTCAAATTAAGCGACTCACTCAAACTTGTGATTAAAAACTACACCAAGATAACTTAAGTTGTATACGTAACTTAGCGACCGAGAATATGTGTTGTTACCGTAGCTCAGTGGTTTAGAGTATTGTCGCAGCGACTCAAGGTAACGGGTTCGATTCTCTTCGGTGCCAACTCGCATTTTTCTGGTTTGTTGGCTACGTGTACAATTCTCCTATAAACAAAGTACTAATAAAAGATACTTGAACTGCGAGCGTCAGAGGAGACCATCGCCAAATAGTAGTAAGTTGCTCACCGGACAAGGTGTTTCCTTCTACGTGAGATCGGTAAGGCCTTGCATTTTGTTAGATTAAGTTTAAGATTATAGATGTGAACCAGCTTTCCAGGGTCTACGTAAAATTGCTTATTATCAAAAAGCATATGTTTGAGAGTGTAGAATAGTGTTTTAATCAGCAGAGATTTCCAACAACGTTGTCGCAGAAGTTGAAGGATGAATTGAATGTTCTTTAGCAGGGCAGTATCGAGCACAACGGTTGTATTACTTGCGGCATAATGACTCGGGTCACTGGGTCGACCCCAAGAATTTCTTTTTCTTCTGCAAGTTTTTATAGAACGACCCCGTTCGAGTTTGTGCAAGTGCTATTGTAAAGTGGATGTTTGCAGTTGAAGTTCTCCGCCAGCAAATGCTGAGTTCGAGCCAGAGAATATTGTATCGATATCTCTCCCTTCTAATCTTTATTCGAAACGTTTAGACGCTGAGAAAATTTTCATCCATACCAATTTAATAACTTTTCAATTTAACACCTACAGCCTCAAAATCGTAAAGTTTTTGTTATTTACGATGAAAGTGCAGGATGTGTTTTTTTATAAATAAAGCCACTCGGCTATGTCCAGTACTGTCTTTCTTTTTCTATACATATGTGTCACCCGCTTAAACTGCATTTCCGTGACTTTAAAATTATGCCAATATCTGACCTCACAGTCAGTTCTTGGAGTTGGCGCACCCCAGTGCGAAGACTGCTGGCATTTCAGTCTAAGACTCTTTTGTGTACCCCTAGGTAAATTCATAAAGTATAGTTCGAATTTTTTCATAGTTTATCAATGGATTTTGCGCTGAGCACTAATCCTGTTGGTAATGAGAACACAGAGTTACTCATCATATCACTGACTGGGTTGAAGACTTTTATATTTGCCATAAGGCCCGGTCCTCCTGTATGTAACTAGAACTGCCGACTTTGTGATATTAAATATTTGGTTGGACTTTGTCTTCGTCCCTTTTTTTTGCTTCTTTATGAAGCGGCGCATTATTAGGGTAGAATAGGCGTCCCTTTGTAGTTGACTGTGTGCCCCCCTTAGCAATTTGGGCAGCGTAGTTTAACAGATCTGCCTTTTCCGCAAAGTTTAGAGTCGTAATTATCATATCATTATACACATTAAAAAAAAAATTTAATGTGAAATACTGGGGCCTTTGCTCATATATTTGGCAGCGGAAAACAGGGGCCCATTCAACCACATATTTTCTAAGGGTTCTACTGAAACTGAAATGTATTCTGTTTTTCAGGTTATGGATATTAGTCTCTGTTTTAGGCAATCTTATGGGAACTAAAGATAAGAATTTTTATTTTGGTAAATTTGCATGCAAAATCTCTGCTCATTTCAGTAAAAACACCCCGGAACACACCTTTAAGTTTCTTTTCCTCAAAGAGTTGATAAGTGTAGTATTCAAATCCGTCTCGATCCAAAACAGCAATGAACCCGCGAAAGTCATTTAAAGATGAGAATTGTATACGTATGCCATATCTAACATCTTCAGAATTTAAACTGTGATAAAAAGATTAGTTTCTTTTTATTATTGCAATCATTTTTGTTGTTAAAATTATATTAATTTTTAACACAGATAGCACTGAATTGTTCGTATTATTTTTACTATTGTTAGCGTCGTTAGTCTCGGGGTTTAGAATTTAATCTCCTTACAGAACAAATTAATTATTTGAATTATAAAGGGTAACCATTTATTGTTTGTAAGGTACCTCTTAAATCAATTTCTTCAGTATGTATAGTATATATATAAATATAACAGATAGGAGGTTTTTTCTTCCGCCTGCGTAAGTTCATAATCGGGGAGGTTTGACTAGCGGTGGCGCTGGCCGGTGTCCCCAGGCGACCTCTCCCGGTGGTGGTTTTTAGCGATATTCAACAAGAAAGCAAGTGGAGGGAGCCCCGCCTTATATCTCCTGCTTTTCCCATCCTTCGAGATAGTCATTATAGCTTTATAAATAGCGTACACTGGTGGGTACCCCTGTACCAACCTCTTCAGAAGAAGGTAATTTAATTTAAGCGGCTTAAGGTCTTAAGTAGGCTGACCGGTAGTATGGCCAGTGCTTAAAAAAAAAAGGTGGCCGTGGCCTACCATTTTTTTTCTTTCTGTTCTTTTTTCGGTTTTTACCGCGTCTTCAGTTTAACGTTGGTCTAGAGGACCAGTGACATTATAAAGGTAATAAATTTAGTCTAGCGAGCGAGAACAAAGACTAAACGTCTAAAAGGAGTTTTAGTTGAAGTTAATAAATAGCTTAGTTAGTCTAGAGGACAACTAAGTAAAGACTCAGTTAACTAGTTTTACTAAATATTTTAAACGGATTAAGGAAGCTTTATTTAGACACTCGTATTGATAATATTATTATTGTTATTATAGTTACCAAACTGTGGTCAACGCTTGTATTTCTCTTATCATTAGTGCTATATTTTAGTTACTATGACACCGTTATCATTCATGTCGTTACCGATAGGAATGTAGCCGATATTTACGCCGTCTTGAAGTATTTTATAAAGCTTTTTCGTGAACAGTAAATAACGCAATATAGGTAATGGAGATTTAATAGTTTCTTTTAACCTAAAAGTATCATCAATAGCTAAAAGTTTTTCATAGGAGTCTATCTTCTGATAAACTTAATCTAGTTTTATTTGTGAATTTTGAAGTTGTGCTTTTGGTTCCACGACGTAGGCAATTAGTTTTCAGTAAACTTGGAAGTTTTTATCCTTGTTTAAGTATGTTTTAATTAAGACTGTTATAGAGATGTTATTCTGTTGGTCTAATTTTAGTATTTAAAGCAAATTCGTAGTAAAAAGTAGAGGTGTAATAATACGTAAATAAGTAAAATATTTATGGTCCCCATCCGTCGGTGTCTTTCAGTAATATACTCCATCAAATCGTGAGTTCTCAAATAAAGAGCACGTTAATAACACCGTTGTTTTAATTATAAAAAAAAATAATTATTAGCCAATAGCTATTAAAAATTTAAAATATAAACGAACTTTTGTTATACTTGTTTTAGTAATATTAAAGTTTAAAAGAAAAAAATGTTTTTATTTAATATAGAATAAGTGTTAATGAAACAACCTTAAAAAACATAGGAGAAACAAAAAGCTTTATTGTTGTTTTTAAAGATTTATATATATATTCTTATGTTAATTCTAGTTACCTCCGCTCGCGTAGTCTTAAAGCTAAACTGTAGCGCTTATAACTAGGGCGTTATATAAGAGAGAGAAAAACTGGTTTATTGAATTTCTTTACACCTCACCCGAGAACAGTTTAGAAAGAGTGGAGTTATTTACAAATATATAAACTAACTAAAAACGGTGTCTTGCAATATATAGATAATATTATTGAGTACTTATAAGCTTAAATAGACCCCTTGATTGGCCACTTGACTCATAATTTTAGAAGTGTTTTAACTAACCACTAAACAGGAGAGAACATTAATGGTGACAGAAAGGACATAAATGGTTAACCAGCGTCCAGTAAATACGTTTTCTTTAAAGTAGGGTTTCAGTAAACACTTAATAACAGAAAGTAGAACTGCTTTAAGAAAGGACTGTGATATCTTTTTAGTTACAATATGGGGTCTCAGTACATTTTATAGCTTATATAACTTTACCTTGCTTATTACTCTTTTTTGATCTTATCGTTTTATATAAATCTTTGAAGCCTATATTTTAGCAACCTTTTTCGCTTTCGAATAACAAAGCATAAGAAAAAACACAACTAATTGTGTTTTCACAATTAAACCTTAAGAATTTATTTATTATTGACTAAGAACTGCTTAAAGCTTAAATGCAATTAGACCTGATTTAAAATGTTGATAGACTAAAATCGCTTGATTTATAATATATATATTTAATTAATTCATTAGAAAAAAATTCTAAGCTGATAAGGACCAAATCTTGCAATATGATCTGTAAAAATACTGTATATCTTTAACAGAAAAAATATCTTATTTTATCGCCCAACGTTTCCAGTATCTATTTATTGGCAAAAAGCACTTCAACTCGTCCTATCTGAAACGAAATGTTTTGATATCTTAGAAATGATGTACGACACCTACTTGGGCCCAAATCAAGGCCAAGCGGTCCACAAAATTATTAATAAGAGAAAAATTGTTATTTTTTTATAGTAGTAGCTAAGAAAAAGAAGTTTAAGATTAGCAATTTAAAAATTATTTTTTTTTGGTTTTTTTTTGGTTTTTTATTTTTTAATGTTATACAGGCATTAATAATTATTATGTAATAAAATATAAAAAAATATAAAAAAACATAAAATGTGATTAGCCGTTAGCGTTTTGAACTAATTTATCGCCTAGTGTCAGTGCATTTTCCAATTTTAAAAAAAATTATTACTAAAGAGTAATATAAAAAATATTTTCAGGCCTTAAAATAGCGCGACTGGTTCGAATTAGAAATACAGAATTAATTTGGCAGTTTAAGTAAACTTTGCTTTATACATTTCATTAAGAAAGTTAATATTTTATTAAAATAATTGAGTGGTAGCAAAAAAGCAATTGCACTGGAAAGAAGGTGCATAATAGATGCATAAGGAAAAAGCAAAAAATCTTGGAATATTTAAATTTAAAAGCCGATCCTTAAAGTTATGTATAAAGAAAATGGCATAATAATTTTTCCTTTCTGCTAATTATAAGGCTTACAATCTTTAAAATTATAACATTCTCAATAATATTATAAGCACTGAATAATTTATTAAACAACTAAAACCCGTTGAAAAGCGCAGCATTCTCTCAACTAATAATGCCCATCTCAGAGCGAAAGCTCACTAAGGAGCGCTGTGCCCTTTGGGTTCCACACAATGTGTAATAAGGAAAATGGTATGCGGAAATGCTGTTTAGCTTTTAAAGTAAACTCAAATGCTATTTAAGTTAAAGAACTAAACTTAGATTGCACTGATAACTACTAATTCAATTTAGTTTAAATAAACTTCTATCGCTTTGTTATATAGTTTTACATATGTAAATTTACTAATTTTCTATTAAGTAATTATTTTCATAACTTTCAACTTTGCGGGGAGATCAAGTTGTTATTTTGTTTAAATATGGATCCGGATTGCCACCATCCTACAGTTTTTGGAGGCTTGTGTGCCGAATGTGGCCTTGATATATCGACATGGTACGGAACTTCTTTTTCATGAACTATAAGGATTGTTATTTGAATTATTACATAGTTCTATATATAAACTGCAACACAATTTTCTAATAATTTAGTTACCAGGATTTTAAAAACTGCTGCCGACAAAAAATTAGATTTTATAAGGTTACCAGGGACCGAGCTTCACATAGCAGCCACCGTAAATATTTTTTTTAATTAATGTTTCTAAAATAATATTTTAAATAATAAGGATGCCATAGAAAAAGGGAAGCTAGAAATGGAAAGATTAAAAAATTTAAGGAAATTAGCTTTGATAGTTGATTTAGATCAAACACTAATTCATGCTACTACAGTAGAAGAAGCGCCATATATTAGTCATTGGCTGCGAGATCCAAACTTTACGTTAAAAGAAAGCATTTATTACTTTCTAAACTTTTTCTTTTTTATATTTACTGTATAACTTTACTTACTAATTTCTTACTTTTTCATTTGTTGTAATAATTTTTTATTTACTTCAGTATTTTTTCAGCTAATAATTTTGTGTAGTTTCTGTTAATTACTTATTTTTTTTGGAAATTTTTACATTACCATTTTTTACTTAATAATAACAAGTATGTTTTATATAAAGGAGGAGGTTATGGAGTTTACTCTTGATAATTTACCTCGAATTTATTATGTGAAATTTCGACCTCACTGCTTTCAACTTTTACAAAAGCTTGAAGACAAATATGAAATGACAGTCTATACTATGGGATCTCGTTCTTATGCCAAAAAAATTGTAACTTATTTTTGTGCTAATAAAAATATATATAACATTAGTTTTTAATTACGTAATAACTACAGGTTTAAAGTTTCCTTTCAGTTGTTACTTGAAATCTTAGTTTACTTAGCAGTTTATTTACTTTATTTAGTGACCATACTGATTTTTATCGCCGTCGCTGAAAGTCTTGAAACTAAAATTTGAGCTTAAGAGTTTCTGTTGTGTTATTTTTACAACTGACCA
The DNA here is from genome assembly GCF_036711695.1 of Zophobas morio. Classification (NCBI taxonomy): domain Eukaryota; kingdom Metazoa; phylum Arthropoda; class Insecta; order Coleoptera; family Tenebrionidae; genus Zophobas; species Zophobas morio. The sequence continues at coordinate 118,587 of NW_026972211.1, read as the reverse complement.
AAAAAAAGAATTAAATTTTTGAAACACATTTTTTAAAGATATTTTATATATAAGAACAGTTGAAGTTTTCTCTTTTCCTTATTTCTATTTAAATTTCTTAAATGCTTTTTGCAATTAAATTATTTCTGGTCTTTTCTTTTTCCGTCGGTGAGTAGAGTTCGTTGATTTGCAAGTTGAAAAAAAATTTAATTTTAACGTAATATGTGGATATTTAAAAAAGGTTAACTGTACACTGAACATATAACATTTTACCATATATGTAAAGCAGAAACAGTTCATGCCAAAATAATTAATTGTACCGCTTAGTATGTCTACATTTATTTCTATATTTGGTATTTTCCTACGAACCACTTTTTTTTGTGTTTTGTGGGAATTTTATGTTTCATATTTTATATTTTTATTTTTACTATATTAACTACTACCTCTAGCTTTTTGTTAAGTTTTATAAATTTAAAAGGATCAATAATTTTTTGTTTACTTTTATTATAGTTACAAACTCATGTTTTTTTTAAGTATAAACTTATGCACAATTTACATCGCTTGAGACTTTATAGTTTGTTATATTAATTATTATAAATAATACTTTTCTATTATTAAATATTTTTTATAACTTTTTGGTTAATGTTTTTTGTTAATAATTATTATTTAACTTTTTTTTATATCCGATATACATGAACGCTTTATAAAAAATTTATAAGATAAAGCTATTGAAAAGTATCGCATTTATTTTTGTTATATTTTTTTTTTTATATGCAAAGTTAATAGTAACTATTTGGTACAGACTGAATTTCTTGATCCCGATAAAAAGTTTTTTGCTAACCGAATATTATCACGCGAGGACGGCTTTGATCAGGTTATAACGTCGCAACTCTAATATGTAGTTAAAAAAATTATGCTCCACTTAAGAAAATAATAAATATTTTTATTGAATTTGCTTAAAGAAAGAAAGTAGAATTATTTTATGAAGTATTGAATTTTATAAAAAGAAGTTTATATAAAATTTGTACGGAATTTTAGGTTTTTACAAATATTATTAATATAAAGTAATTTTTTTATTATTAAGTCAAAAAAGTATTATTTACATAAAAAATTGTAATTTAAAAAAATAATGAAACTGTATCATAGGATTTTTATGTTATTGAAGGTTCTTATATAAATGGTTATAAAAGAACTTTATAAAATTTGTGTATTATAGCTCTAATAAAATTATTAATATAAAAAAATTACTGTATTAAAATAAAATTAAAAAAGAAATGTTATTAATAAAACTGTTAAGTATTAGAACATTATAAACTTTTATTAGAAGTTTTTAATAAATATCATTATTAATATAATACTTAAGAAGGTTGAACATAATATAATATTAAGAATTTGTAAAAAAATAAATAAAAAAGAACTAATAAGTAACAAAATAGAAATTACTAATAAAATATAGAAAACTATAAGGAAACATAAATAAAACTATTATTAATATCGTTTTAAAGTTTGAAAAAATATAAATTTTTTTTATTACACTGCTAACTTTATAAAGCATTTACTAAATGTTAGTATTAATAATAAACTTTGAAGATTTTAAAAATATTGTTTATATAAAAATTTTTATATATTTACAAAGGAAACTATAATATAATTAATATAAGTTTCTAGTTTAAAAAATATTAATTTTATGAAAAAATTATATAATTTTTTTCAAAATATTATAAATCGCCGAATCGAAATTTGTTTAATTAACAAAGTTGCAATAATTTATAAATTTTTATTATTTTTTCTATTATATTTACTATCTAGGAATTTTCATATAACTAGAGGTTATTTCTTTACTATTCCTTTATAGTTTTGCTTATAATAATAAGTATGAAATAAAACTATTTATTTTAGCTTTAATAATACTTTTTTTTCGCAACGTTTTTATTCAATACATTTTTATACAACCAAACATATATTTAAATTATATTACTAATAAATATAAAAAGAATACGCGTTTTTTATTTTTGTAAATAAATTTTTTTTAAATATATTTTGACGAGCAATTATAATTAAACCTTATTGTTTAAAATATATTCATTATTATTAGAATTTCAAGACGCCCGCGCTAAAGTCATTGTTTCCCCATAAAACATCGCAACTTGTTATTATTGATGATCGTGAAGATATTTGGAATAACATTGCAAATTTGATTCCCGTTTCTCGTTATGTTTTTTTTCACGGCGTTACTGATTTGAATGCCACGCAGAGAGATAGGCAAACTTTTTATATTATTATAAAACTTATTTTTGTTTATTATTCAAATAAAGGAATTTTTATTAAATTTTGCTTATTTTATTTCTTATGTTAACAATTACTGTTAGTATATTACTATTACTTATGCTCATATCGTTTATTATATTAATAATTACTGTTGATATAGTATTAACATTACGTATGATAATTTTATTATTAAATTTCGTTTTATGCTAATTATAGTGATATTATATATAATAATTTATTATTATTAATTTTCATTACACTTTTTATTATTTTGGGAACAATTACCATTAATATATACTATTATCTATGCTTGTTTTCTTTATTATGTTTAAAGTTACTGTTGATGTATCATAATTATTTATTATGCTAATCTTGTTTATCATGTAAATAATTATCGTTTCATACCTATAATTATCATCATTAATTGTTTATTTTGTTTTTTACGCTAATAAATATTGCTGGTATTCTTATTTTGTGCTAATAATTGCTATGAAAACATACAATAGTATTAAATTTTTTATTAATAATACATTTTCGTCTACTGTAGTAATATAAACATTAAATTATTATTATGTTTTTCTTTTAAGTTATTCAACTTTTTAAATATTTAGTATAAATTAGTCGTTTTATATAGTATATATAATGTGTTATTACTTTTTTTTTGTTTTTAGTTGTAATATATATCTCCTTTTTCACTTAATTTTTCGTATTTTAGATTATTATTAAGAAATATGATTATTAATTTTATTTACTATTTTTGCTCTAATACTTATTCTTACAAGTTAATATCTATACTTATTAATTTTTATTATAAGTAGTTATTAATTTACTATTACTAATAATTTAAGTTATTATATTCAATATTATAAAAGTAGTTTTAATTTTCTTCCTATTTTTACTTTGAATTATATATTTTTTCGGTTATTACTTTTTATTTTTTTAAATAATTATTTATATATTTTAGATATTTTTTATATTAAATATAATTTCTCATAATTTATATAGTTATTTAGAGTGTTTTATATTAAACATATTACTATTTATTACACATTTTCTTATAATTATGGAAAATTTTTTATATACAATTATTATTATACTTTTAAAACTAATAGTTATATTTTATTATGATTTATTACATCTTATTAATACATTATTAATAATTTATTATATAATATTAAAATAAAATGAGAAATATATTAATAAGTTTTTTTTTCATAATTATATAATGAATTTTTATTTTAATATAAAATTTTATAGGCCTTATTAAAAATAGTTTTATCGTTTTTATGAATATTTCTATAATATTATTTTCAAAAACTTTTTACTGTATAGTTATTTGTAATACATTATAATTATAAGAATGAAGCAAGTTTAATATATTCATTAAGCAAATTATTTTATAAATTTATTAATAAAAATTATTATTTCCGGTAAAAGTTTATTATTATCGTCTTCTATATATCATTATATCTCTCTAATAAATATATTAATAATTTATTATTAGAAAGCACCAAGAAGAAGAAGAAATTCTATTTGAAGATAATAAAAACTATAAAGTCCCAAGTTTATCAGAACTTGATGATCGTAAATACTATTAACAATAATAATAATAATACTCTTTTTCTTACAAGTATATAATGATAATATTTAAATCCTTTTGTTAAAGTATTATTATTCATTGGAAATTTATATATTTTTTTGGTATAAAATAAAGTAAAATTAACATTTTTTTGTTTTGGTTTTATAATATTATTTATATGTTATACTAAACTATTATTATATATATAATAAATAACTTTAAACTATTATTATTTATAAAGAAGTTATATTTGAACAGTTTTAAGTGTAATAATAATACTTAAATCTATATAAAACTATATATATAAATATATAACAAATAAACTTTAACCTTATTAATATTATATCAAAAAAAAAAATTCAATGTTAATATTTATAAAATATGCAGTTTTTAATATTATTATTATTATAATATTAAAATTGCTACACAAAATTGTTTTTATTAATATTATAAATAAACTTAATATTACTGCTATTTTTACAAAACTTATCGTTGCAGTTCAGATATATTAATAACTATAAGTTATAATAATAAAGTAAATATAATTTTTAATATAAAAATACTTTTTACAGCGCCTGAAGAAATAAGCAAAAGCACTGAAGATGCTGCACTGTACACTTTTAGTCAAAAGCAACGTGAAGTGTATCCTCAATTTCCTCAATTGTTTATCGCAAACACGCCCAAGTCTGTATTAAAAAAAGAGTTAACAAAAGTATATTTTATTACTTTTTAATAAGAAAACTTTTTTTATTATATATTATTTTTATAATAAAAAAGTTAAGGTTTAGCGTATTTATTACTTTAAAATTTTTAATAATGGTAAAACTTTTATTGTTTATACTTTATAACATCTAAAAAAAAAAAGTTATTTTTTTCTAGCGCATTTATTATTTTTATACATTTTTTTTAAAAGTTTATTATTATTATATATGTATTATTATATTAAGAAAGATATTATGTTATAATTACTATCGGCATTAGCGATTTTCATTATTTTTATATTTTTTAATTATTATAAAACTCTTATTATATATTTTTTTATTGTGTTAGGAAAGATTTTCTATAATTATTAGTATATTCTTATAATTTTTAATAATAAGAAAACTTCTATTATTAATTTTTTTGGTTATATTAAAGAAGCTTTTTTTGTTATTAACTTATTTTTTTAAAATAAATATTGTTGTTAGCCTAATTTTTACTCTTACTCTTCAATATTTTATATAATAATAAGAAAATTTATTTTTTTTATACTAAAATGTTTACCATTTAACCTTTTTAAGGTTTGTTAAAGTATTCTACACATTTATTAGCTGAATTGTGCGCTTCTTTAGCGTTTAATAGAAAAGTTTGCTTATTTTTTTTCCTTTAAAGTCCCGCGGAGTGCAACTACACTTCATGAATTTTTATTCTCAATAGGCAATAGCCAGTTGCACATTTATGGCGGCCTCCCTCACCGATGAATATAGACTGGCTTGGTTTATTTTTCTAATTGTTATTATTATTATAATCATAATTTTTTTATAACATTTTGAAGGAGAAAAAAGGGAATGAAGCGTATATTATCTGATCTTTCTAAAATCCTCTTCTACAATTTTGATCATGCGGTTGTCCAGTTGAGGGCGTGCCGACTTTCTTTCGGGCCGGACGAGTACAAGTAACTCTTTCATATTTTATTTTAATACTATTTATTTATTAATTACAATAATATTTTTATTACCAATACTATTAATATATTTAATTATTAGGTTTATATATATCATCTTTACTTTTGTTTTATATTTTATTATCTTTTATAACTAAAATGGTATTTTCTATTTTTATTATATTTATCTATTAAGTTTATTAAGTTTATTATAATTATAAACGTTACTATTTTTAAATTTTTATTGTATCTATTATTTTATTCTACAACTATAACGATATTATAGTATTTTTTTGTTATGTATGCTTTTATTATATATTATTTTTTTAATATTATTTATTTATTTACTTCTCGATATTACTATATAAATATTTTTAATTTTTGACTAAATAATACTATTATTATACTTTTTTTTATTAGTTATATATAAATATATAGATACTTTTACTATTTTTATTATTATTTTCTTGTTTACGTAGTGCTATTATTATTTTTAAACAATTATTATATTAACTTATCAACAGTACTAATGCAATATTTTAACTACTGATTATTATTATATTTAAACTTTACTTCTTAATATTATTTACATTAAACTTTTGATATAATTATTGTTTTCCAACATTTTCTATACTGAATTTTTTTTTATATTTACATTATTACTGTTACTTTCTTTACTTTACTTATTAATTCTTTATATTATTATCGTATTTAATAATTATTTAACTTTTTTAATATTATTATTTTATCATATCATTCTTGTTACTTTTTTTCTTTTCTTTATATTTTTAACTTTGTAAATACTATTATTTTTCTATACTATATCAATATCTTTTACATTTAAATTATTATTTTTACTTTTTATATCCTATTGAACAATGATATTTTTACTTTTGAATTCTGTTATTTTTATTATATTATTATATTTAGTTTTGTCATTGTTACCCTCTTCATTCTATTGATTACTGACCTGTTATTTATTTACATTATCATATTTATATTTTTAGATAATTTTTTATTTTAATTTTTTAAAAAACTTGTAATACTATTTTTTTATAGTCTTTAATTGTTTCATATATAATTTTTAAGGACTTTTGGAAGTTCTGAGAAAGATGATTTTCCTATCTTGTGGAATTTATTATTTCCGTCTGCTCCACTTCATGATCCTGATGATGTCTTGTTCAGCTTATATGTAACTTTTTTACATATTATTGAAAAAAGTTATAATTTTTATAGCTACTACCAAAAATTTTTTAACAAGAAAGGTTTCTTTTAAGTTAAAGCTTGTTAATATATTATTTTTGGTATTATTCCTTTAAAACTATTTTTTTCTATGGGAATCAAAAAAGTATATATACATTTTTATAATTTTTTTTTATATTTAGGAATTATAATTATTTATTAACAAAATAAATTATTTTTATAAAAGTCGGAAAAAAGTTAAATATATTTTTATTTTCCTTTTCTCTTAAATTTATTACTTACCAAACTTTCTTATTTTTTTAAGAGAAATGATAAAGTTAAAGTATCTTTATCATACTTTTTATAAGTTGTTTTCCTTATTATTACTTTAAAGTTAACGATTTATTTTTTTTGATATACTTTCTCTGTTATTTATGAATTGTTTATTATTATATATTTATTAAAAACTTTTTTTTATTTTATGCAAGAATTAAAAAAAAAGTTGATATATTTTTATTATACTGTTTTTATTTTTTTGGGTTTTCTTTTTGTTTGCTAGAAAGAAAATTATATTATACAATTTCGTTTCAATTTCTTTGATTTATTTTTATTATTTGCTGAATAATATTTTATATTACACTCTCTTTTTCTTATTATTATATACTTAAAAAATAATTTTTATTATACTTTTTGGTCTTTTTATTTGCTCAAAAGGAAATTATGTTATTACATTTTCGTTTCAATTTTTATATTATTTTTAAAAAAAATTTATTATTATTCTTAAAATATATTCATAATAACTTATATAACCAGACTGTCCTTGAGAATGTTCACTTTCTTTATTATGAAACTTTTTCTCATACTGAAGAGGCTGACTGTGGAAAAATAATACCACAGCTGAAAGGCGATATTTTAGCAGGAATAACCATTTTGTTTTCTGGTGTTTTTCCTAAAGATTCAAGAAATATTACTACTAACGAACTTATGCAGAACGTAAAAATTCTTCTTCTTCTTCTTACTATTATTACTATTATAATTATTTTTAACACAATTGGCACTTTTAGGCAATAAAGTTTGGGGCCAAAATTACTGACGTATTGGATGAAACTGTGACTCACGTTCTTGGGATGGTATGTTTTATCATATTTGCGATAAACTTTTTTTTTATTAAGTTTCTTTATGTTATTATTATATATATATATTCTTTGCAAAATGTTTGTACTCTTATGAATTGTATTATGAACTTTTTTTTGTTAAATTTATTGTTTAATTATAATTTCCAATAAGAAATTTTTTGGGGGGGGGGGGGGGGGGGGGGGGGAAGATAATTTTTTTATTACAAATTGTAGCATTTTCTATACTTTACTTATAAATTATTATAAATATTTATTAATAATTCTTCAAGTAATCATTATATACTATAAAAAATTATTTTCTATAAGCTTACTAATAACATGAAACTTTTGACTTCTATTAATCCTTTATTCCTTTATATTTTATATTATTTTACTTATGAATATAATTTTTTAGTACTTAAAAATATTTATAAAGTTATTTAAAATATTTCTTTAGTAAGGAAATTAACGAATAGAAAAATTTTTTGCCCTTTTTACTATTAATTCAATTAGTCTGAATTGTTCAAAAGATGTAGCTCCGCTTTGTTTTAAGACTTAGACACTGCTTTAAAAATAATGACCAGCTTTGTGAATCCACCAATAAGCATAATTTATGAATTTTATTTACCAACAATTTTTTTTTATTTTTTATTTTATAAACTTTTTTTTACTTTTATTTGTTTCTAATTTTTTGTATTTCGGTTGACTCCACCAATAAGAATAATTATAAATCACATATTATTATTGTTTTTATGTTCTTATATTTATTTAATAAATTTATTATCTTATAAACTTTTATTTAACTTTTATTGTGTTTTTCAAAAATTATTATATAAAATATACAATTTTCATAACAATCGCAATATAATAAATTTTTGTATAAATTTATAATTAATTAAAAACTTTTACTTTTATATTTATATTTATTGTTTTTTTTTGGTATTGTTATATAAAATGAGGAAATAGTTTACCTTTTTTTAAATTATAAAATATACTGAAAGTTATCACAACATAACAGAACCACACATTTTATTTTTTAGTTTAACAAATATAAGCAATATTATTAATAATAACAATTAGACAATATTTTATAATATATATTTTCCTTTATAAATATTATTTAAGTTATGCTTTATTTTTTTTTATAAATTTTAGTTTAAAACTTATCATATGTTTCTTTATTAGTTATGGAATAAAAATTATAATTTATTTTTTTCTTTTTAATTAATAAATTAATAAAGTTTTTCTTATATTGATTCTTCTTTTAAAATTTTATTGTAATAGTTATAATATTTTTTGTATATAATAATATATTTCGTTTCTTTTTACTTGTGAAAATTATCAAAGTTATGCTTATATTTTTTTTTTAAAAAAATTTTGTTAATAATTTTAATATATTTCGTGATATTTTTTTTAATTTTTTGTAATAATTTTAATATTTTTTGTTTATAATAATACTTTCCTTTTCTTTTTAATTATTAAAATAAATAAAGTTATGCTAATTATAATATTTTGTAGTTAATAACATTCTTTTTTCTCTTTTTTTAATTATAAATACTAGTAAATTTATTTTTTTCTGATAATTTTAGTTAAAGAATTATGTTTAAAAATTTTTTAAGGCTCGTTTTTTATTCTTTCAATTATTAAAATAAGATAAAAAATTTTCTTTTTTTATACGCTTTTTATACATTATTAGCAGTTTTATTATATAAATATTAATATTTGTTATTATAATGTATATACTTCTCTTTTTAATTATAAAAGTTATGCTTATATTTTTTTATTTAAAAAATAATTGCAATAATATTATTTTTATATAACAATATCTTTATCTCTTTTTAATATTATTAAAGTTATTCGTTTATATATATATTTTTTTTACTTAACATATATTTTTATTATAATTTTATTTGCAACTTATTTATGACTAAAAATAATTTTTTTTATAGTAAGTGTATCGTAATTTTTACTTCTATTTATTATTATGAAAAGCGATTTATTATAATTATACTATTAATAAAAAAGATGAACTATAAATCTTGTATAAATTGATGTATTTATTATATTTACTTTCAATTATTTTAAGAAAACTTTGCACCATCGTTAACGTATTTTTTATAATAATGTGTTTCATTTTTTTTTATAAGTATTTATCATGTTTTTATTATTTTAAGGCGTATTATAATAATTTGTAAATGAAAATAAACTTTTTCTATTAATGAAAGTTTTTCTTTTAAAAGTTTTTTTATATATACTCTTTTAAGGATTATAATATATTACTATATACTTTTTTCTTTGTTTGCGTTAAGGTTTTTTTTTTCCAATACTTTATATTAATTTATTAAAAAAATTGAAGTATTTATTACTTTTATTATTTTATTTTATTTTATATATATATCTTTTACTTTTATTTTCTTGTAGTAAATTTATGTTTAATCTGCAATACATATAAATAAAATAAGCAATTTTAGGATGTAAAAAATTTTATTTATATTTAAAAAAGGTTATTATATTTTGATAATGTTGAAGAGAATTATTAAATAACTGGAATTTAAAAATTGATAAATCTTTATTTTTGTTTTAACTAATTTTAATGTCAATATATAAAAAGTTTTGACAATATACAAATATGAAAAGTATATATTAAAAGATAAACAACTACTTAAAATAAGCGCTTAATAATAATATAAAAGAATTGGAAATTATTTATATTTTCAAATATTATAAAAATATAAAAAATAGATTTTATTAATTTTTTAACACAAGAAGTAAAATATTATAAGAGTTAATATAAAAAACTGTTTATGCGCAAAAGTTTAAGAAGTTTAAAATTGAATTAGAATTTTTAATATTTATTATTTAAGTCTATAATGCTTATAACAGCTAAAAAGCATAAGCAATTATTAAATAAAAATCTAAAAATATTATAAGTTTTTTATTATTATAAAAGTTCAAAAAGCTTTTAAAAATTGAGGTTTAATATATTTTCTTTTTCTTATTTTTCAAAGAATCGTAATAACTACTTTTAAAGAAGTTTTGAAAAATAGAAAAGTTCTGTTTATATATGAAATATAATTATAAAATGTTTTATTTATTTATATTAATTTACTCATTAGGAGATAATAACTACTGATATTTGAGAAGTTTACATTATTATAATATTTATTAGAGGACTATAACCACCAAAATTCAAGATGCTCGCAGATTGGAGGGAATAAAAATTGTGCATGTCAATTGGTTGCGTGACTGTATTGCTCATTGGAAACTTTTACCTGAAGCTGTGTGAATTCGTTATTTTTATTTTGTTATTTCGTATATAACTTTTATTATTTTTATATTTTATATTTATTGCTATTTTATAAATTTTAGTATATGCTAATATTATTATACATATCGTTTATTAGAAAACATTCAATACTTTTTTTTTATATTCTTCTTTCTTTTTTGTTATTACAATTATATTATACAAATAGATTATTATTATTATTCTAAATTTTATGAATTATATTGTTTATAAGAAGAATAACATTTTTACTATCAACTATAATTTTTTCAATAACACTTTTATTATTATTACTTCGTAATTTTGATTAAAATTTATAATTATTATTTGGTAATCTACATTTTTATAATTAATTTTTACTGCTAACAATATTTTAAATTTAATTTATTGTTACTTAATTATTATTATAATTTAATATAATGAATTATATTATCCTTGTTATTATATTTTTATATTATTCAATACTTTATTATTCTTTAATGTATTTTATTTTTTTATCATAGTATTTAACAGCTTCTTTTGTTATATATATTAATATTTTGAAATTTTTTTAAAAGTCTTAAAATTGTATTTTATTATAAAAAAAATTATATTAATAATATAAAATATTTATTTATTTATTATTAATACATATAATACTTTTTATTTTGTAACAAAATCCTTAAAACTTAATTTATTTATAAATATAAAACTTTTTATAACTTGTATTTTGTAATATCTACTTAATATATAATGTATTTATTCTTCTATAATTTCCATTAATAAAAAATTTATAAACTTTTATTAATTTTTATTAGATAATTTTTATTAGTTAAATTTAAACTTTATGCAAACTTGTTATAAATATATTTACTATTACTTTTGAGATGTAAATGTTGATAGTAATAAGAGCTAAAGATTTATTTATTTTATTATTGATACCCTTATTTAACTTTTTATCAAATATTATTTTTTTTTAAAAATAATAAAGTATTACTTTTATTAGTTATTGTATTTTTATTAATATTTTGTTATAAAAAAAGTTTTTAAAAGTAACAGAAATTTTTTATCGACATTTTTATTTACTTTTTATTTTTTAAATACAGAAATATCAACTGTTTTATGTTCCTGTGGGTAACACAAGCGCGCGGTTAGCCAACTTGCTTATAAGAAACTTTTATATATTAATAATACTTTTAAAGTTACTTATATTATATTATTTATAGTGTTTGATATAAACTTTATAGAATATTCTAAAAGACAAAAGTTTATTGAAAGCAGCGTAGTAGTAATTTTTTTAAAAAAGTTTTGAAAGCACAATGTTATGATAAAGAAGTTTAAAAGTTTAAACTTTTTAAAATACTTGTAAAGCTAACAAATTTCTTAAGGAAAATAAAAATATACATAAAAGAAATATTTCTTATTAATAAATAAAAACAATTTTTAAAGAGAAATTTGCTCAAGTAATGAAATGAAACAAAAAAGTTGTGAACAAATTGAATTTGGTACTTCTTTTTATATGATAAAAAGTTTTTAGTTATTGATAGTTTTTATTTAATTATATGATAAAAAGTTTTCTTTATTGATATATTTATAAATTTTTAGTAAAAAACTAATTTTTATAAAACTTTGATTGTGCTTCTCTATACATTTTTTGAAGATAATAAAACTATAATTATGCTTCCCTATCTTTTAAGAGTAAAAAAAATTTTATTATCAAAAACTACAACGATAATAGTAATATTTATAAGAAAGCTTGAAATATTCAATATTTAGTGAATCCGTCAAAAAAAATTTGCGCTGATGAAGAAGACGAGCATAACAGCAGCGAATCAACTGAAGGCATTCTGTTTAATAGTAGCGTTACGGAAAGTGACGACGGTGATTGGCTGGATATGGGGGATGTATTGGACGAATAATATTTTTTTTATAGGAATTACAGGGGAACTGCTAGAAATAAAGATAATAATATAAAGCAGATCTCCGCAATCTTCTACTTGGTGTATTTTAAACTTCCTTTGTTTAAAAGAAAATATAGTATACTGTGTTAGAAAAGTTAATTAGCTCCTTTTTTTTTTTAATTTATAAAAGGTTGGTTTTCTTTTGGAAATTCTGAAGCAGTTTATTATTTAAAAAATTGTATGTATAATAATAATACCGTTACAAAACTTTTCTCTGGTAACGATGTTAATTTATACATAATTTATATATTACTTTTGAAAAGACTTGCCTTATATTTGATAATAAATTTCTTACATGGATTAGACCGAGTCTACGGTAAAAGTAGTAGTTGATCCCCGTGGTGATGGTTAGTAACCATCTACTATGCGTTGGTCCTTGGGCTTGAGCTGAAACACTTAAGTAATCTTGAAGAATATCTTAATTTCACTTTAAAAGAAAACATTACAAAACAAGGATCTTGATTATGGTTACCTTGCTTCGGATTAAGGCTCTCAGGCGTTCCCTGATTATATAACTTTTTTTAATCAAGTATTATTTTAGCCTTTTAAGGGATATGTAGCTCAAGTTACTGATTTTTGGAGCGAAAATCATGGTAATTTTCTTTTTTTACTGTTCGTTGTTTGGAAAGAGAACTGCTTGTAAACTGAAAAAAATACGTCCTCGTAACATCTGTTATCTTTTAGAATTTTTATTCATAGTTTTTAATAATTTTTTTTGCTAAATAGTTGATTATTTTCTTTTTTTATAACGAATACTGTGTATAAAGAGTTCGCTTTAGTAATTCACCAATGCTTTTTAATTGTTTTAAAATATATTTGTTTCTTAAGAGTTTAAAAAATTCTTTTACGTCCTTTTACTAAACGCCTTGAAGCAGTTTGTAGTTAATAATTACATATCTATGAAGATGGCAGTGAAAGAGTCTAATAAACTTCGAGTTTTTTTTAATTAATTGGTTAAATTGTTTGGACCATTTTATAAAAGAAAATTTCTATTTTAATTCTAATATTACATTGTTAGGTAAATAATTTCTTAAGTTAGTGGCAATTACGTATCTGCTACTCGGGATCGCGTCCTGCCCCCCAAGAAAAATTTGTTTTACTAGATTTGTGGGGTTGTGAGATAATAAAATATGACTGAATATTTTATATTGCAAAAAATGAAATCATTAAATAAAATAAGCCCACCCTATTGGGGGGTGGGGGGATCTTACTTTTGATAAATGCACAAACTTCCTTCTTTTATTCCAGTCCTGACCCTTAACCTACTATCCAAAATAGTGGGCTCGATTAACATTGGCTTCTTAATTTCCTTTTTCTTTTCTTATTTTACTTAAGACGGATTTTACATCTTTTCTTTACAATATTTTTATTATGTTTTTAATTGCCAGTTGAGAACATTATGAAATTCTTTAGTAATTACAACGGCCTTTAAATCCTTTTTTTGCCCTCTCGGTAATAAGTTATTTGATCTTTTACTGTAAATCTTATTATCATAAAGTCTTGTTTCTTGGAGAATTAGGAATGTTAATATTCCTAATAAAAATGGCTTAAAAAATTAAAACCTTTTACTTAACGAGTTTTTTTGGTTCAATCAACTTTATTTAAACATAGATTCGTTTTAAGGGTGCTATAATTTTTTTGGTTCCATTTAATCCCTGCCATTTTTTACAATTATAGTTTCATTAGTGTAATAAGTAATATTTTCAGTCATTTTTTGTTAACACTTAAAGTTAAGGGTTAGGTTCATATCTATAACCGTGAGAGTTGGAAATTATTAATATAATACCATTTGAGACATTTAATTGTATTTAAAATTCATCCCATAAAGCAAAAATTAAAAAAATATATTTATTTATGAGAAAAATCGTTTAAAGGTTTATCGAAACTTGACTTTGAAATTAAGCAATTTGTTCTCTATCCGGCTTACTATAAAGAACGCGTAAAGACCGCATAATATAATAAAAGTAACGCGTACTATACAAGGAGTTACTTAGAAATTTAGACGGTACATTAATTTACAGAACCTTTGACTTGGAGTAAAATACTTGTTTGAAAAATGCATTTAGGTGAGTATAGTTTTGTACTAAACTTCACAAGATATATTTTACTTATAAAAAAAATAAGATATATATTTGACTATGTTATAGTATAAAATATCATTATATTAAAACAGCCAATTTATGATGCATTTAAATTCACGAAATTTAAATATCCGCTTTATTTCAACGAACTGCTTTCAATAACAGAAAACTATTATTTGGGAGTAAACAAAAATAAAGCGAACTTCTGAACTTAAACAAGCGAGAGAGGAGCGTGTAAAATTTTTCTCAAGTAATTGATTTCGTATAACATAATACACATAAAATTTTGCCGCTATTAAAAATTGTCAATTTTTATTAAATTTTCGAACTTGATCCCTACAAAAACCTAGAGTGACCACGCTGACTTAAAAAAAAGTTTGGAGAAAAATTTGTTATAACTTATTTTAAGCGGTAAAAGATAAAATCGTAGTGAACTTTAAATTTCATTCTGTAAATCGGTTAAAAGGCTGCTTTGCCACTAACACAATTTTTTCCGCTTTACGAATCTTAAAGTGTCAAGCTTATCAAAGTAAACTTGGTAAATAGCTTTGCATACAACTGTTAAATAAGTTAACTGACAGTACGCAGAGTCCGGAAGTAATAAAAAGACTAAGCAAAACAATTTATTAATTATATTTTATTAAATTGAAAACTATTTCGGTTGATACTACTATTATTAACGTTAACTTGGATGTACTTCTTTTAAAACAAATGAAAAGAGCATTACTCATAATTAGTAAAGGTCACGAGTGCGAATAAAGAGTAGAACAGTCATCCTCACTCAGAAAAGTTTATTTAATCATACGAACTTAAATTATCAGGGACAAAAAAGATAAAAGACATAAAATCTGTTCTATTTTTTCTTCCAGGGTTGAGCAATCAAAAGAATAATTAATACTATTAATAGTATTACACCTACAATAGCCATGGTCCACCAAACATTTTTCCACCAAAGTCTACGCTTCACTTGGGTCGAAGTTTTCTGGAATCTATTAGCGCCAGAAACTAAAGCTTCACTTTTGTCATCTATATTTGTAAGTTTTTCATCTCTTTCAATTACCTGTTAAAAAAGAATCTAAAATTAAAGAATAAATTTTCAAAAAATTTTCTAAATTTACCTGGCTAACATTCTGTCTCATTATATCGACAACTTCATCGACTTGTCTTTGGGTGTCCTGAATCCTTTGATCAGACATTTTAAAACTTGCTAAAAGCAAACTGTTTTTAAAAGGAATAATAAAAAATCACAAACGTCTTGTAAAGTCGCAAACCTTGAAAATGCAAACAGTCAAGGAAGAGCAAAAAACTGGACCCAAAGTGTCTGGAAGCAAAAGGCTACTTATTAATTCTCCTGCCTAATATGGTTGACTAACAGTGAAATTGGTTTATTTAAGAGAAAAAAAGATACTATTTTAGGGAAACACTAAAATTACTCTTATTCAAGTACAGCCAATTATAATGTTAAATAGGGAAAACGGGTTCGTAATAACCAATCACTAATCCAAAAAAGTATATTTCTCACAATTGA
This sequence comes from Zophobas morio, assembly GCF_036711695.1. Lineage (NCBI taxonomy): Eukaryota > Metazoa > Arthropoda > Insecta > Coleoptera > Tenebrionidae > Zophobas > Zophobas morio. The sequence goes on along the minus strand of NW_026972211.1, from coordinate 101,990 downwards.
TGAACAAAAAAAATTTTGTGTAACAAATTAAAGCTAATTACTATTTAATCTTATTATCGGCTAAATGACGCTTTAAAAATATCTAAAATATGATTTTCTTGGGCAATGGAAATGGGGATAGCTTTAATTGGAACGGTAAAAGATATTGTGGCACAACTCTAGTTTTTTAAATTATAGTGAATGAAATTTTGTGTTGTGCTCTTTTATACTATGAAGTACCTTTATTGTTACGCCATTTGACATTTCTCAGTAGTTAATAAATGACTGTAAATTTATTATATTATGTACTCTTGTTCACACTTACATCGTCGCTTAACGTTTTGGAACTTCCATTAAAGCCCTTAAGGGCTAAAAAAAATTTTCTTAATATAATCAAAGTAAGTCCTTATATAAATGAGGCCGAATTTTTCTAAAACAAAAGTTTAAAAAAGTGTTTATAGAAAATTTCCCTATTGCAAATGGTTCTCCTAGCTCAAGCTAAAATGAACCAGGCAAGCTTCATGATATATTTAAAACGTTTACAAAGGAATTCAGTTGGTAAAAAGTTGTCATTAAGTACATTAATAGATTTTTTTTGGTTTTCATCGCAAGCAAGCAATAAGGTTATTAATATTTGTGTTGCTACATTTTTATTAGTTTCAGGTTTATAAAAACGTATAATTGCCCGGTCCAAGTTTAGGGGTGGGTGTGAAACATTTTAATAAACTTAATTATCTCTCTACATTACCTTGGCGCCGCAGTATAATGATGAGACTGCTTACAGTAATGCTACAGTCGACAGGATACGTCCTTTTTTATGCTTTAAGGATCAAGGAAGTAGATTCTCCAGATACAAGGGAAGTTAAGTTTTATTGTTATCGAATTACATAAAGCACACTTACATTTTACTATCTACTTATACGTATATAAAAAGTTAACTTTTTGAGACTTTATATGTAAATACTTACCATTACCTACTAGGGAGCTGGGTAAACAGAAAAACAAAAATATATCATACGTCTAAATAACATTCAAAAAGAATATTGGATATGCTTACCTTTACCTACTAGAAATCGTAAACATAAAAAACTTAGAATTAACTCAAAAATATTAATATAATTTTTTATAGGTCAATATTTTATTTCTAACAAAGAATATTAAATGCTATTGTCATAATTACATCCAGAGACAGGTATTAGATACCCAAAGTCAAATGACAATAAAATTAAAGATGCCCTTGACCTCGTTAAGCTAAACCTAGTATTAACCCTTTAACAGGCAAAACTCGGGCTAAGGTAGATTTGTTTTACGTTCACTGGCAACTCAAATTTACTACTTTTTAATGTTTAGTTGGTTGCTGCCTAATCCGTTAGAACATGGTACTCAAACTTACCAAAGACTGTTTCAGAGACCGAGCCTGTGGTTTAAGGTAAATACTGGACCTAGGCGACAAGTGGTAAAAATAGTAACCAGTAACCTATAAAGATTTAAGCGGTAATGGAGTTTAGTTAACTTACCTTACCTTCCCCCTTATGTATGCCCATTCACTTTTAAAAAGTATATTCGGTTTAATTTTAAAATGCATCTATGTAATATAAATAAAAACTAACATTACGCCGGTTGTCCTAACGTAAAAATCATTTTTTTAAGAAACTTCTTTCCTGCTTTACAGTTCAAGTTTAACAAATTAATACTTAAAAATAATTCAACTCTAAACCAAGAAATATTTAACAATACCAATAATAATTAAATACACCTTTCCCCTTTTTTAAAAGTCAAACAAAGTTATAATATAAATAATAATAATAAAATTTGTTTATTGAAAATAAACTAGTCTACAGCGTTTAAATGTTCTGCAAAACAAATAGATTATGAAATCAAGTATGGAAGTATAACGGTTTCTATTTGCTTAAAAAAGGCACCACAAAATAGTATAAAGCGAAATTCATAGCTTTAAATATGTTTAGTATTCAAACTAATATATCTAATTGTAAAACTGAGAGAGGATGACTCCCTTATTAGATAATACTATCAAAATTTAGTTCAAAAAGTTAGTCTTCAAAGAAGCAGCTTGTTTAAATTAAAATAAGTAATTGACAATATAATATCACAAATTTTATGATATAAAATTATAAAGCCACTAATCAATATTTAAAAAAAACTATAAATCCCTTAAAACTTAAAAATATTAAAAAAAAGTTATCCTCACCACCTTCAGAGGTAAAGGTTCTACATATTACTAAAATAGAAAATAAGAATTAAAGCGTTTAAGTTTCGCCCAATTTCTCGTCATTAGATGGTAAAACGAGGATAACAATAAATTATAAAAACAAATAATTATGTATAAAAAATATTAAAAAAGTTAAAAAAATAAATAAATTAAAGGTAAATTACTAAGCAGAACAAAAATTAAAAAAAAAGTTGTCATAGTTGTCATATCTCTGTTCAGACCTCCTCATATAAAAGTAGTCTTAACAAGAGTTTTTAGGTCGCTTATATGTTTTGTCACACAACTAAAGGACAACCACACGCCGAATAAGAAATATAAGCACAGCGAAATGGATTTAAAAAAATTCTCACGCAACGTTAAAAATTCGCTCAACATTCTGTTTAGCCAAGTGTAATAATACCAAATTAGTAAATTTCTGAGCCAAACATTAACCACGTGCATGACATAAAAAATTGGTAATGCGTAAAAGAACTGAAAAGGTCGATAACTTTCTAGAGTTTTAGCCCCTAACTTGAGGGAGTGCACCTTATATCTATTATTGGGTTATTAAGGCTAATTTTCTCAGCATATGTTAGAAGAATTTAAAAGATAATCAAAATTTAATAAAATTAGTATTGATGTATAGAATTTTTGGGTGGCCTCAAACCCCTTGGCTTATCAAATAAATATAACCACCAAACTTTTTTTAAATATAAATACACTTTTAAAAGCCTTTGTATAATACAATTGTGCCAGTACTCTATTTTTAGATTTTCCTACTCCTCGCTTCTTAGGATTTCGTTGAGATTAACAAATGTAATGGGTATGGGTACTTTTAAAAATTGTGAGAACAGAGAGGACATACATTTCTTTTAAGAAAAATAATATAAAAGAATAACAAAATCACGCTAAACTTTAGTTAAGCGAGTGCTGGAAGAATTATTTATAATTAGTTAGCAGGGGCAGATGTTCTTTGAACTGCGAACTGAGGATTAATAAGTAAGAGTCAAAATGTGGGATGTTTAAAATTTAAGTTTCTTACGGATTTGCGACTCAACAAGGCGAGTATTAGCTAATTAATGTCAATGGTAGTTGTAAAGTTAATAGCACCAAGTATATAAAGTATATAAATTTATTTTATTATAAAACCTGTTGTCTGGGGCTCCTCCCTTCTAGGTGAAGAGCTCATAGTCGGGCAGGCCTGGCTGGGCGGTGCTAGCTTGTGTCTCCAGGTGGCCTCGGGTCTTGGGCCTTAGGCTGTCTCTCCCGGTGGTGGTTTTAGCGGTTTTTCCGTCACACCAAATGAGAGTCCGGGCCGGCTAACTTTCGCTCCTCCAACCCTTAGGCAATCATTACAGCTCTACAAAGGAGCTTACTCTGGTTAGCACACATGCCCCAATTCCTATAGAAGAACGGATTTTAAACTAAGCGGTATAAGGTCTTAAGGAGACCGCCTAAGTTTACCAGTACCTAAAAAAAAATTTGACTTCTTCATTTCCGCTCCGCCTTTTTTTTCTTTCTCTCTTAACGTTTGCCAGAACCTTGCGCCTTTATTATCGTAGTTTAACGTTGGTCTAGTGGTCCGCAATTTTGTTTGAAGATAGTTTTTGTCTAGAGGGCTAATACAGTATAATGCCTAAACGTCTAGAGAGACTTTTAGACAAAGTTAACAAGAAATTCGTTAGTACAAAGAATCACTGTGTTAATTGTTATTAGTGATATTAAAGAGTTTAAGACAGATTTAGACTTTTTTTCAAATACCAAACAAACTAACTTGTACGATGACAAGAGTGACTAATTTACGTAATATGAGCACGTTGTAAAACTTATCCTTCTCGGCTCTTGCTACGTAGATATACTTAGAAAATGCAAATCTAGTTTTAATACTTTTAAACACCTTTGCCCCGAATTTTCAGAGCTGATCAGTTCCTGCGTTGGGTTAACTATACATATAATTTCATCTTTAACAAGCTTTTTTTTTGGGCCGAGAAAACTTTTGATCTTGTCTGAACCGAAAATCTTTGTACAAGTTGCATACATCGGCATACCTTACGCACTTTGTAAGATCCTTTCTTAGATGTCCTGTTCCGCGATACGCTGCCTCTCTCCCTTATTTTGAGAGCACGAGAAATATGGCACCTTCAGTCGAAATACTTGGAGAACATTATCTACAATAATTGTGGATAAAACAGCGCGCAACTTCGTGGTAAAGGTCAAGGCGTCTTCCAATATTTTTAAAAAAAATATTCATTATATGTGTATGGCCATTGTAGCCTACTCTTCTCCTGGTGGGCATTCGATGCATTGTCAACCATGGTAGTATCGTAAGGACAACAAAAACAAGAAATCGCAACTAAAGACTGGCGCATGGAATTATTTTTTCAGCGACGTCCTTTACAACAATTTACGTAGGCATATTCGGAGCACAGACGGCTCTGCTTATGAACGTGTCCTGGCACATTCAAAACACCACTTGGTACGAGCACTTACAATCGATTCCTAGAAAGACGTGCGTAACCCTAGCTTCTGTAGTGTGCTACAAGCATCTTTTTACATTTGAAGACGCGATGAACACGAAAAATATTAACCTAAAAGCACGATAAAATTAGTTAATATAGATTAAGCAGACTAGCTCGAGAAAGTCGGGTGTTTTAATTTGAATGAGAGTTTCCTTTAGTAGGTAGTTTCAATTAATTTCCGCTTATTCTTTATGATACTAACTGTTGCTTTAACATATTACACTTTCATAATTATGGACAAAGATTGTAAGTAACAATATATTTAGCGCTTAATTTGGTTTGGCTAGGGGATATTATTCGAAGTTGCCCAAAGAAATCGGTTCATGGTGAAGCAAAAATAATTATAAATATTATTATTTACAATTAATTTACTTATAACTAACAACTATAAACAAAATACACATTTTACACTTACTATAAAATATTATGTATAAAAAATAAAAGTATGTTTGTGTTTAAATCGTGTGGCATTGCACAACTTTAAAAAAATTTCCTTCGTTAACAATCAAGACTTAGTAAAAAACCTTATGTCGTCATCGGTTTAAGTTTTTCTAATCTACCTCTGGCGAAAGTACAAACTTGGCTCCTAAAAACTTAATGTGCATTTTTTATATATAATCTTAAGAAAGGCATAATTACTGTTTAATTCATTACCAATACAGTGAGATTTCACTAAAAAAAAGTAAAATTGAGAAATTTATTATGTATCCAGTCTACCCTATTACACACTAAAGCTAGTCATTAGGGGTTCAGGGTAATCATGTTTGGCTATGTTGCGAGCTAAACGAGCTATTAGTCAATCACTGTCCATAATTCAATAGGGCGTATTTGCTATACTTTTTTGATAATTCAGAATCAGTGCTAAATACGCAAAGCCCTGAGCGCTTATTAGTTAAGTTCAACAAAAACATAAGGTAATCAAAAGTAAAATAACTAAACATTTTAAATTTTATTAAATTACAATAGTTATATATAATATATATACATTTATTATTAATAAACTTTTAAAAATTTTTCCAGTGAACTAATATGAGGAAGTAAGGTTTTGTGTTACCTATAAAAATGTTCTACGATTTAAAAGTAAATTGATTATTTCTAAACTTTATACAAACGTGACTGGTTGAGTTTAAAGTTCAAAAGTTAACTTCGTTGAGGTGGAAGAATTTTAAGTATTATACACAAGGCTACCCTTAGAAGTGCTATTGTCTCTTGCTTTCTTAGTGACTGCTATTAGGACAAGGGAATATGCTTTTAATGAGTTTTACGGTAGTTGGCAAATTTTCCTAGCGCTTCAGGTAATGTAGGCATTCAAATTGTGGTTGATAAAATAAGTGTGGCGCTGTATTAATTAAAAACCGTCTTTTAAGAGCTTACGATTGATTACTATCCTATTTACTTGTTTCATACTTAAAGTTCATATTAAGCGAGAGGCGAATATGCAGGTGAGGGAAGGTCTTCTCTCACCCAAAAGCTTTTTTTCTAAGCTATGAGTGAAAAAGAATCTTAAAAGATAGAAATTTCAAAAGTTAGGAGGGGCTTAAACCTAAATATAGTAAGAGTGTAGTAATACTATACAATAAATATTCTTTCTAAGCTGTAATAACTTGATATTAAGACTAACTTTATTTGAGGAAGCAAATTCACACCACTGAACGGTCAACCGGTCTAGTATATCTATATAAGCACCATTTAAAACAGAAGTGTTCTTTAATTACTCTGTACACTATTGCAAATTTTCCTTACAATGTATGTAACTTTTCCATCACAGGGCTATTATAGAATTATTTTTCTGACTATTATTTACTACCATTAATATTTTAATATTAACTTCGCTGATATTACTATAACCATTATTTTATACATATTTAACTTAAACTCAACCTTACTCAAATTTACAAAATTTGTTTGTAAACTTTACTAGGGTTATTTTTAATCGAAACATTAAATATATCATAATAACCAGAGTTACCAAATATAATAGGTTCTAAAAAAAATTACAATCTTCCTCTTATTTAGCAATATTTCATCCAACAAACCGAGAACCATTTAAGGCTAAAGAATCAAAAAAAAGAGCGCGCTGCTCTGTAATTCACTAGCCCATAACGTATTGAAATTCTAAAAAAGAACAATGGTTCACCACACGTGACTTAAAAATTTATCCACGTGGCATAACAGGCTGAAGTTGGAGATCATGTGACGGGAAATTTGTATATAAAATTTTTTTACACTGCGCCCTGTATTGCTTCCCGTCACTCTTTCCAGGACTTAGCTTCCCCCTTTTTGCCTTGTGGGTGTTTATATATTTTAAATTATACGATTTTTGGTTTACTTTACTTTACATAGTGAGATATGACTGTCGTGCCTAAAAAGAAGAGTGCAACCTCTGCTGAGCTTACCCCTGCGAAAAAATTAAAGGTAAGTAAGAAAAGCAATAAGTCCAACCTGAAAAATAAGAAAGCGGAGGCTTTAAATCAACATGCAAAAAACTCCGAAAAGCAAATTGCGGCGGCTAAGAATAGTAAAAAGGTTAAAAAAGTTAAAAAAACTAAAGGAATGGACACCTCCATAGAGGATTCAAAGTTGTTGGTTGATGAATCCGAGGAAGCTGTTCCTGAAGTAGTTAATAATAACAAAGCGACAAAGAAAAAACTTCAAAAGAAAAAAAAAGAGAAAGCTCAGCCGAGTGAGGAAGAAGAAAAGGCTATTGAAGAAGTAGATACCGGTGAAAGCGGTGACGAAGAACCCATGGACGTTGAGGAGGCGGAGCCGGAGTCCAGTGAAGATGAAAGCAAGGAAAATAATTTCAAGATTCAGGATAAGTATAAGGGAAACGGTTCTTTAGAGCCTAAAACAATTACTTGTAAAGATTGTTCCAAAAATTTCGAGTTCTCCGTGGGTGACCAGGAATTTTATGCCGAGAAAGGTAAGTAAATTTATTTAGTGTTATTTTTTTTCGTTTTTTAAGATAATCTTTTTGTATTATAATAGGTCTAGTTGAACCTCTTCGTTGCAAAGAGTGCAAACGACTTAAAAAGCAAAAGTTTAATGACTTAAAGGGCAAACGTGGTCGCGGACGTGGTGGACGTGGTGGGCGCGGTGGGCGCGGTGGCAGTCGCAATTTTGCTGGGGGTGATAATAAAGGTTTATTATCATTATTATGATATTTCTTTTTGCTCATTAATTTTTTTTGTCGTTGGCGTTTTATTCTTTATAATTCTTGTACTGTGCATCCAATCCTTTTAGGTAATTCCTCGGGTTGTTTTAACTGTGGTTCTGAAGATCATAAGTCTCGTGAGTGTACCGTTCCTAGAAAATGTTATGCTTTTCAAAAGGGTGACTGCTCATATGGCGATTCTTGCAAATTTTTGCACTCCAATTAGGAACACTTGCTACTGATACTGTTTGTACCTAAAGAATTGTACATGTTTAATTTTATGGTTAAATAAAAGAAGAGTAATACCTTTTTGTTTGCCTTTATATATCATAAAGTTAGTGTCAACAGACAATTTAAAAAGTTTTTGACCTAAATTATTATGCGTTTAATGACGTATATCCGCTGTGAACACACAATAAACACCTTGCAATGTTATATGTTTATATCCGTTACTTGATACTTAACCACTAATTTCGTGCCCCCTTAAGATAGGCGCCAACTTTTTGGCGTGGTGGGAAATTTAACATATTTGATCGTCGATTCTCTTGAGTTTTTTCTGTTTAACTCTTGCTGTAGTCGTATCACGTCAGACTGGACTTACACTACATAAAGCTTGATTTTCTTTGACTTAGTAAGATCTATTTTTTACTTTAAAGGAGATGCTTAATTTATGTTTGCACGCATTTTAGCACCCACACCAGTACTAAAAGGTATTTAATGCTTTAAGAAAGTCTTTAAGGGTATAAGTTCGAGTGGAGGAGCGTATTTGTTTATACAACATTACTTAGTGATCATAGTAAGAGGGTGACTTTCAAAGGCAGTGCGCTTGTGATTACATAAGTTTGCTTCGCGCATCCGCTGCAGTTTTTTTTCCTTTTTCTCTAATAGTTATGCAGTTGGATTTGATGCGCTTGAGAGTCATAATAATCTAATAAACTTAATGTTTTCTAGTACTTCGATTTTTTTATATTGAATCACTTTACTATTTATAATATACTTTAAATTATCTATTATATTACTTTTCTGCCTGTAATATACATGTTTTCGTAGGCTTATAGCCTGTGAAATCAACAATAGTAAAAATTAAACTTTAAAAACAATTTTTATATAACTAGCTAGTTACTTTGTAATTCGGTCATTATTATTGTTGACACTAATAATATAAAAATTAGTATAGGGCATTTTTCAGTCTATTTCCTCTACGCTAGTATAAACTGTTTAAAGCTTGTTATCATTAAGTTTTTTTACTAGCGCTACAAGGGATGTAAACTGCACTCGACAGCAGCTATGTCCTTTTAAACGTACAATAACTTCAATGTGAGTTAACCCTCCCTTTTCTATGACTACAAAAATATCCCAAAAATTGTGCCAACTCCTTTCGAGCACAAGCGAAAAGTACACGAAAGGGGGTGGGTAAGGGAGTCTACAAGTAGCGTTGCTTCTGTGCTGTTTAAACGAATTAACTTTGGCTATCTTTTTCTTAGCTGCAGTTGTGCTTGTCTTCTCATTATGGTCGAGCGAAATAGAGATTATATTAGAGCTGGTTTGTTGTTCTAGCTTATATATTATTATAGAATCGAAGTTTACTGTAAAATGCTTTCTTTTAAAAAATGTCTTTTTTATTTTTTAAAAAATATTATAAAAAGCTTCTGCGGCCAGTATTGACCAGCCAGTTAATCCCCCTTTTGAGAAGTAAATACTAATATATTTTTACTCTATTCAACTTAGTGATTTTATTTCCGTAGACTTAATTATGAATCTACTGTTAACAACAACGAGCTGAGACCTACTTTTGGTAACTATTATTTTTATTTTTGTTCACATATACCATAAAGTGATCTTATTATAAGCAGATAATTCTTTCCTCAATTCAAAACCAGTTTCCTTTTTTGGAAGCAGTCAAAGTAAGTTAATAATAATTTAGTTATAAATTCGTCCTTATTTACTCATTTCTCCTTCAAAAGGTAACCTGAGTAATTTTTTTGCGCTTTTTTTTTTGAATTTTTAATGCCGTTTTAATATTTGTTATGTTTTTAAAAGAGATTTGGAGGATTTATACAATTTTAAAGGATATTAATCTTGAGTTTTTACTTTCTCTCTATTTTTCTTTCGCCTTATATAGCTATGCACTTTTTGGAAGTTTTTCACTTTATTGTTATGTTTGGTCACCTTTTGTAATACTAGTTTTTTATTCACAGTTTAATATTTTATGTCCTTTTTTTCTTGAGGTACGAGTTTATTTTATAAAAAGGGGAATAAATTTTTTTATAAATTTTACGTTATAGCAATTTCGTCGACCAAGCTTTTATCAACTTTTCTCACTGGCTTGCTAGAGATTCATATTTTTATGAACTTTATTAAAATACTAGCTCGCATCTTTTTAAAGGAGGGGACAACTTACCTAAATTTCGTATTCGCTTCTAATAGACAAAAGGTTGCAGCGTGTTGCACGTGAGTGCCAGATTGGCCACTAATTCATTCTCTATTTAATTCTTTCTAATTGCAATGTACGCTTTTTTTTGCCTCCATCTTCACATTTACGGTTCCTTTGTAACAGCTTTCGGTAATTAGTGTAAAACTGTTCGGCTAAAAAGTTTCTTTAATTATATATTATACATAATTTTATCTAATGTTTTTTTGTTATTATCTTTCCATCTTATAAAAATTTTTTATTTCTTAAATGATTAGTTTCTCTAATATAACTTATTTGTCTAATTTTGCTTAATTGGAGATATCTCTAGTTTTTGCGAAAACACCAACATGACGGATACTAAAAGTATTTTATATAGATGCTAACTTTTAATTATGTTTTTATGTTTTTTCGTTTAAGAAAATATAGTTTCCACTGTACCCGAAAGCTTAAAGCCTACGGATTCTGCCAGTAAATATAAATATTTCATTTTTTGTAATTTAAAGAAAATTCTTCTAGAATTATTGTTTCCATCTACTGTAAATGCCACTCCTTTTTCGAACATTAATCCGAAGCCGTCGTTTCCTGTTTTTGGTTTTCCAAGTAAAAAGGATGAAGATCTATTGAAGTCTAAATTCTACTCTCTCAATTCTGCAATCTCTAACATTTTTAAAAAATACCACGAAACTGGCAAGATATATGACTTTACAAAGTCTTTTGAAGATTACATTCAACATGCAAAAGTTATTCGGGCCGAGAAAATTTCCTCTACTGATTCGTTGACAAGTATAATTTCAGAATTTATAAGTTGGAATTTTTATTTAATTTATAAAGTATGTGAGTACAATTTATTCTAAATTAGTATATTAAATTTAATCGCAAGGTATTTTAAAACTGTTCGGTAAATTTTTTGGGGACTCACCGATCTATAAGGCTGCCTGCTATTGTTTTGATCTATATAAGAAAAATATAAAAAAAATACTTTATTTAAACGTTAAATGCTCTTTCTATTAAATATTATATACACAAGAACTATTTTTTGAAAGAGTGGAAGTTTGCCTATTTTTATACTTCACTAGTAGAATTTTCGAGTTTTGTGAATCCTCTACTTGCTTTGACCTTTACCTTTTCCCTTTTATTTACTGTATATGTCGAATTTTATATTTTTTCAACTCTATGATTTATTTACTTGTATTTTCCCATGAAGCGAATCCAAAAAACTCTTTTTCCGTCGACTCCAGCTTGTTTGGTTCTTCTGCCTCAACCGCTTTCTCTTTTAGTATATTTATATATTTCTCATACGCCATATGCCTTTTTGGGTTTTTTAAGTTATTGATACTTTTTTTAATAATATTATATTTTATATTACTAAACAATTGTAATTCATTCTATTGTATATTTATTATAACATAATATGTATTTTTTACGATATATATTACATATGTCAAGTTAGCAGGCTTTAATGAACGCACTAATCTCGTGGCTTTTATACTTTGAATTATCATACTTATTATATAAAAAGTTTTTTATGTTATAAATTTATTTTTATTTGTATATTTTAGGGTTACAAAACAGTTTAAAGTAAAGTACTTTTTTTTACTATCAAAAATATAGAACATATACAATAGTTTTGTTTTTATTAAATAAATTATATACATTTACTCTTAAAAAATTTCAATACTTGTTTTTTTTTTAAATAAAAACTTTTCTATAACTTCAGTAAGTAAATAACTATACGATATGGATATTTTTAAATTAATTTTATAACCTTCTATTGACCTCAATAACTTCTTAATATATTTTATACTTCTTTAAATTTTTATTAACTTTTTATTATTAATTTTCTGTATCTGATATTACTCTAATTTTTTTTAGAATTATAATGTATTTAAATACTTTTTAAAATAAAAGGTAACCCAAGCAGTGCTACTTTTGGCTCACTTTCTTCCAGCGTACCCCTTATATAATTTTATATATTTTTTAATAAAGCTTTTTTTACACGTATTATTTTTATTCTGATCTAATAAATTCAAAAACAGTATGCGCTGCTAATAGTAACTTTATGACTTTTTATAAAATCTGTTTTTTATTAAAAATATATTTTTTATTATTCATTATTAAAACTTGTAATTCTATATATTTTAAAAAAAAAAATTTATATTATATAATAATTTATATCTGCATCTTATTTATATATTTTCTTATTGTTAAAATAAAATTAACTAAAAATAACTTTTATATTATGATTGATCATTAATGAGAAGTTGTTATATACATATCAGTTATTAGTTATGCTTTTATATAATGCAAAGATATTATTTTTTTTAGCTTATATTCATTTATTTTATAATATTTTATAATGAAAGTTTTCTCATATATTTATTACTATTCGTATTTATAAAGGACCCTAAAACTTTTGGAAATGTATTATCTTCAGGTTATTACTCATTTATATCTAAAATAAAAGACTTTTGGGGTTTTTATAATCTTTTTATAATATTTTTCATTAAGCGTTTTAAATAATTACATCATTATAAGCAATTTATTAAATAATTGTGATGCAGTAATTAGATAGTAATACTTATATACGCTAAAGTAATAATTATGAAAATATATTTACAGTCATTAAAACTGAATGTACTTAATTACAATCAAACTTTTTATTAACGATAATATTTTTTTTTATGAAAAGTATATTTTTTGCTTATTACATGAAATTTTGAACTCATTTTTAATTATATTATTATACTTTTTTATATTTTTTTAACATATTAAAGTGCCTGAAGAGGAGCCCATTGAAAATCCCGAACAGTTGAAGCCGGTGATTAGTGAAGGCAGTGATTTTATATTTTTCCCGTTTTCTTTATAACTTTAATATATTTATTTCCATATTTTTTTAAAAAAAAAAGTATTCCGCTAATAACTTTGTTTATTTTGAGTTTTTACTTCACTTTTTAGTATATTTAATTTTAAATCTTTATTTGTATATTTAAACTTTACTGTCATTTATTCTCTTTTTATCGCAAATTTAACGTTGACTCTTTTATTTTTATGAACGTTAATTTTTTTAGTTGTATTTTTAATTATTGGTATTTACTTTTTTATTTCAGTGTATTGTAGATAATATTTTTATTTTTATTTTTGCTTATTCTATGATATTTTATCTTTTGAAATATTGATTAATGCACATTTTCTTTATTATTGGTAGAGCTAATAATAAAAGGAGAAGAAAATGAAAAGAATTTATTTACAGCGAAGTGCAAACTTTTTGTGCTGTTAATAGAAGCGGGCAAGGCACGCTGGGAGGAAATTGGGCTTGGAAATTTGCGTTTCAATGAATTCATTGGTGGCCCATACAAAGGTTTACTGACTTTTTACTTATAGAAACTTTTTTATCTTTTTTTTTATTGATACAATTCATTGAACTGAAAGTTTATTATTATTATTTTCATTGTTTTATAATAGTTTGGTTTTTTTTTTCCGCCGTTGAGCTTAACCTCTAGAACAGTGGCATGATAAAAACATGCTTTTGTTTATCTTGTAACCAATAACGCGCCGGTATAATCAAGGCGTTTTTAATGATTACCTTTTTGTGGTTTTTTATTAGTGGAAATGAAATAATCATTATATATGTGGTGTTTACGTTCCTTAAACTGTGCCACAACCTCCTTTCTTACGCCCTGATACGCGTTCATTAAAAAGAGCACGTGCTTTTACTGCGAGAACTCTTTAGTACTGTAAGTTTCTACTGGTCGACGTTTTGGTTGCATATCAAATTATGAACTATTTCTTATTAATCATATAGAATTTGTATTTTTTAACTTATATGTTTATGATAATCCTTTTTTTTCTATTCTTTTATTTAATTATTTTGCCTTTTCATAGTTTTAAGACAAATTTGGTTTATGGGCGTATATCTTTACGTCCTTGCATTTCTCTTAAATCTCTATTCTCTTTCATTTGCTTACAAAAATTATATTTGTATTTACTTAAAAATTATTACTTATACTTTGATTATTTTTCTAATTTATTTATTTCATATATTTATTATTATATTATACAAATTAGCAAGTTTATTAATTTTGTTTTACGAAATATTTATTACACAATATTATATAAACCTGATATCAAAGTTTTGTTACTACAAGATAGACAAAAGCAGCTTTCTTTTGTTTTTTTTTTTTAATACAAAAGTTCTCTGAACCTTTTATCATAACATTTGCAATTGCTATTAAAAACTTTTTTATAAATACTTTGATGAGTGTTTACTTTAAAATCTTCACATATTGCAAGCAATTTATATAATTATCATATATATCCTTTTTTATATATATACTATTCATATATTATAGTTATTCGTCGGCTGTTTTTATTTATTCTATCGCATTTAATGTGTACGATTATAGAAGAACATGTTTATTTGCTTATATATTGCAAGTAATATAAATAATACTCATGATATTTACTTCAATAGATAAAAGAAGAATCTACTTTCGCACTTTTACGATGCAAAAAGTTATCTTTAGCTCGTTTATTACGCAAACTTTAGACCCGAAAAAGGAGAAGTCTAAAAGTATATCTTTTAATATTGCTCAAGAAGAAAACTGCAAAGTTGTTATAAAGTAGACTTCGTGTTTTTGTTATTGCAAATATTACTATATAAATCGTTTATTTTAATTATTTTATAAATAATTATAATAATGTTTGTTTAGTTAAACTAAATGTAAACTAATTGTAATTATATTTACGAAGGCGTTACTTGTGCACTATGAAAACTGAATCCGAGGCTTCTGACTTTTTTAATTTGGCAAAATTTTCCATTGGGATAGTCGAGTCTAGCAGTTTTATAGAAAAAGTATAGAAACTTTAATTAATGAAAATTATGTAAATAGTAAAGTTTATAATATAACTTCTTACTTTTTTATTTACTTTTAGACATTTTATTAGTTCTTAACATATTACTTTTTCGTTAAAAATAAACTACTTTTACAACCCAAAAAAATTCTATTTATCATCTTTAAAGCCGCAATACTTTCATATAAAGTAAAGGAAGAATACCTTTTAAAGCTCGATATTTCATAAAATATGAAATGCAAGAATAAAAAAATTTTATGAGTTAGTAGTTTGTTAATATAAGTCTTTGGTAGTAATTTGCCATCTTAAGTCTTGTCATCTTTTTTGTTAGTTCTTGTAGTAATCAATATAAAGTAATATAAGATGAAGCTTAAGCTTTACTTACTAAAGTGTCTGCCGGACTATGAATATTATATTTGAGATAAAACTCTGGGCTTTTTCAAAAAACTTTCAAAGAATTTTTTTCATCTTTACCTTCCTATCTAGAAGATTAACTTAGAACAGGAACAAAGCTTATTTTCAAAATTATTGAAAATTGCATAGTATTTGGCTTCACTGGTGCTTTAAAAAGTAAATCCGGTGAACTTTTTTATTGCTTATAAGACCCATGTAATATATTTGTTCGTACCGAAGAGTTTATGTAGACTTACGAGCAGTTAACTCGGCATTAGTTAATTACTGTGTTTAAGTTATATTATCTATAAGTTATGGTCCACTTAGAAAGTAAAGGTTTATTGGAAATCAATAAAGCGTTAGTCACGTAAAAATACAAGAACTCTCCTAAAGAAACTATAAAGGAGATCAAAGCAACGTTCTTCTCAGTACTTAAACGTTTAAGGTCCAGAGAATTGGGCTTTGAATTTTGTCTGCCTCAGTGGTATCGTCTATGTCATCCAAGCGAACTTTAGTAGAATCTGGATTTGTGAGTTATCGTGAACTGTTTAATAAATAACGAACTTTAAGCCTTATTTTATACTAAGAAATTAAGGCCTGCTCTAATAATTGAAGTACCTCGAGGCTTTTTCTTAAAGTAAATTAAAGATAAGTTAACATGGCCGGTTATCAAAGTGATTATAACAATTTTTTTATATAGGTTGAACTTTTGATGCTAAAGCATTGTTAACTTGTGTTTTAGACTTGGTTAATCTTAACTATATATATGATAAATTGTTTTCTATGTCTCAAGCGAAAAAAGCGAAACAGCCCAATGCAGGAGATAATCTTCACTCGCTTTATACTTTAGAATTTTATAACCAATTTGTCTTCTAACAGTAAGCTCTGGACGGTGGAACTGCGTAGGCAGGGGGTCGTTTTACGAATAAGATGAATTAAATAAAAATATTAAAGAGATTTGTGCGCACTTTTCTCTATAAATTTTAGACTACAAATATAGTTTAACGGTTCCAAGCGTTGTTTAATAGAATCTTTATAAACCCTTCGGTTAACCTTTTACAATTGCCTATACTTAATAGTCAAGTGTTTGTACAATTAAGTTTTAAAACTTTTATTGCTATCAATGTGATGAAGTTTTAAGTGAGGAAAGTATAAGCTTTTTGCTGCGCGTCCAATCCGCTCTACACTTCAGTAAAAAAGTAATATTTTCCTTGTTCAGGCGGCTAAGGGATCCTTAAATATAATATTAAACAAAAAATATATAATGATTCGCTATAACGTTCGTTTTTTTGACAATAACACTTTCTTTATATTTCAACCGAAAAAATTTCAAACACAAAGACAAGAACTATAAACAAGACAATACAAAGCACGCTAAAGAGATTGTTTAGTAAATATATACCTTTCATTATTCCACCGACGACGTTATTTGCTTGTAATGTCAACACGCTACAGAGTTCGCGGAGAAGAGAGAAGATAGTAGCGGCCGACGCAATCTTCGCAACGGTAAAAAGTGGTGAGAATAAAACTATTCTCAAGCGTGATATACAAATCTTTTTATAGGTTATTGTAAATCTAAAAACTCGCGTTTATATAAAAATATTTCAAGTTACATTCATTATAATAATTAAAAAAAAACAATATAAATTACTTGGAACTTTTTTATGCTCTGAATGACCATATCCACGTCGCGAAGAAGAAGTAAAGCGCCCAGCTCGTTTACGGTTAGCCGGTTGGAGATGTTTTGTAGAATAATGTTCTTTATGAAATTCATTACTACTATTATAATTGAGTTTTACAAAGTAGAGTACTTGTAAATTCATTGCCATGTTCATAACAAAGTTTGTCTTGTTTCGGCCATCTAATCCGTTTTCAACAATTTCAACTTGCTTCTCAAGGAAACTACATATCATAATGAAAGTCTGTAATAACAGTAATAACAATGACGATATTAATAATAATTATTGTTACCGGTGTGCAGTCATGTTCAAAGACAACCACATTGTAAATATCCTTTTTTTGATACGAAAGACAACGCGAAATATAACTACTGGTAGCTGAATAATAATAATAATAGTAATAATAATATTAATAATTATAATAATAACAATAATAATCAACAACCTTTCAAGAGTAGACGAAGCCCTTGTTCCACTTTACTCTGGAGCTTCTACCATTTTTATAATGTCATTAATTGTTTTAATTATTTACTATTTAAACAATAAAGTTTTTACCTCAACATAAACCTGAAGTGTTTCACGTGATTTTTTTTGTACATAAAAAGATGATATCAACATTGCGTAGACGTGTTTATCGAAAAAATTGTTCTGCATGCAACAAAAAAAAGCAGATAACCAACATGAAAGAAAGATAAAGTAAACTACTCACTAAAAATGCAACACTTTGTGTTATGCAAAAAACCAATTGCAGAAAGTTAAAATCAGGCTCTTCTTTAGTGTCAAAATGTTCAATTGCTGCATTCCCGCTACTCCAAAGTTATTAGTAGTCATAATAATAATCGTAATATCATATTAATCATTGCGGTTAATGGTCGCGCGACTGCTAATAGGCGTTATTGGAATATCCACATTTATCAACCCTCGAATGACAGCAAAGTATTGGGTGGCATCTGCCTGTCAGTCGAGGAAGCAAGAAATTCTATAGCGACCCTTTTAATTATTATATGCCTACAAGGCCAAAAATGTTTATAACTGGCTACACAATGTCACTATAAAGCGGTGTATGCCAAGCAAGGAAGCCTAATAATCCTCACGTACGCGTCCAATGCGGGCTCAAGAAATTCAGTAACCATGTGATCCAGCAGATTTTCAAATATGGACTGACAGTTAGCAGCCACTTGGTCGTGAGCGGACAATTTTTGGCATCGTTCTAAGGCTTCTCGATGGTATTGAATGAAGCCTGAATTAATAATTTTTAAATATAATGGGTATGATAGTAATACTCATAAGAAGCAACATTAACAATAATAACACATTACTCAAGCAAACATCCAAATTGGCCATTTTCCAACACAACTGCTTATCAACATCTTTAGTGACTTGAAAAAATTTCTTTTCATATTCTTCTTTTCTGTAGCCCTTTAATATATATTTATAACATTTATTATATTAAAATATAATAAATGGCGAATATTATAATATTATTATCTGTAATAACTTCAATCATTTTATATATAAAATGGGTGCTACGATTTTTTGGTAGTGTTGACTGATGGCCTTAGAACTCAAGTTTTTTAGTGAATAAAGCTCCGTTTGAATGTAATTTCCATCCGATTTATACATTAAAAATAAACTACAAAATATAGAAGATAAATAAAGTTAGAAGTTGGAGAAACCAAGAATACAATGATTTCAGAGTAAAGAAGAAAATAAGAAATATTGAAATACGCCTAAACACAACACGCAAAATCGAAAAATAGAGGGTACAACATAAAAGTATCAATATACCCTAAAGAATAGGAAAGAGCAGGGAAGAAAAATAAGAGGTGCAACGATAATAATATTGTAATACAACAATATTGTAATACAACAAGTTATTATTATAAAGCAGGAGTACAAAAAAGTATATAAACGTTACAAAGGAAATAAAATCAAAATAACTTTCATAAGAATATTGTGAATATAATTGTGAACAGTAAATAATACTAAAAAAAAATAAAATAGAATAATTCATTTAATAAAAGTATTTTATAAAACCGTTGAGTTACATAATTAATAAAATAACAAAGTATATATATATGAATATAAGTGGGAACCTCTCAGTAAGTCTTTCAAGGAAATTGGTGTCATTGAAGACGTCTAGTTTCTGTAGAAGATCTTTCAGATCTTCTGCTTCCTGGTGAAACTTTGTTAGTTTGTTCAGATAGCAAAGGACCCCTACTCAGAAAAAAATATTAAAAAAAAAAAATTAAAACTTAACAAGTAATAAAGCAGAGAGCATGCAAATATGAGTGTGAGACTGGTACAAAGTTTTTGCTTTCCCACCGTGCTTTATATAAAAATTTATAATAGATAGCACTAGGAAGCAAACTTTACTCCCATGTTATATAATAATGTATAATAAATATATATAAAATATAAAAAGAGGTATATATTTTTAAATGTAACGTAAAGCAGTCCAACCTTTATCCCCGGCAGCTTTCAGTGATTCGTCCACAAATTGTGAAAGTTTCTGTTCAAAAATTCTTTGAAGAAACCTTTAAAGTTTAAATTATTGGAGTTCGTTACGTATTATTAAACACAGCTAACGATAATAAACTTGAATAGTAATAAAAAAAGAAACAGTATCACGTGGTTACAAAAACAAACCCACGGTACTTCGGCCTTTTCTCTAAAGCCTAAGTAAAAATAATATGCAGAATGCTCTATTTTGATTTAATGAAATTTTTTTTAATGTACCAAAAGTATTATTAGTTAAAAGTTTGCTAAAGAGGGCGCGAATGGCTAGACAGAGCGCAAATTGGCCCAATATTAAAAAGGGGGTCAGTAAACTGACAAGATTTCTAACCTTGCCATGACCACTTCTGGTCTTCTGAACACGTGCTGGATGGTATCGACCACTTCGGTGCAGAGATTGGCGGTTCGCAGAAACAAATCTTCTTCTTTTTCTTGATATCATAACAAATGTTGAATACTAAAAAGGAAATGAAATATTCTACTAACCAGAATTCATTAGCTTTTCCTTAGAAAAAAAGAAGGGGTGCTGATTAATGTAATCGTTTATGCAAAGATTAAGACCATCTGAATAAAGCAAATATAAACTTTATGTATTAAATATTATAGAAAAATTCATTAAAAAAATCACTAAAGTAAAAGTAATTATAGAAAAATATATTTTTATAAAATAAATAAAATTGGTAAAACCGCTTTATGAACAAAATATTGTGAAAAAAAAAACTTACAGATAACTTATTAAGAAGAACCAATAAAAAATGTTTACTATAAAAACTTATAATAATCGGTAGTAAAAAAATAAATTAAGAAAACTAGAATAAGAAAAAAAAAGAGCAGATACTTAAATACCATCAAAGTTAAGAAGGGCGGTGGCGCAATTTTTCATTACTTCCAAATTATTTTCAGCGCAGGAATTAGAAAAATCTTTTAAAAGTTTGGTTTTGATCTTCTCAGAAGTTTCGAGTATTTGACTTCTCTCCTGATCGAAGCCTTTTTATAAATATTTGTAGTTTTAAAAATTATTAATGAAACTATAAACGCATTGAGTCTTATAGTATTGCGTTATTATGTAGGAAAAGTTCACGGCAGAAAAAGTAGCCAGTAAATTTTTACTTAATTTTCCTCTCTTACTAATTATTATTCTCGCACAAAAGTGGCGCATTCCTTGGTTCAAACTAAGCAGGATGTTATTTTATATCTTATTTTCACCAATAAAAATACTCATTTAAAGCCTTTAGACATAATTAATAAAAAGCAGTGAAATAGTATAAAAAGCCGATGAGCATAATAACCGAGAATTGTGAAAGAGGAGGCTATCATTATTGGTAGAAAGATATCTGCTTACCGAATAAGAAGGCAGTTGGATCTTTACTACTTTTACTACCAATAATAAACGCTAATAGAGTAAATAATCGTTATATTATACCAGGCAAGTTATGAACCGTCAACTTTAATTTGTGGATCATTTCTGCTGCTTCATAAATATTTTCCATTTTCATATAAAAATTAGAAAAATTCTCAAATAATTCAATAAGTTCAGCAGCCTTTAAGTTGATGGTTGTGAGTAGAAATGATACTAATAATACAAGTTTTACTTTCACTCAGCTGAAAATGTTATATAATTAACGTTTTCCCTCAAAATATTGTAAAAATAATTATAATAAACAATTTTATAAGAGTCACAAACATCGCTATAAATTTAACAAATTAATAAAAGAGTAGTGAATATTACAAGTCCTATATTTATTAATAATTATGAAAAAGAATAGTTATTCCTACGTAAGAAGTAAAGAACATAATTTTGCTATAATAAAAAATAAAAATATACGTTAAATATTAAATTAAATATTATCTAATAACTTTTAAGAAAGGCGAGATTTTTTACTTAAACGTAATATAATAAAAACTTTATTAGATGATTTTCTTAACTTTCACTATAAAGTAAAAAAGTAACACCCTATTTAAAATTTGACTAATATAATAAAAAAAAAATTTAAGTTATTAGTATAGAAGGAAATAGAATGTTTCATATAAAATTTTTAAATCAAAATATAATTATAATAAAAAGAAGGAGTGACCCCTCTTTACTTCGCAAGAAGAAGCCAACACAAATCTTTTACTATTTTTTACTCTTAAAAAAAAGAAAAAATGAAGGGAAGTTCAGAGACGGAATGTTTGCTGACTGTACTTAATTGCTTTGTTCAGGCATAATATAAGCAAAGTGGCGCGTTCAAATAATCAACAATGGGCTCGGTACTCTCGTTTATTTCTGCAATCATTAGTTCTGAAAAAAAACGCGAACAGGTCGGAAGAGCATGGCACGAGGGTAAAGAAACTTATAAAAAGGAGGGAAATCACGCCAGTATTATTTTTGTAGCCTAAACTAAATCTGTTCAGCTTACTTCCTCTGAAAAAACTTAAATTTAATTCTAAATTAACTTATTCAAGCTATATAATTCTCTAACATATAACTAATAAACTTCCGTAAATTCAAATTTCTGATAATAATTATATTCTTGAACGTATAAACTTCGCAGTATTTGTAAAAAGCAAAATCATTATTTAAAAAAAAGATTCACCTTTAATTTAAATAAAATCCATATATAAATAGTTATGAAAAGATAAAAAACTTACTTTCCTGGCTCTGTCGACTTTCGAATTTATTGATTCCAAGCGATCTCCTAGTATTTAGCAAATGTATAGCACAAAGTACTATAAAAAAAACTGTGGAACGCATAAAGATTCCAAACTTATTAAATGCGCGTCCAACTACATACCTTTTTGTTGTGCAACTTTGCGATTAATAAATTAAATTATTTCACTTTTTTAACAAAAAATATATTTTTAAAAAATTACTATTCTCCTACAAAAAAGCAGATGTATAGATAAAAACTTTTATTTTTACTTACTATGGAGTCAAATTATTAAAAATCTAAAAAAATCTTATAATATTGCTTGAATATATTTTAACTATTTTAATGCTTTTATTAAAGGAAGACTATAAAAAAATTACCGACATAAACAGTTTTTCCAGCAATATTCTTTACCCGATTTACCAAAGTCTCAAAATTATTGATACAAATTTCCAGTTGTTGGAAAACATTAGTTAGATCCTTCAAGAAATTCATAAGGGAAGTTGTATATATTATATAGTAATCAGAGATAAAACTAATAAAATCATTTAGTTAACTCTAATGGCTCTTGGAAATTTATTTATTTTGAAATCTTACAAATTAACTTCAGTATATAAAAAAAAGTTAAAATTTTAAATTTTAAATTAAAAATTAACAATGAGTAGGTGCTTTTGAAATACGTGGTAAACCACAACATTGTATAAGTGCCTTTATAGATCAAAAATAGAGGGCTAATAAAAAGCTTTAAGACCATAACTACGCAGAAGTGCAAAAATCAAGAAGGGCCTCCCGTTAATAAGCACATGCACTAGAAATTTAATATGAATTCGCTTATATTTGATGCTTTGTTATAATATAAATAGTGACTTTTAGAATTATAAGTTTTATAAAAAAGATTTTAGGATTAAGGCTTAATACGAAGTGCTTTAGCTATTTAGATTTTTTCAAATAAAAAGGGATGTTTATATTCTATAGAATAAAGTTACTGGCTCACAGAATCTGCAATAAAAGTAAAGCTTTCCTCTACTTGTAAAGTAAACCACGCTTTTAATAAAGAGATCAAAATCTTTACAAAACTCGAACAATTAGCAAACAAATTTATCGTCAATCATTTTATAAATAAATAAAAAGTACTGAGTTTCTGAACTTTTAAGTTATGTTTATTAATTACTTACTAAAGTATTTATTATTAACTCTTAATACTATTTCAAGTGAATTTTAATTTTTTATAAATCTAATAAATTGTCCTTCAAAGATGAGATATAACGGGCGATTTTGTGGTGTGCATTACACCAAATTAGCATTTAATCCTATTTTTAATTAAATCTTTAAAATTAAATAATTGTGGTAATATTTTGGTTATACTCAATAGTATTAAACAAAATCAAGAGTTAAAGTAATATTCTCTGTTATCAAGTTTTATAGTAAATTTAGTATAAGAAAAGCTGGCTTATAAAGATATAAAAACTTGTTTTACTTGTTTATAAAACCCCTCACATTCTATAACTTCGGATTCTCCTTCTTTTATTACTTGCTCAACCTCTGTGCTTAAATCAAATAATGCTCCCATTGAACTTTCAATAATATCTATGAAAGAATCCGGAAGGAATGCTAGAAAAGATAAGATATTTTATTTAAATAGATTGTTAAAAAGTATAGAGTATAAAAAGTGACTATTAACAACCCCTTTTATAAAATTAAAAAATTATTTTTTAAGAAATATTATAAACCATACTACACACTAAAAAAATACCCTGAAAAGTTTCTTTATCCAAATTTTTAGCTTTGTCAATTTCGTTAAAAAAAATTCTGTTACAAATTAGAGTTCTATAAAAAGTATATTTACAGGAATTAAGTGTATGAAAAAACCTATCAATAAAGTCTTTAGTAGTAAAGGGAGCTGTAAAAAGCGATTTATTTACTCTTTCAACTGTAAAAGAAGTTGCCTTTTTAGTGACTTGTTTAACTATTAGGAAGTAAAGTAATTTTTAATGTTTTTAATAAAGCTTATTAAATTAGTGCCTCTTCGCTTTCCAGAAGCAAGCGAGGTACTTCTTGACTGTGCAGGGTTTGTGCTGACTGGGGCATCCTACAATGCAAATAGAACAATATTAAATTATGATAAAGCAGAATAAAAAACAATAACTTTTTAAAAAAACCATAAAAAACATCTCTTAGTATTGGTAACAATCTCTAACTTTTTTTAAAAAAAGTAAACGCCACTTTGTACAAGTATAGAGCTGAGACCTGAAAAAGTTTTTTTGAGCTTCCCGTTTCTACTGGGTTACCTTGAGCAGAAGTAATAAATAAAAAAATTTATGTATAATGAGCGGCCGCTGCGTTGTTTAAAGAGAACCTGCTCTTCCCTGGGGATCTTTATCCATAAAGGAATTGTTCTCCTTCAAAAAAAAATAACCGTAAGTAGAAGGAGTCTATCTAACTAACCTTGTCGCGGATTGGACACCTAGAGGGTTAATATTTTGCTTTAAACTCCAGTTACTATTCGAGAGAGCAAAAGGTTAATGAACTCATTCTATCAGAACAAAAATTTTTATGGGCAAGCCTTGAACTTTAAATAAAGCAGGACAAACATTAAATCAGTTAACTTTTCTAAATTTACTAAAAATAAGTACAATCTTAATGTTTGTGTTTACTCGATCTAACATATGACAAGCTATTTAGATAAAAAAAACAAAAAAAACGCAACTGCGAAAGTGCAAGTTTTGAATAAAATTTTTTTATAAATAGTCATATTGTAAAAATAAAAAGAATTAAAAATTTTTTTTAAAATCAAAATCTCAAAACTTTGGGTATGAATATTAGTATAGTTTGAATAATTGGTTTACTAACTACACTTTGGTTATAAGAGGGATGTTACCAGCTTAACCACCAATGAAAGGGGTTGTGTGCGCTTGCCACTCACGGGGATGGACTATAGATATATCTCTCAGGTGTGGTTTAATTTTACATCACAAAAATCATTACTTTTTAAATGAAGGCATATGCAAGTTATTTAAATAAAATATATATTTACTGTACTAATGATAAGAACGATATTTAAATGTTTTTTACAGGTTTTTATAAATTTATTATATTGATTAGTAAGGTAATAAAACTATTTTTTTAAAATAGAAAAGGACTTTGAATATATTAAAAAAAGTTAATTATATTAAGAGTTAAGTTGAGAAGAAAGGAAAATGTCAATAACTATGTGTCATACTCCATCGTACGCGTCTTATACAGTATTTATTACGTACACACAATATTTCTTATTTGAGTTTGTAGAGTTAAATAAGACTAACATTATTATATCTAATATTTTTATTCCTGTTAAAGTTATAGCCGTAAGAAAAGCGTTATTAGAAATAAGAACATCAATTGTTAGCCTATTTAATTTTTTTTAACATGGAATTACTTTTACAATTACAACTTAAAGTTTCTAAAATTCTCGTATTTTATTTTTTAGTACACTACAAGACTCTCAAGCTAAAAATGAAGTGAACGTGATTGAAAATAAGAGATTACTTCAACTTAAAGCTGCTACAAGTCCTTCTCCTGTAGCATCTAAAAAAAAACTTGAAAGGGATGGTGACAATCTTAGCGTTATAAACTTCTACAGTACTACATGTAAAAGGGAGAGTAACACTGTAAAAGTTCAAAGA
Organism: Zophobas morio; assembly: GCF_036711695.1. Taxonomy (NCBI): domain Eukaryota; kingdom Metazoa; phylum Arthropoda; class Insecta; order Coleoptera; family Tenebrionidae; genus Zophobas; species Zophobas morio. Next base: position 75,984 of record NW_026972211.1, on the reverse strand, counting down.
GAAAATAATCATTTAATTATCGAAAAAACCGCATCTATTAAAACTAAAAAAGCTAAGGAGAGTAGAAATTGCAAACATATAAATATTCAGTTACGTAATAATTCTAAAATTTTGGTACAAGACATTAAAAGCACATATGATAGTAACACTATCAACTCAGATAATACGAGTATCCAGAATAATAATGTAAAAGATAAAAAGAAAAACTTTACTAAAGAAAGAAATAAAGGTGAAAAGCCTAAAGTCAAGTTTGGAAAAGTAGAAGAAAGGTAAGAACTGACTTTTTCCTTAAAAAGTTAAATAAATTTTACTTAACAAGACAATATGAGAGACAATTTGGTGGGTCTTGCGGTGTTCCCGATGAGGGAAATTATCCTCTGGGATTAGGTAGTTATCTTATATATATATTTTTTCATGCTCTTCTTCAGCCTTCGTTTGAAATATTATTTTGGGTGTAAAAGCAGAGATATTGCTAATATATTTAATTTAGTAAACTTTGTCATAAGTCTTTTTTTGGTAATTTTATCTGCACAATTTATTAGGTTTAAAGTATATTCAAGTTCTTGGTTTTATGTCTTTTATTTCTTATTTACTACTTACGTATGTATATGCTTTAAGCTTATTAAATTACTATATCAACTTTACTATACATTATTAAACTTGCTATTTATTAATATAGTGTGCCTTTAATAACTTAGAAAAATTAAATTATAACAGTTGATATAGCAATATATCAAGTTTACTAATATAACTATGTTGTGATCATACTTGGTCCCTTTGCTGAACATTTTTCTAGTTCTTTGGTGATGTATATTATAATATTCAAATGAAATTTTTTTTCTATAACTTTTTCTTTTTACTTTTATTTTAGATCTCTATACAGCTATTTAAGGTAAATTTTAACAAAATATAACTCTACTAACAATCATAAAAACATTTACTGAATTTTTTAGTAACAGTTTTATCCAATCACATTATGTTTCCGGGTGGCACTTTTAATTTTCCTTTTTTGTTTAAATATATTTATTTTCATCATTTTTTAATTTAATTTTTATACTTTAATTTATTACTATAAATATTTTTTAATAAATAAAACATTTGAGAAATAGATTTTAAAATCATTTTAAGTATCGTGGTAAAAATTTAAAAATTTTAATAACGAGTGTGCACTTTAAATAAACAAGATTATTTTTTATAAAAGGATGGAATTTTGTGTGTACCACTTCTTCTCCGTTTTCTTCTTGTGACTACGATCGAAACGAGGAAAAAAAGACTTTGAAAAAAAATGTACAGTTTCGCTGTTTCTCTTTGACTGAAAGGGAAAGAAGGAACCTTCTATTATACGGATCGGTTTTGTTTTTTTATTAATAATTATTAGTTTTTTATATATCAAGGTTTTAAAAGGATAAAATTTTAATAAATTTATTAAATCTTTCCAATAAATGAAAGATTCTATAACCTATTATAAATTTTTTAATAATTTAGCTAATACTTTTTAAATTAATACCAAATTTAAGTGTACTCTTTCTGTATGCACCGCACAAGTTAGAAAAAATTTTATAATTTCTTAAAGTTTTGTTATAATATTCAAAAAATACTCATATGTGGCTATTAAATTTTTTTTATATTAATACTGGTGCCAAGAAGTCTTTTATACTACAACACCCGACCTCTCAGGCGTGGCTAGGATCTTTTTTAGCTATATATATCAAAAATATAATAAAATTCGTTAGCAAATTAGTTGTTTGCAGTTTTAAAAAAGTTAAAGCTTGTGTTGTTAAGAAACTTTTTAGTTTACCAGGAAATAAGTTACAGTCCCTCGACGAAAATTTTGTAAAGTTTTTATAGTTAAAAGGGTCATGCTGCTATTGATGTTCGGCGCTTACTTGATATGGCGAGCGAGTAACGCTTTTATAAACGGGTCTCCGAGAATTTTTAAAATATTTGAGATTACCAAAAATACTCAACTTTAAGAGAGCTTTTAAAGTGAAGTTGATAAGTTATGATGTAATATTTAATTTAATGAAACGAAATACTTTTGAAAGAGTATTCATTTTTCAAGATTTTTGACTATAAATTTTAAGATCAGTACTGCATAACGGCTTGAGCTTCCTCCCTTATATGTACGGGTTACCCACTGGCACTTTTTTTTAAACTTAAAATAAATTAATGAATTGTTTTTAATGAAACAGTTTTTTGCTTAAAACTGCATCAGCTTTTGCTGTATTACTAAATTTTTGGATTAAATTCACTTTATACCGTTAAAGTTGCTTTAGAATTTTCACTGTTATACCCTTTTAAATACATTTTTTTAATTATCTGATATTGGAAGTTAAAAAAATAAACTTTATCAAAGTTAGTCATAGATTCTACATTTCATATTTCTAAAAACTTATACTTAGCAATTAGCTTGAGTATATAAAGAATTTTTATTATTATTATAAATCTTAGAAGTCAAACTTATTATCTAAAATCTTTGGATTATAATTATTCCTAGACATTTCATACTTTATTTATTTTTTTTTCACTTTTTTGTGTAGAAAGAGTCACCTCGACGGATTTATACACGCAGATCCAAAAGAAGTAAGTTATAAATTCTATAAATTCAATTAGTTTATCTTGTATTTTACTATATTGGCTTAATAATAACAAAAGCAGCTAAAAAATCTTTAAAAATGTCGGAAAGTGAGAAGAATTACGACGAAACGAATCGGTTAAAACAAATTTTAAATAAAGAATGTAAAAGAGAAGCTGCTGAGCTAAAAGTGATCCGCTTTTCAAGATTAAAAACGGGCTGCTCTTGCACTTCTTCAAAAGGTACTTTTCGTAATTTATTTATGTAAAACACTAACTAAAAAGTATATTATTTTTTAAAGCTTAAATTTATCCCTAAAAAAACGGTTTTTTTTGGCATTTGTTAAATCCTTCTGTGCTTTGTATACAATATTAACACTTTTCTTCTTTTTGATTGATTTTATCCACTACAGCGTGTACCACCAGTAATTGCAGCTGTTTTAAAAACTCCCTAAAGTGCCACGAAGCTGGATGTCATTGCAGTTATAGAATTTGCGGGAATCCTTTAGGAACTTATACTTTTAACGAAGAAGAACAGAAAAGACATAGGAAGAAAGTTTTAAGCTGTTTTAAAAAACAAACCTTAAATAATAATAAAAAATAGTTATACTAAATATATGAAAACTGTTAAGAAAATAAATGTAAATATCGCTATGCCTTATTCATCACTTTTTTTTTTAAAAAAAAAAGAGAAGTCTCTTTTGGAAGAACTTTTATAACTAACTTAGTCACTTTACTTTAAAATTGCAAATGGTTAGTAACTTTGCAGGAACGAATATTAAATGTTGAAAAAAAAAATCGAGATTCACAAAGTCTCTTATAATATTTTAAAAAGAGATTTTAGAAAACTACTTTGTAAACTTTATTTACTAGTCTTCTCTCTGTATTAACCCTAAAAAAGTTAATAAAAATCAATTCTTTTAACCTTATTATAAAGTTATACTTAATAGCTCTATTTTGGTAATAAAATAAATAAGGGAAAATATTCTTCAAGCGTAGATAAAAAAAAATTTGTATAAGGAGTTTACTATTAGAGGTTATGTAAAATAAACAAATAAAATTCCATCAGGCAACTAAAGGGATGCAGGAACGAAGGAACCAGCGAGAGTATTCTACTGCCCAATAGAGGGAAAGCGAGTAGTTAAAAGTTAAAGCGGAAGTTGCCTTTTGGCTGTTAAGTCGTAAACTTTTTTCAAGTTCAAAATCAAATTAGCTCACTGGTCTGTAATCGGATATACAGCTTATCTATAAACTTACTTTTAATATATTATATTATATAATATCAGCTTATCTTCGAATATCTTTTAAAAGTATTCGTAAGTCCGATTAGAAAATGACCGCGACCTCAACGCCTATTCAAACCAAAGAACTTTTAAATAGGCGTTTAGATGACAACATAAAAATCATGTTTGACACTTTTGATAATATTATCCGATCTTATAGGGTATAGTCCTAATTTTAAACAATTTGGGGAAATAACTTATTCTAATGTTCTATAAACTTTTATTTCTCCGCATTTATAAAAAAATAGATATCGAAAATCCCTTATTAACAACACTATTCAGATAGACATTAGCGATGGTGGAAACACTCTCCCCACGGCAACTTTATGTGCTCGAGAAAAGTTTGAAATTACAGTTAGAACACATAATCTTGTATGTCGTTCATTGTCGTAATTTTGTTGTTCCTTTACTCGTGGGTATAAAATTAACTCTTACCCCTATGATATTCCTGCATTGCATAACTTAATAAACAATCAAGTTCCTAGTTGCAGTAAATTATCTTTAGTTTTAAGAATTTTGAAGCTATTTCATAAGTTCAAACAGCAACTACTTCCACTTCCCTGTAAAATAATAGTATGTAAGCCTGCAATTTATTTCGTGCGCGCTTGCATAAATTCTACTCTACGATTTTACAACTTTGTTAAATTTTGTTAACTTTTAAGCCCATAGCTATGCCTTTCTATAGAGAACTTATGCCTACTCGCGATTTTATAACATTACTTCGTATAATTCTTATTTTCTTATTAGTTTTTGAAAGTAGCATAGTTGTATTTTTTCCAAAATTCTTTTAAATATTATAGGTAAAGGGAGCGGAGTCTTTACTTCAACTTATAACTGAAATTAAAAATATGATTACTTTTCAAAATTTTCAAGAATTAAACATGTTAGTCAATGAGAGGCAGAAAAAGTTAGTAGAAGCAAAGGTAGCCTCTTTAAAAATACTGTACAATAATTCAATTAACTTATTTGTAAATCACAGAAGACCACGGAGGTAGTTTTACAGCAGATGCTTGAGGACATGAGCTCGCATTTATATGAAATGGAAGAAAACTTTATCGCGACGCCCATCGAAGATTACTGGGAAACTAAATAGTCTATGTCGTTTTATTCATATAAAGAATTATATTCAACTGATAGCCCAATATTGTAAATTCAAGTTTAATAGTAATTTACTCTAACAGTCGACCTATTATTATACGTACAACGATATGTATTTTCATTTGCTTCCAATACTTTAAAAATCCGATCTCTTGTATCGCTCTACAATACTTTAAAAATATCTGAATTTTAGATTATTATTTTTTTACTAGTTCTATGCGTTAACTGATGGTTGAATATAGTTTATTTATGTACTCTATAAAGCACTTATAAAAAACTATAAACTAACATTAACTAAAGAATATTCCTAGAAATCGTATAAATGAATCACGCAGTTTACATATTTCTATCTTTGTATGTCTATTTTGCTTAATTAATGAAATTGAACAATAGTCATTTTTATTGGAGGTATTAATATAGTAAATTAAGCCATGTGCATGCATAGATCTTTAAGATCTTGTGCCTTGTTCTTAGTAGACACCGTTGGTCGGTTTTTAAGGTCTGCACCCCAAAATATACTTTTAACTTGTTAAATATTTATGCTATGTGATATATAAAACGCTTTTTCTTAAGGAAACAAAAAAAATAAATTCTTACTAAATAAATATAGTAATATTCTAAAAAATAGAAATTCACAAATAAAAAATGTAAATAACATTTTTTTAATTATAATATATTTAAAAACCCTACTTCAAAGAGATTCAACTAATTTTTAAAAACTTTATTAAAGGAGTCTTCACAAATTTGGCTTGTACAGTTTATTTAAAATCTACTTATTAAACTTGTGTTATTTATTTCTATAAGAAACTAATTTATTAAAGCCCAAATTAAGTGAATTCTCCATCGAAGCCAATAAACCCCGTAAGAAGAAAAATATAGTAAAAAGGTTTGGATTTCAGTTGGGAACACCAGTTCCAAGCAGAAGTCAAGCGACCATCTATACCTGTTTTATATACAGAATTTTTCATTATAAAAACTTAAAAAAAAAATTATTTAACTCATTACGCAGTACATTTACTTTGGAAGCCGATCAATAATTTAAATTTCACGCTTACATATCAGCTTTCAATATAAATGATTTTAACTTTTTGAGTTTTAATAATTCATAATATATGAGAGGATAACTTTCTATACTTTACAAACTACCACTCTTTTTCAGCTTTTTTAAAACCAAATATATAAATCATCAAGTAAAATTTGTTTTTGGAAAACAATTTATTAAACTTAAATTTAGTGTTTATTTTAGACTTAAAACATACTCCAGTCAACAGGGCAGTAAGAAAAAATTACTTGTACGCATAACTTGGTGCTCTAATAGAATCTTTTTTGACCCGTAGTAATACTTGAAAATAATATAAATTAAAAAGTGTCCAATAACGTAAAAAGAGGATAACCAAAAATTATAAGATAAGTTAGTTAAAAGGCAGTGGATAATCATCCCCCCACTTCCCCACAAAGGTATGATATAGTAATAAAGGTTGTAAGTAAATATGTGGAAAGCACCATTTCTGATTAGTTTGAAAAATAAATAAGTAAAAAAATTTTATTTATCAACTTTATATATTGCGCAAACGATAGTGATGAAGTACTTGGCATTGGATGTATTTAAAGTGCAGTAAAGCTCAGTAGGAAACTTAATACTTTTGGTAATATATAGTACTTTATAAGGAAGATTTTGATGTTCCATGCATTTTATAAAGATATGTTTGCATAAAAAACTGCTTATCTCTACTCATGAAACGCTTAAAAAGCAGAGTATCAGTGCGTATAACGCATAAAGTAACAAAACTAAATAGCTAAGACCAACAGAAACCGAATATTTACTTAACACTGAATCATTTTCTTTAAGTAAACATAAAATTAAATTTTCTGATAATGAAAAGTAATATATAAAAAGGTGTACAGGAGCCAGCGTCATAAAAATTATCAGCGCCACTTCCATCAAATGCTCGACAGAAAAAATCTTTAAGAATTGTTTTGGTTAACAATTCAATTCCACCAAATTCATCTTTGATATATTCAGCGATATATTTGTTTTCGCTAATTCCTATAAAAAGTTTACAATAAAGTTTAGTTATATATACATAAAAGATACAACAAATTTAAAATAAATAAAAACAAGAAAACTTTGAGATAAAAAAATTATATTAATAAATGACCTTTTATGTTTTGCAAACAGGAGCATATCGGCGTGAGAATTTGCGATATTTGCGTGTACTATATTTAATTAAATATTGGAAATTTTCATAATATTAATAGAATAAAAAAGCCTTCGAAATAAAAGTTAATGCATTCGGAACATTGTGGTCGCCCAAATGAAATACTGCGCTGCCTATCCATTGGTCAACCTAAAAGTATTTAAAAGAAGGTCAGAAGTTTTATTGAAACAGCGTAAATAATTTTAAAAAGTTTTTTACAAAAATTTTCAATTGTTCAAATGAAATAACCCACAAAAGTTATACTATAAAGTAGTTTTATATAATAAATATTATCAATAAAGTTAAAATACATATAAGCATTTCATATGCATAATTATATGTGAAAAATGAATATAATATTATATTAACAATCATTTGAAATATCAATAATTAGAAAAGATATAAAGTTTGAGAAGTAAAAATAATTACGAATGGCTATATTTAACTTTAGATAAGTTGTACTTAAATAAATATAATAATTGTGAAATAGTCATGCCTCGCGTTGGGCATTTAAAAATATTTCTTGCATTAAGCGAAAAGTTTCTGGACAATCGTGAAGCCGATTCAGGCCTAAAAAAATAGTTTATTAAAAAAAAGTTTATAATTTTTATTTATGTTAAATCTGCCTTGTCCAGTATCTTTTAATTCATAAGAATTCGAATTGCTCAACAAATCCTTCTCTGGAAACAAATACCAACAAAGGACCATTTAAATAATATAAAAATACCAATTAGTATAATTTACCTGTGCAAAACCAAAGTTGATAAAAATTATGTAATATTTCCCGCCAAAGCGTTAAAGACTGTAAACAGTAATAGTACTGACGTGTATGGGAATGTGAAAGTCGTGCGCCTTTTTTAATAAGTTTAGGACAAGCAATACCAATATTTAAGGAACAGTTATAACATATAAACAAACACTACACCACAATTTTCAAAAGGGAAGAGGCGATACAAATTATTATATAAGATATAAATTAAGCAAATAATTATAATTATATCAATACAACTTTACTAAAAAATTGATCTACTTTAGTAATTATTTGAAAGCCGGCTTAAAGAAATAGCCGTTACTCAAAAAATAAACAGATATAACAATTAAAATAAGTGGATAACCACGTGAGGCAACAATATGAATTATTAATAATAAAATAAATTAACCATCCGCTCCCGCTGTAATTACTAGCGAATAGCCAGGTTCGAACGAATCGGGTTTGAAATACTTTTTCAGGTAACCAATCATCTATTATGTAACAAGCCTGTAAATATGCAGAGTTCAAATAATCCAATAAGGAATACAGACTTTTTCACAAGGATCCCGATTGGCGTAAAGAAATGTATTGTTGTCGTTAATAGAGTGAAGACAGCGTTCAATTTCTTCTTTTGATAGCGAACTAGAAGAATAGGTGCGCGCTAAGTAGGCCACAGCTATCAAGATATACAATCGCAGCCAATCAAAAAAAGTAATTATGACAAATTCAAGTAACAAAAGTAACAAATTATTATAAAGCGCAAAAACCAAAACAAAACTAATGCAATCACTACGGTTGTTGCTAGTAAGCAAGCGAATAACCCACAAAAAAAAAGCATTAAAGTATTTCAAAAAAACTTGAGGGCCACACAATATATAATATTCTAAAATATTGATTGCACTAATGTTACGATTGGCAAAAAAATTATTAAAGTTTAATAAAAAAAAATAAAATAAAATAAATAAATATACCGGCATTTTTCTTTTTGATATCTCGCTGAACCTCGGAGCGAGACTTCCCAGCAGAAGTGATGACTTTGGTGGCGGTTTCAACAGTTGAATCTTTTAATAATGCCAGTTTTCCCCTCTTTTATGTAAATATTACAAATTTTTCTTTAATTGCGGTTAATATAATGACTTTATTAAATAGGAAATTCATGAATATTGTAAAGCTAATATCTTATATACAATAATAATACTTCGGCCAACAGAGAATATACTGTCCTCATTGGCCGAATGCAGTTAAGTTGTAATAAGTTTTGAATCTCCGAAACGCATGTATCTTGTAAAAAGTACATTAGCTTTCCATAAGAGGACCTTCGTTCATAGAAATGTTACAAATAAACAAAAAAAAAAGCTTTGCTTTATCTATATATATTCCACACACAAATGAGTTTATTAAACGTAAAGTAAAAAAGTTTTTACCTCATTCTCTCGGGATTCAATATTTTATACCGCCGTGGAATTTCAAAGAGTTCTTGATATATTTTTTCATATTTACAAAACTTTATACAAAAAAGTAAATATAAATATATAATAACATTTTTTGTTCCAAAATATTAAAAATAATAAAAAATTGCTCGAAGTATAAATGAAGTAAACAAGCTTCATATGTTTCATTTTTATAAATAATCCCCCCCCAAAGCCAAAATAAAAGTAATCAAAGAAAAATATATAGAGTAGTAAAGGTGCAATAATATCAAAATATAAATAATGTTCAAAAGAGAAAAAGCAGAAAAACATGTTAACAAAGCTCTTATAATGTATCAATAATATGAGAGAATCCACAATAGTTATTGAGCATAAGAAAAGTTTTTATTAGTTTAATAAATAACTTCTCTGTTATCCATCAAAAGCTGTCCTTCTTCATAGTCCAATGAAATAAGAACCCCCGTCAGAATAGCGCATATCTCGCGAAGTTGTTGTAAAGTTCTATTCTTTTTATCAATAAACTTAGCGACGTCCATACGATCTGCAAATAATAATAATGAAATAGTAATACTAATGATAATATTAATTATATCGATAATAATAATGATAATAATAGTAATAATATTACCGGTGTACTCGGAAACATGAAGCGTAGCCTCGACAAGTCTCATTTTCTTACGTTCTAGAAGAGTGAGCCTCAAAGGAATATACTTCGATCGCTGAATAAGCAGGTCGGAACATTCACTTTATAATAAATATACTTATTATACAGAAAAGTGATCAAATTCATAATATTTTATATATACAAATAAAAAATATAGTCGAAGGCAATAACTTCAAATAGTATTAAGTTCCATCCAAAAGTAAGAGTATTACACTTTGCATGAATTTTAGTTTAAAATAATTCTTTAATATATATATTTATTTTCAACGACTCTTTAAAAAATATATGATCCACTTAAAAATATTGCAATGGAAGCTAAACAGGAGTCGCAGGAAAAAAAATTAAATTTTCTTTTTAAATAACTGTGATTTATAAAGTTAAACAGAAAAATAATTTATAAGCTAGAAAGCAAAGAAGATTATAAGAAATATAAAAATAAAAATAAACTTTTTAGAGCTTATAGCGTTAACTGAAGGAGGTAGAGAAGAGCAGAAATTACCAGGTACAGTCGAAGTTGACAAGTCTAATATAACAAATTATAAATAAAATAATACAAATTATTATATATAAAAATAATGAGCCTCCATCGTTGTCCATCGACTCTGTTTTATGAAATTGCCGATTTCCAGAGCGATGTATCATCTTTGTAAGAAATATAACTAGTCAAAATTTAAAATTACAAGTAGACTTTAATATAAATATGAATTATGATAAGAATGGAGCAGGTTAACTCGTACTTCTTTGTCTTTTTTTAATAAATATATTTTCAAGTAATATTAATATACTCGATTAAATATTTTAAAACCATATAACTTGTAGTAAATAACAAAACATATGGTAAAGTTTATAATTAACGATAAAACATAACCGAAGATGCGAAATAAAAAATTAAAGCACCTTAAAACAAGTAAAACAAAAGGCATCCTGACATTCAACACAGCGAAGTATTGCCGGCCTTAAATTTAATAAAAATAAAAAAATTAGAATGCATGCAGTAAAATGCTTCAAGCAAGTAAAAAATCAATTAGTTGTGTAGACAAACACCAATTATATATATTACCCAGTTAAACACTCGCTACATAAATGAGGGTCGAGATCGCCATCTTGATCGACTTGGTGTAAGATGCTTATTATTAAAACTGTTACTTAATACATATTAAAAACCTAAGTTAGATTCTTTTATATTAAAAACTCGATGTTCAACGGACTCCAAGTTTTCTATCTCCTAATAATAAGAAATGAACAAAAAATAATTATTCATGTTTGAGTAATATCCACCTTATCGTCGAGAAGCTTAGTAATAACTTCTCGTGACTCTGAGTCTAACACATTGTTCTCCTGATTTTTTATAAAAAAAAAAAAATTTAACTTTGAACTCGTATAGTTACAAAAATCTATACTTCGGTTTGTTCTTCGAGACTTTGTGAAGAATCACTAGAAATTTCACTCTCTGTTTCTATAACAAAATGTTATAAAATGAAAAAAATTTCTGCAAAAAAAATAAAATATTATTGTGGCTTAAGCTTTATTATGGTTACATGATAATTATAAGTAAAACTAAAAGTACCAGTGGTAGAATCCGACTTTCTTCGGAAATGAGTAAATAACATCTTTAAATTCTAAAATTATAGCTATATCCTTTATTATATTATTATCCGCGTAATAGTGAATATAATAACTTTTTATACAAAAAAAAATTAAAGTAAGGTTATATTAACGGAGACGCATTAATGGGTTTTCTACAATAAATTACGAGTACCTTAAGTTATAAATATACAATGGTACGCCTTTATTTTTCTTAGAAAAAGTTTACACGTTTTTCTGTCCAATCATATATATATTACAACAACCACATATTATTTCTATGGCTATTGAAGTTCGGTACGCTTGCTGGTCCTGCTCGGATTATGAGACTTATAGGAAGCGTGAAATTCTCTCGGTCTTATACGAATTGGAGCAAGAGTTCTCTGAATTGGGTTCGCATAGGCCTTCTTGAAGTTACCTTACACAACTGAAAACTCCAGGTTTACTGAACAATGCTGTTGCCGATCACGAGAGTGCGATGACAGAAGTTCACAGATATGTAACGACAACACGAAGTTATGGACGGCCCTAATCGCTTTCCCAAGGGCTAAAGATGCAAATATGCTAGTATGGATTTTAAAATTAACCGCAACTCCAAAAGAGAGCACCCCACAACGGGGGCGATAAATCGGTTATAATGGAATATGTTCGATACTCCCCCCTCAATCTTAGATTGAGTAAGTTGTTCAGGTCCCTCTTTGTTCACTGAACTAGGACAGCCCAGAGGTCCAAGGGCGTGCCCTTTTTCTTTCTCTGAAGCCCTCTTTTGATCCGTAATCCTCTGGGAACTGGCCCCCAAGCCAGTTCAGAGGTTTCGGAGTCTATCTTTTTTCTAAAACCCTCTTTAATCTCAGAAATCCCGTGAACTTTTCTACCTTATGAAATGGAAACCTGTACTTTCACAGTGCATTGAACTTTTGATCTGTCGGAATTAACCGTAACACTAAAAGGGGACACACCACAATTAGTCGCGATAAAACCGTCTGATACGGGTACACTTTCGATAGTAGACTATCTCATGCAAATGGTTATGTAACTTCCGCATTGAAGACAAAGCGGTTCTTACGCGCGTTCACCGACATATTGGAAGAAAGCTGCTGGCGCATCTAAACAGCCAGTGGGATAGAAAATTGCGTGAAGTACTTGAGGCTGTTGCCAATGGTTGTGCCCTATTTCGGAAATTCGTCAAGCGAGTTAGAAATTGCGGTATATACCTCGGTCATCACTTCGCAACGGCGACAAATATGAACAATGAAAGACAATTAATATTAATACTAGTAGAAAAAATTTGTAATAAACAAAGAAAAAATACATAATAATATTTCTAAAACGATAATATAATCAAAATTAAAAAAAATTTTTAATAATAGTATTATAATATATATTTTTTATAGTTTTTATAGTATTATAATATATATTTTTTAAATGCATAAAAAGTTGTGAGGAAAAAGTTATTCACGCAAGGCAACCCATTAAAAACCGAAAATGAGAATCGCGTTCATGGAACTTGGACCCACAACCTTGAGCATGCGCATCAATTATCTTAACCTCTGAGCTACGACGGAAACTCAATATTCTATATAAAAAAATTTACCTATCTAAAGCGAAACTTTTTGTTGATCATCTTGTTACCCAGTGCTCGCTACCTACCTCCTTAATCATCAATAATGCGCCCCTTGAGTCAAGTTTTATCTCGGCTGATACAACCGTCGACAATTAATGAGAACAAATCAATCGCAAAAAAGCCTCGTCCTGACGGCCTTACAGGCTTAATGTCAAAATATATGCCAAGGTCATCTGTGCAGCCTTGCCAACTCGGTGATCATCGGCTTGCTCCTGTGGAATGGCAAAATAGATGTAGTCATGATGTTAACAAAGGCACCGCAACTGCATCTGAGCCTTCCAAGTAAGTACCGACCTATCAGCCTTTTATTAAATGAAGCAGTCATTTCAAAGCGTGTGAAGGCGGTTGTGAACGCCCTCAAAATCTTCCTACAGTTTCAGTTTGGGTTTCATAAAAATATGACTGGGTAAGACTGGAGCCCTTCATTTCAAGAAAGTCACTGGCGCTGTCTCCTCCACGTTGAGAAGGCGTTTGACCGAGTATAGCGAGGCTTGTTACGCAAGCTACTGCAATTGGTTGATCATGACCTTTGCACTGCTGACTGGGCCTGCGAACTATCAGCAATAGCGTCTCCGCTCAAGTGCGACCAAATAAACTGCTGCTTTATATGTCAAACGCGCCGTAATTAGCGCGATGACACCCTTCACTGCGATCTACAGATTGATCCGCTGGACACACTTTAAAAGCAACGCCCTCTCCTTTTAAAGGCGATAGCTAAACATGCCAATCGTCTTTTAGCGGAAGAATTCTCTTATGAGTTACAATTCCGCCCTCCGTGTGGCGTGGAGGAAACACAAGTTAGTAACCTAGCTTGTACCAGTGGGAAACTATATTAATTTATGAAGGCGAGGTTAAATACGAACCCTCAAAGGCCTAGAGAGAGCTGCCTCGGTGGGAATGGAACCTACGACCTTGAGTATGCGCGTCAAAGCTCTTAACCGCTGAGCTACGGCCACAACCGTCGATCCCGGTGTGATGGCTTTTTGTATTTTACCCGTTAGACCAGACGTGTTTTGTTTGAGAGCTCGAGAAATCGAAGTTGTTAACCCGATCGAGCATTAGAAAAAGCCATAATTGTAAAGTTTGCACAAAAAAAATTCTTTTACCTAACGTGAATGAGTAGCAAAGAAAGAGAATCCTCTTCCCCTAGTTTTGTAGAAATTCCTGTCGTTACAATAACTTATAAAGAACTTGAGGCCAAAGCAGAAGAAATAAAAAACAAAAGAAGACTTCGAGAAAGAGAAAAAGGGTATTTATTTTAAACCTTCTTTACTACTATTACTTATTGTCATCTTAAGTCGTAGCAGTAATTCCAAGCACGAGGCTGTGGCAAGAAAACTGTTACTAAAAAGCCTAAATGGTTACTATTATTTTAACTTTATATTAGTTTTTTAAAATATATGAAAATAAAAATTTTTATGTTTATTGGAATTATATTCTGTAAGGAGAGTCATTGAAAACCACCAAGGCTATAGAAGTTGCCGCTAGAAGAGCTGCTGAAGGTTTTTTATTTATAGACTTATTATTAAAAATTATTATTTTTTAGACCGTAGTTTTGGTCTTGATAAAAGCTTTGATAATAAAAAGAATTCTACCAAGAATAGAGGGTATATATTTTAAACAATTAATTGGGGTTATAATTTTTTAAATATTTAGACAATTTATGTATTTTTATAAATTTAATGATTTATTATCAAAAATACAACTATTATAGTTTTAAGGTTGAAGAGGAATGTAACGTTTACGATCGGAATATTCCTTACACCATATCTGGTCGTGCTTCTTTAACTTTAGTCCTCACACATTTATTACGATTAACCTTTTTAAATTTTATTAACTTTAGATAACAGCGAGAGCGCTCTCGAAAAGGATAAAAAAGAATCGCGTAGAAGTTCTGTTTAGATATTACCGTTTCTTATATAGTTATGGTTACTTTATCCAAGTAGGTAGAAGATATAAACCTGTCGGGCAAGAATTTGATTCTCGTAATTTTAATAGGTTACCGTTATTATATATAAACTTTAATTTGTTATTAAAGAGGGAAGATTTACTGGAAAATATCAACTTAAGAATTTTAGTATTGACCAAAAGAAAAGAGTTTCTTCTTGCGGCTCTTTAAACGTGAAGGTTAGGGACTACCAAGGACAAATCATCTTTTTATTAATTTAGATAACTCTTAAAATTTTATTTTAATGTTTTTAATTTCATAACTAAACCTTTTTAGTTTCGGGATAGATATCTTTAGCTTTCATAAGATTTATATTGTGTTTTTTAGTTTTATCAATAAATTATTATAACCTTTTTATAAAATATTAGAGTTAGAATACCTATTTGAATAATTATTTGAGAATGCTTAAAGAAAACTTAAGTTTTCTGTTTAAGTTAAGATTTTTAGAGATTAACTAAACAGCAACTATTTCTATTATATTAATGTTACAATTTTATAATTTCAGATTGATTCGTTTTTCTTAATTGTTAATCTCTTTTATTAAAGGGTATATTAAATTTATATAATTAATCATTATATCTTTTTCTAATAGTCGTGACAAATATTTATTTTAAAGTAATTTTTTTATTATTAACTTATAAATGTTATTTATCACACTCGACACATATTTACATATAAATTGTTGAAATGCTTTTTTTGGCTCAAAAGAAATTTTAATAAACTTTTTGATTGAACACATTTTTGCCTTTTAAGAATTCTACTTTACTTTTACTTACACTTTTTGTCTTCGTTTATACAATTTTTCTTTTTACATTAATATTTTTTGGAACTATATTGATAATATATAAAGTTTCCATTTCTTGTTTCTTTTTCAATAATATTTTACTTAGAATACTTTTAGTTAAAAAAAGGTTTCTTTATTTTTCTTTCAAAACTGCTTTTATGTTATATAATTTAGAGAAGAAAAGAACTAACTTTATTATGGAAAGACGCATTGGCGTTTGTCTCCAAAATTTCTGTGCTAATCTCAAATATGAAAGTGGTCACAGATTTTATTTTTAGATAATATTATTACTTATTGTATATTTATAAACATCAACAGGACTTATCACTTTTGGAAGAATTAAAAGTTATCGTATATCTACTTATTTTATTCATGTTCAGTAATAAACAATTTTTTTTTCAATTTGCGCTTTTCAGTATTTATCTTATTGGTACGAATATCAAGTATTACATCTTTTCATATTAAGAGAATTTGCGAATGTTCAAGTTCTTTTTTACTTGCTAAAAAGCTGTCACCGTTTTTACATTTTTTGAAAAAATTGCTTCTTAATTTTAATTTTGCATATTTATCGAATAATTTTTTAAAAAAGTTTTCATACTTTTCTTTTTACTTGACTTTTACTTTTTAAATAATTTTTTTTGTACTTATTATGCGTTTACCCCAAACATACCAGGCTGAAGAACGAAAGTTGCAAATGGCATTAACTGCATGCAATTTTTTGCAGCAAATTTGTATTAAAATAGTTTCTTCGGATCTTTCTTTTGCGCACTCTTGCGACCTCGAAACCGTACTATTATTGTTATTGTTCTTACTGCTATTTACTATTTTGAAAGTTTTTATTATAAGTCATTTTTTATACTTTGTTACTTTTATTACAATAATTGCTTAATTGACATATAAAATATATTAAAAACTCCTTTTACTACTTAATCCAAAGCACCACGTGGCTTTTATTGTCTTTTTTGGCTCACCTTATTTTGTTTGTGCTGCATTATTTTAGCGTCTCATTGTTATTGCTTGCAGGTTTTGTGGAGGAGCGCTTATTACAAGTTAGTTGTTTGGTTCAGAACTCAAATTGCTGACGTGAACGAAGCTATAGTGAGACACAGAGAAACGCGCGATAACACTTCTCTTTCTCCCGAGGTAGTTTGTTTTTATTAAAATAAATTTTCTTTTGTTTAGAAATGTTTATTATTCTTTTTTTTTCTGCTTTTAGACCCGTAAAAGTGCAGAGGAAACTTTGATAACTGCAACATATCATCTCTCCAAAATTTATGAAACATTTATTACTTTTTTAAAAGTATTATAAATAACGTGTTTAGATTGATACATTAATATATGTTTTCTTAAAAGTACTAATTATTTTTACCTTTTTTTAGTAAACTTTAGTAGATTATCTATTATGAATTTATTTATTTATTTTTAGGAAGGGGTTGAGGGGTATCGAAGCATCATTGATACTCTCCAGCAGAACTATAAGTTTACTTTGAATGTTCACATTATCAATGACTTGAAGGGGAGTCTAGATCAAACATATATTGAACTTCTGCCCCTTCAGGAAGGTAGAACCAGTTGCGAGTATTTTTAACGCTTCAAAATTTTAGGGTTTGCTTTTCATAATAACCTAATTTATTGTACTTAAGAATCGTATAAATATATAAGAATTTTTATTTTTATATTTTTTAGAAGTAGAAGAAAGTTTACAAAGTTTTAAGAACTCTAAAGTTATTAAACAGTCGATACTAACATGGTACTCAATTTTTTTTCTTTTCAAATAATGAAGCTGAAAAGTGTATTATAAAAAGAATTTGTACAAACAAAAGTTATAAGAGAATTTCTTATTTTTAAAAAATCGTTGATGTATTATAAATAATTTACTTGATTATTTGATAACAATACTTACGTCATAATATTGAGGGATTATTATATGGTTTTTTTGTGAATTTACTGTTTTATACTTTTTATAATTTCTTTGTGATGTGTGAATATCTGACACCCACAAATATTATTAATTACTTTGTTGTATATAAAATTTTTCATAAAACATTCATCTAAAAGTTATTTAATTTTTTTTTTACAGTTTATTAATATTACTTTTATTATTAAATGTTATTATATGATATAGCAGTTTCTTCTCTAAATATTACTTAGAAGTTTATATATTACCTTAATATATGCCATGAAATGCGTGGCATATTAGCTAAGAAAATTCAATATAAAAGTTTGTAATTTTTTG
The DNA here is from genome assembly GCF_036711695.1 of Zophobas morio. Classification (NCBI taxonomy): domain Eukaryota; kingdom Metazoa; phylum Arthropoda; class Insecta; order Coleoptera; family Tenebrionidae; genus Zophobas; species Zophobas morio. Next base: position 57,810 of record NW_026972211.1, on the reverse strand, counting down.
ATACATAAAAGTTTTTGTTATTCTAGAAAGTTAGTTGGTATATTATTAGCGGTCCAAAGGTTTTGTAATGATTGTTAAAGTTATATTTATTAAAAGTTATTATGGATGATCCGCGATTGGTTGAATAGTATAATTACACTTCAACTTAAAAATTAACTTTTCTATGTGTTAAATATCAATACTAAACAACTTTTGCTAAGCAGAGAGTGTCGTTAACTTAGCTTCTATTTCGTCTAATAGTCATCGCTCGTTTATTTGCGCGGGTGATCTCGAGCGTTATATGCAACAGTACGCGTCATCTGCCTCACTCCTGGACCTGCCCGCCTCCTCCACTACCCCTCTGCTCCACGGCTACCGCTTAGCCGCCTCTTATTACTGCTGCGCACGAGGGCTCATATACAGAAATTCCAAGCCTTACAACCAATTGGCTGTCGTCTCCTTACACGAGGTTTCTTTCTTTCTACTGCTGTTCAGAGTGCTTTTTCTTGTCTTTGCATCTATGCTGCTCTGTAGGGCGATTATTTTTCCGCTGTCTACTTTTATATTCGTAGTTTGCTTGTGATGAAACCGATCCTCACCGCGAGAGATAGGTTTTCGGCCTCACTGATATTTTACTTGATAAATATAGTAACAACCTTATTCTTTAGTTTAACTCAAGTATTTGAATCAGTCAAAACTAAAAATAATGATTTGCTGGAATCTGTGGACCGATTGGTGATTGAACTCTCGGTTAATTATTTATACGATATTTTTATATACAGTGAACCGTTTTAAGCAAATGATATAAACTTACTGAACATAAAACGTTTTTATTTTTTATTTTTTAAGAACATTCACATAAAAGAAAAGTATAAAAGAAAATCTTTTTTAAAAGAAGTCTGGATTATCGATAACGTTTGCAAGTTTGATTCTGATGGTATTTTTATTAAATATATATTATTTGTATTACCAACTTTTGATAATATTTTTTTTAGAACGCCACAAAGAAAAAAAAGAACGTAAAAACTTTCAGTTTTCTTTTGTAGATTTTGATAAATACAAAGAAAAATGTGCAGTTAACTGCGCTGAAGAAGAGGCTGCAGGTGTTATTATTAATGCTGCAGAATACTATTTGCTTTCCTATTGGCTGTTGTCATTATCAATTATTTAAACTTTTTTATCGACGTTGATATTGACTTTTTATTATCTTTTTAAAATTTTACTGGGCTTCTCGTTATAATTAAAGCTTAAATATTTATTTATTCACTGTGTATAGAGTTCATAAACCTTCAACACTTTAGTACTTCGTTTCTTTTCTTCATAACTTTATCTATTTTAACTACTGAGAAAACGTTTATTTAGTATTAATAAAAATACATATTAAATATTAAATTTTTTTTTTGCTTAGCTTTATTTTTTCGAAGCAAACACTCTTTATTTATCTATTTTTTTTTTGGTTTAGATTTTCTTCTTTTGTATCACGGAGCCTTATTTTCTCGGACTGGTTTTTTATTTGTTAATATGCACGTAACTACACTGACTAATCTCTTCTAATTATTAACAATAACGTGTTTACCTTTTATAATTATCTTTATATTTTTTATTACAAAGAAAAAGAAAACCTTTCGTTAATAAAAAACACCAATATAAGTTTATGCAGTAACTGGATTATAATAATAAACAGTAAACGGTCATTGTAATTTACTGCGGTTAAGGGACTTTTGAGTAAACTTTATTTTCTAACAAGTTTGCTTTGATTTGTAGTACTTTCCTTTAGCGAGTATTAAATTCGTGAGTTTTAACATTACTCACAACAGAAACAATATTTTTAATTATAATTTTACACTGTTTTCCTTATTAATTAAAATTATATTACTTCTGTTATGCCAAGTCGTTCTGTTTTCTACTTTATTATATTAAAGGCGTGGAACGTCTTTTTTCTTTCCAACACAATTTTCTCAATCGTGTACTTTTCGCCCAGAAAACGGTTATTTCTTTTTAAGCTCATGTTTATTATTATTTTTATTATTTGAAAGGGAACGAGTTTCTCTACATCATTTCTTCTCCGTGGTGCTGTTATTTGCATTTTCAGTTGCGAAGAACGAATGGATATTCCCGTCAAAGTCTCCGGAACGCCCTTATTGAATGCCGATGAGTTTCCTGCACTCACTGGTGGAAGCAAAACTGGCAAAGATGATACTTTTAATGCGTTTTTGAAAAACCAAGAAAACGTTTTGTGGAAGTTTTCATTTTCATTTCTTATTGAATATCTTCTTGTGTTAATCCAATTGGTCCTCGCTAATACTGGTATGTTTTTTTTGTGATTTTGACACGATATATTTACTATTTATGAGGACTTCTACTTTTTGCTTACCAAGTATTGTTATAATTTTGGTAGCATGTACAAGGCGCATTTTACTACTATATTGTAGGGAGCTTTCGCTCTCTTGCGATTGTTGACCCTCCTTACTTAAACGGGCATAGCTTTGCGCTTTATAAATAAATACTGTATCGTTTTTCTGTAGATACTGATACTGCTACTCAAGTAATCTTAAGTAATTTTTTTATTCCCTTTGAAAATATATATTATATTAATAAGCTATGCTCGCTTTCTGGTACACTTTATTATCTTTTAATAATAGGTACGTTTAGTTTCTGTTATTCACGTGTAATAATTACATCATTAATCCATATGCTAATATATATATTATATGAGAATTGAAATATATAATATTTATAGCCTTTTCACTGTTATCATATATATTATATATGTGCTGTAATATTATAGTATTATACCTGTATTCAATATTAAATGTTTATATATATATACTGTTTACATTATCTTTTACTCAAAAGTTATATCTCTTATTTTATAAAAAGAATTGGTTAAAACTGTTTTTCCGTGCATAAAAATTATATTTCTTTGGTTTGTTTCGCGGAAGGATCTTGTGCTTCCCTTTTTGACAAGGTAAAGTAACCCTCTCATTGGTTGGATATTAATCCACGTGTTACCTTCATGCTGCTTCTTATTTAATTGTTCATCAAATATTAGCGAGCATCAGAGACGTAACAATAATAATAATAACTATAAATAAGTATATATATTTATACTGATAACTGGTTCTATGTCAATTTATTTTTTGTGTATAAAATTTAGTGTAATGTTTAGCCCCGATAACGCAAGTTTTATCAAAAAAGCTTTTGAATTTTATCCCGAACTTTTTCCGAAGTCTTATAAAAATAAAATGGAAGATGACGATTTCTATATTTTATATTTTTGGAAACTTTTTTCAGATTTATTAAACTTTTGTGATAATAATAACAATAACAATAAAAATACTGATAATAAATTTTTGTGGGAAGACCTAATGGTGTTGGGAATAAAGCCACTTAGCGATGCCTATGAAGTTTTTTTTGGTAAAGAAGTTTATGACAACATCGATATCAGATTGGTAAATTTCACTTTTTTTTTGGTAACTGCTTTATTATTTGTTCTCTGTATATATACTGATTTCGCGCGCTATTGTTAAAGATGTGCTTGTTTATTTGCCAACTAGATAAATGATTCATTTGCAAGTGAAATAACACGCAGAATCACAATCTTAGGCATCGGCACTTATATTGTTTCAGAACTTCTTCCGATCTATGAATACGATTATTATAATTGTTGTGTTCAGAATTGCGGTTTTTTTAGTCAACCTACAACAAGAGAAAGCAATAGAAATACTGTTTTAAGTAAAGTCCCAACCACTTTTGTAACAAGCACTCCTTCGCCAGTCGACACCCAACACCCGACTATAATAAAGGAATTCACAACGGTTTTTTATACTCTTCTTAACTTTTTTTTTTAAGCACTAACTTATTATAGTGACGTGAAAAAATACTATATAAACTTTTTAACTTTTTTTTTGTTATATATGAAATAGGGGGATACTGAATGCCAAGAGTCATCCTTTACACATTTGAAAGAAAAACAACAACAACTTATTGGCGCTATAAAAACTAAAGTACTTTTAAAATGTCGTTTAGTACATGACAATATCTCTTTACTTACTATTAAACTCAGCAAACTTACGAGAGTCTATTATCGGAAAAAAGGAATGAAGAAAGCATTGCTGTCGTTATCCACGTGGCACCAGTGAACCTTGTTTTCGATACAAATTGCTTTATAAGGTACACTTCTATTATTAGGTACCAAGAAACACTTAAAGATGTTTTATTATTCCTCATGAAAAAACTTGAAAGTTATTTGCCCATCATACAAAAACTATTGAACGCCCAAAAGTTTACTATTATCTGTCCACTTGTGGTATTCAACGAAATTACAGGTCAGCTCTTTTTTTGGTATAACCATTTTATGAAATGCACAAAGTAGTGTTGTTTTATTTCAAAAGGGCTCACGAAAGGAGAGGATGAAGGGAGCGCAACAGAACTTGTTAATAGAGATCGTGTAAACTTTTTAAAAGGTTTTATTATATAAAGCTTCTTCATAAACATATTTTCAGCGATTGTTAATTTTAAGCTTAATTATAAAAATATCTTATTTCAACTAAGAAGTTCCCTTTATTTGTAAATATTTTACGCAGAAAAGTCAAGAGAAGCGCTGATTTTCCTTAAAAAAGAGTTTGCACTGAAGAATCCTTTTATCAAAATGATGGTTCTCTTGTTTATAATAATCGAGTCATGGACACGTGTTTAGTAGTCATAGACTTTTAGCGGAAACGTTTTGAATACTCTTAAGTTCAGAAATGAACAGCAGATTTATTCGCCTCAACACGTGGGTTTTTGGTAGATTGGTTGCTCTATAGAAGTTTAGTTAGTATATCTAATTGAAGATCCTCGGTAACGACGACTTAATTCTGCACGCAACAACAGAACTTTCGAAGCGGTCTTCTATTAAAAAAGGTCTTTTTATAATTATATGATAATTTTAATAAGACTTATAATGATAATAAGTTGTACTACCCCTTCTCCTCCCGCTGCCCTTTTTCATTGATAAACTTTACACTATAAAGAATGCGGTCTTTAACAGATTTTAAAACATTTTTAGTAGTGCAAACCGTTTCAATATCCTTATAGCCTCTTTTGCGTTTCACTTTCATCTGTGATTGGTTAAGCTCATCATATTGTTGAGTATGCCCAGTTGCTAAGCAGTATTCCCAGTTGATGGTTTTTCCTGGTTGGTATTTCCATCGTTTACTAACGAAATATCTATAAACTAATATCTTTATTTTTTTGGTGTAAACTGGAAGGCTATGTAATATTTAAAGCATTTTTTCTCATATAATTATTTGTGCAAAGAATATTGGCTGAAAAGATAATTATTTATATACGTTTCAGTATATTTAGTCATACGATGCACAGCAGTAGCAACTTTAACAGTAGACTATATGGGGGGGGAAGGGACTAGTAATGATAATGATAATTATAATAATAATTGATAGCAAAACATAATTAAAATTACAAGACACAGCCACGGATCTATTTCGGAACGTAGTTCTTGTGACCAATGACATCAATTTAAAAACACGTGCTCATTCGGAAAGGTTTTCTTACTGCCTTGTCAGGCTGTTTTCCTTTGTATCATATAAGCACTACTTAAAGACTGCCCGTTCACGATATGAAAAGTCTTAAAAAAATTTTATCCGAATACTTATCAAATGAAAACGAAAGCCTTTTATTATAATAAATAATCGTTAGTTTTATTAAGAGGGTAAATGGTCAAAGTATAATATAAAATAAACTTACTTTTATACACAGAAGTATATTACTTCCGGTTTTTTTCTTGCTTTAAAAAAGATTTATTTTTTACCAGAATGACAGATAGCTATATTTTAGAAAAGCGTACCACAAGGAGCAAGATTTATATATAAATTATTTTTTTCCTAGTATTTAGAAAAAAAATATTTTTACTTAAAAATTAAAATCAATGCAGTATGGTTTGGTCTCTCTATTAGGCTTCCAAATAACTATTTTGGTTTACTGCCAACTTTTTGGAGATAATGAAAAACGTCGAACTTAATGTATATATGGCAATTTTAATTTAATTTCTTCGGAACGCCCTTGACCTAAATTAGGAGCATTCAAGTTTTTATTACATTGCTTTTTGTCTTTTGATATATTTTTATATTTTTATTCATTTATAAACTAGTATCATAATTATTTAGAAAAATCCCACCACCCTATTTTTCGGTTTATTTAAAGAATAAGAAGGCCTACAAAACCTTTAAAGTTAGAATCGGCAACCAAATAATCTCTTTTTAAAGGTTTTTACTTACCACAACATTATATTATTAGGCAAGTAATAATTATCGAGAATATGTCGAACACTTTACCAATTACAAACAGGGAAAAGCAAACAATTCATTCATATTTTCTTACTTTATATTGCCATTAACAACTTGCTTTTTACCCAGATTATAAGAGACTATTCAATAATAATTTATGTAACTTAAAGCGATATTTATGTTCTTAGAAGGTTTATGATAGGTAAGTAGTTGGAAGATTTTAAAGAATTTAGACGGGAAAATTTTTTTCTATTTGTGTTAAGTTTTCTCTAATGCAGTAATTTAATTGTGGCTTTAATACTTTATAAGAACGCGTGACAACTTTATGATTTCTATCTTTACAATCTCCTGCACAATTACATAACAGACGTATGAAGACCACATTATGCTAACATAACTAGCGTACCACACTCTTTTACTTTTTATATATATTGTAAGTATAACGCAAGAATAGAGCGACGAGGAGTACTTTTGTTATTTTAAATTTATTGTCACCTTCCCTTCTTAGTTCTAAATATATTTGAAGCATAAAAAATTATTAAAAAGTTAGGTTGAAGATAGCACTGTTAACTCCAGCCGTTGCTCTATAACACATAAACGATTCTTTTTTTTAAAAAAGAGGTTATTTAATGTTTACCAGGAATAAACTGCCATGGCAGCACACTACTCCCCTGAGATGGTGGCCAAGTTATTAACTACCTTTGAAGAACTATTAACAAAACTAGATTTTGCAAATGAAAAGGTTTTCGGATTTGAAAGCAAAGTAAACAACTTCGGTTTTAGTGCTTCGAAAAAATGGAAAGGCGACTCTTTAGCTTGGAAAATCCCAATTCTATAAGTTTCAGCGCTCATGCCCGTAGATGAAGTCGAAGTTGCTATCATTAATATTAAGATTGATACCACTACTAATAGTGATAACTATTGTCAAAGAAGTGGCTGTAATAACAAATATTGTAACAGTAACTATAGTATTAAATATAATACTAATAACCATAATGGTGAGAACCATAGTAATAATAACAATTATACCCCTACTAAGAGCAGTAACAGTAGTGGTAACACTTCCCAAAAAAAAAATTAATATCAAAGCGGCCACCAGCGACAATATTAGTAACACATCCCCAAAAATAAATATTTATTTCTCCCATAGTTATACGTGAAAAGCATAAATGGCCGGAAGTAGTTTCCCTTTTATCAGACAGTAACCTCAACAACTTCACCTCAAGGGATACCCGAAATAACATTAAAGTTTTCCTCTCAAGTTTTGACGACTTTCGAAAAGCCACAAAGCTTCTCACTGAAAGAAATTATGAATTTTACTCCAATCACTACCTGAAGAGCGAACATTTAACGTAGTTTTAATCCAGAATTGGATTTCAAAGAGATCAAAGATCTACGACAACAAGGATTACACCCATTAAAAGTTGCTGGAAAGTAAAGCTTTAGAGACGATAAGAAACCGCTTCCACTTGTTCTTGTGCATCTAACGAGATCTGAAGTATCAATTTATAAAGTTATTTCTGTTTTTCATCACAATCTCTGTGGAAAGAAAGCCTGAAGAACAGCACCTGGTCAATGTCATCGCTGCCAGCTTTTCGTTCCATAACACAAATCACTGCACCTCAGCCCACAAATGCGTCAAATGTGGTGAAAATCACGAAACTATACGGTTCACTAAACCACCGAGACTCCATCAAGATGTGCTAACTGTTAGGGCGACCACACTGCAATCTATAGGGGGTACACATTTTATTCGAAAAACATAAGAAAAAGGTGGCCTTCACCCACCACTGCTGTACCTGAACTTGGGCGCCCCTTAAAAAATTTATTTCTACCTCCTCAACGAAAGAGAGGGTTTGCATTGAAGGCAATATTAAGGATAACCAATTAAATTTAAGAAATACACTTTTTACTATGGCCAAATTGCTTATGAGCTTCTTAAATCTTTATGATAGCCCTGCCAAACGCATTGAAGTACATTCGATCCTATTCAGGAACGCCGATGGCCTGCATTGCGAAAGAGAGGAATTGGAAGAGAGTATAAGAGAAAAAATCGATTTCGTTCTTGTGAGCGAAACACACCTAAAAGCTGGAAATATCTTTAAATTGCCCCTACATAGTATACCGTAAAAACAGATCTAAAATCACATCTGCCGACAGAGTTTGAAGTTCTTCAATCCAGAAAACAGCAAAAGAGGACGTTTGCATTAACTCAGTCCCCTGAAAATAAACGAACACCGAACAACCTTGACAAAAAGGTCAAAAAAAATCTTCTCACGCTGCCCAACCGAGAATGGGAGAGTAAGCTTTCTAACCTAGGAAATAACAACAACCCTCTTATTGGCAATTCATTAAATCGGTGAAGAACCGCCATAAACAGCACAACCTCCCTATTAAAGTCGAAAATCGGGACTGTTTACGACGAACATTGACAAAGCGGAAGTCAATGCTTAGTGTCTCCTGTCCCAATGCCTACCCTTAACAATTTTTTTAGATAGGACAACTGCCCTCAAGAAAACTCTGAACCTCCTCTATTAAGCAAGCACCGCTAAAGAATCACACAACCTTCGACGAGGTACAATTGAATATTAACACCTTCTCAACTAATAAGTCACCAGGACCTGATGGCATAACAAACCTCATGCTAAAAAACTTATCTGAGTCGGTCATAAAAACCCTCACTCTTATAATTAATGCCACTCTTAGTTTTGCACTATTTCCAGTTCTATGGATAGTGGCTACTGTTATTTTCCTTACTAAATTAAAAATCTCTCTTCCTTAAACACCGCGGGCTGTCGCCCGAAAACTCTATTATCATGTGCCGGCAAAGTAGCAGAGGCAGTTATACTCAGGCAATTACACAAATATGTTAAACAAAAAAACTATTTCCTCCTCGAAAACCATTTTAGGTCCAGAAGGGGCCATTCAATTAAACAGCAACTCTTGAAGTTCACCGAGCACAAGACGAAGGGACTTAACAACAACGAGTCCAAATGTGCTGTTCTCTCAGATATTGAAAAGGCTTTTGATAGGGTTTGGCATACGTGTCTCATAACTAAAATGATCAGCCTAAGAATACCTAATTATCTCCTCTCTCTTATTTAATCATTTCTGCACCGTAGAAAGGTTTTTACAATAATAGAAATGGCCTGCTCAAGTTTAACGGATCTCAAAGAAGGCGTACTACAAGGTTCCTTACTTTCACTCATCCTCTTTTTGATTTACATGGCAGACATACCCATAAGTGAACATCATTTAAACAGCAAGGAAAATAACGACGAAAAATTAAACATATTACCATCAACATGAAAACTCGATCAAAACTTAATAAAAGTTAATAGCCTCCAACGAATTTATAGGCATTGCTTTGTAACATGTGCCTTAATGTGGGTGTTAGTAACTTATTGCAAATGCTCTACAAGACAGCTTTTGTGTGCGCCTGAGTTGTGTGAGGGTAGAATTAATTGTAGATTTAGTGCCCTTTGTATATGTCTGGCGACAACGCGATTGTTGGGTAAAGACTGCAAGATAAGCGTAGGCGAGTTATTAGTATCACCTCGATGTAAACACACTTTGATTAATTTAAATTTATTTTATAAAAATTTTTCTTTTTCAGATTTTATATATATAATATAATAGCTAATGTAAACTAATTTCATAGAAAACCTTAATAACAGCAACAAGACATAAAGTTAAAAGAAAGTAGCACCATAAATAATTACGTAGTTAATAGCCTGAACAATACAATTAAAACTTTGAACTTAAAAAATTTAAAAAAGTAAACAGTCAAAAAGTAATAAGGAATAAAAACATACAACAGAAAAAGCATAAACTATTTTATACAAAAAAATATAAATATATTTTCAATCTCAGGATTAGAAAAACTAAAGTTATTGAGATTTATTTGACTCATTGTAATAAATGAGCGGCTGCAGCTAGGTGGCTTACCCTCTCTACTAACAACAGTTAAATTAATATCCCTCCAATAAAGAGAGAAAGTACAAGAAAGTAAATAGTAATACTACATAAAAAAGTTTATATGATTTTTTATTCAACTAATAAAATATTTGAAAATTTTGAAACTTTAATAATACTTTAATATTGTATATATATAGAAATAAAAGCAGTAGCATAGAAAATGAAAAGTAATAACGAAGGAGAAAGAGTTATATAATTATTTAATTTATTTAATAATTTAGCTCTTTACTGTTGAATAATAATAGTCAAAATTCATTGCTAATACAAAAAGGCCTATCACAAGTTCACGATATATTGTGAACTTCTCCTGCAGTGTGAAAGACCGTAATACAAAATTGTAAATATTTATTAAATCCCTTCTTCGAAGGCGCATTCTTCGCTCTTCATCGGCTCTCTATCAAAAAAGTCTAATATTGTTTCTTCAACTGAGCAATTTTTAAGTAAATTTTGTTTACACATATTTACATACATTCTTTTTATTTTTATAACTTAAAAACAAAAATTTATAATTTTGTAACAAATTTGTGTTTAAAAGTATCTTTGGACTAACAAATAACTTTAGTGCAACGGTTGGTAAAAAAAAAGTTTACTACAAAGTGATGTTGAAGCAGACTCTCTGCTACTAAGTTATACTCTATATATATTATTTACTCTCCATATCATTAAGTATAAAAAGTTCATTAATGTTTTACTTAATAAATTATAATTTTTAAGACTTACGTCATTAAATAAATGTGAACTGGTACCACTGTCAATTATGACAGTCCCACGTTAATTAAACCGTAATTTTTTTTTTAAAGAAGGCTATTTATCGCAGGTAACGTGGTACTTAAATATAAGAACAAGAATAAGAATATTATAGTTATTATTACTGGTACAACCCCTAATATAATTCAAATATTAAAGGCAGTGTTCGGAGTAAGCATGATCCTCTTAATATATTTTACATTTAGGGCAAATACATCCACGAAAGGGTTTTCTGACATGTAGAAGTCTGTCGGTTTCTTTTAAACAAGACTTGTTGTAATCGTCACGATGGCCCTAATCACCATACTATTAGTGGACGTTTTCAAATTTAATTCAGTATAGCTGACAACAGTCGATTGGAAAGTAGGAGCCGACGTAACTATATAATGTCAATGACATTGCTATCTATTCTGCTAAAAGCCCTTTCACGTTAATGTAATCATCAACTGTAAGTAATATTTTTGAAACGATCTGTTAGTGAGCTCTGATAAACCACGTGTTGATACCAAGTGGTAATTTACATTACCGTGTCATCGCACGTATTTATATGTTTGTCACAAATTGTATTACTTGTCTGAAGGTATAAATATCATCCCCCCACGTGACAGTAGTGGTTGCACCTCCTCTTTTTCTTCGTCAACCCCTTAAAAGTTATTAATTAGAGAGCCCAAGAAACAAGGTCACTACGTAAGTAAACCCAATCGTTACCCAGTTTAAAAAACCCAGGCCAAAAATCTAGTTTCTAGACCTAAAAATTTTTATCATTAGAATTAAGAAAGCCTTTATTGGGCATTTTAGATTATAATAAAAAAAAAGATTAATATGTATACATATAAAATTATAAAAAGGGTGTATGTTTATGCTAAGAAAAAATTAAATATATTATAAAAAGAAGTAGCGTATCGGACCCTAAATCTATTGAAATATAAGAATAATAAAACTATGCACTAAAACAGGTCACGAAGGTACAACGCGTAGTGTCTAACTATAGCGCCTATAAAAGTTGCAAAGGTTAACACTCGCCAGATATATAATAAACGGACACGGCAATGAATCAACTACCTCACCGAAAACTAGCCCTCGCGCAATCCTTAACGCACACCAGAAAACCTCTTGCGTGTCCTTCGCAAAAGCTATATACACCCTTAAGTTAAGGCACATGCCAAGGTTCATTATAAACGTTCGTTAAGTTCCGGGGACCTTCTGTTAACATACACAAAAAAATTAGGTTGATGCGATATATAAATTTAGTAGCAAGAGATTATTATATGGCAGTTATATTGAACACCCTCCTCAAGAAAATTAGGCTATAATACCCACCAGTCTATGCTCCCAAAGTATACTGACTATAAGGCCTGGAGAACAACGGAGAAATATCAGGCCCTTACTCCCGTTATTTGGCCTAATATAGTGGAAAACCGCTAAAAACCAACACCAGGAGGCGGTCCTAAGCATCGAAACCCATGGCCTTTTGGAAAAGCTAGTCAGCATCACCGCCAGCCAAGCTCCCCAGATTAGCCTTAAAGTCTATATTTTATTTATAACGATTTGTGCAGTTGCTGGGTAAAATTAAGCGCAGAACGCTCAATAAGCTAATAACTTAAATCATTTTGCGTAGTTCATAGTCAGTTTTCGCGAATCTTATTATTGTATATATACATATATTTATGTGTAGTGGTGCACAAACAATAAGTGTGCACTTAACCAGGGTTCCTTTCTAAGTGAGGGTTAACGTTTTATTTTATTTTTTTTATATTTATCACCGGCTTAATACGCCCAGTCCCCTAGGGGCATTTAGCGCTTAGTTAGTATCCTCCACTAGAGGGTTTTGGACACAAGCCCTCCCATCTCTTGAAGGAGTATTATGGCTGTGCCGAAGAAGAGGGCAGCGGAAGCGTATCTGGCCCGTACGCCCATTATTTGGTCTAGAGTAGTGAAATCCGCTAAACAACACCAGAAAATATTCGGGTAACTAAAACCGAGACTTCCCGAAGACACTGGAGCACCACTGCCCTCAGCCAGGCCTCCTGACATTTAGCTCCCCAACTAAGGCAGGGTGGCAACAAAATAAATTTTGATATAAACAAACCAATATTTAGCCACTGTTTAGATTTTATAGCGAACAAAAAATAATTTACTTTTAAGATGGTGCAAATAGGATATAATGTTAAAAGAAAGTCAGACGAACTTCGAATTTAAATCTGCCTGTAAAAAATTATTAATGTCATTAAACTAATAGCACAGAAGCGTTATGAAAATATGATTTTAATAACTGTTAATTAGTAAATATAGTAGATTTTTTAAAGTCAAGGTGTAAGTAAACCGTTTTTTTAAGTGCACTTTAAAAATGAAAAAAAAATTAAATCTAATTATTTAACGACGACTTTTCAAAAAACAATTATAAAAAGACATTTTCTGCAATGATAGAAATTTTAGGACAATGACCTGAGTTTTTAATTTAAGGCTTTCTCGACTTTTCAAAAAAGGATTATAAAAAGACTTTTCTGCAGTGATATCAATTTTAAAAAATAACCTAAGTTTTTAATTTTAAGGCCTTCTGCTATAGAAAAAAACAAATTTACATATATAATAACATATTTATAATTAATGGGGGATATTACGGCACTAAATGAATTTTTTTTTTTAAAAGCGGTACCCCCAGGCGGGCTTAAAATAATTAAATACTAACGTAAATTTTAACCAATTTAGTTAAAAAAATACAAGTTTATCCTATCACCTAAAATTTTTATAAGAATTTATTTTTTCATATGTGAAGTAGGAAAGATGCTAATACAAGTTTATTATTAGATTGCTTTACGCCTACACTCGTAGACAAAACCGAAGTAAGGAATGGCATACTTGCAAATATTTACTAACTCAAAAACCATTTGAGATGCATAGCGTCCATTGAAAATACTTCACGTGCGCCTACTTACTACATGATAGAAAAATCATAACTTACCTTCCCCCAGTGCTATTGGTTGCTCGATGATGAAAGGCGTGCGCTCTTGTGTCTACAAGCAAAGTATCTCAAAAAGTTCCACCTTTTTTTTTCGTTGTTTGTTGCGTGAAAGTAATTTATTATGTGTAGTGATATAGAAGGCAAAGATAAAGTATTTATTTTGTTGTCTATTTTTATTAAAATCTCCCACCTGCTTTTTAGAACATATCCACTCTACAAGAGTCGAGATGTGCGGAACCATTTGGTAGTCTTAACGATTACTTAACTCAAAAGGTTATTGTGCATATACTATCTGCAATATTTAACAATTTTTTAAGCGGGGTAAGTACGTCCTTAGGATGCTATAAGCCTAGAATTTGTGGTTCACCATTTGCAAAAAGAGGATGAGGGTATTATTCAGAGGTTACTTCATCAGCTATTTTGGAGAGAAAAAATTGACACAAGGGGTTGGGCAATAACAATACTATCCCAGAGAAATTACATTGGGAGTTCTATTAAAGTTGAAGGTATACTTACCTTCTATTACTTTCTTTGTTGAAACTGTAAAGTTATTATATATGTGCTATTAGGTTCGGAAGACTGTATCGGTTTTATTTCTGTCATCGATATTCATAGAAATGAAAATAAAAAATTTATTCTTGAATTTAAGCAGTATCTTTTAAAAAATTGCTGTGATAATATTATAAAAAAAATAATACACCGATTATTTGGGAACAAGAATAAAGGTATTATCCTAATACTGAGATGCATTTTCGCAACTTTTAACGTTATGTTTAAGGACTTGGCCTTATTTTAAACGAGCGTGTTCTTAACTCTCCCCCTCAGATAGCACCTCATCTACTTTCTATTTTGCATGAGGAGATTAGTAGCCTGGAAAAAAAGGTTTTTTTGTCTCATGCAGCGTTTTATAAAGATTTTTCGAAATTTTATAGGGTTCTGGATATAACTTTGCCAACTATTTTTATATTTGCAAAGCTTACGTTGAACTCTCTCCAGAAGAAATTACATACGACAAAACCGACGAGGTGCAGATATTCAACAAGAGGAGGAGACTCAGTGTCGAGCCAGTGTGTACACCTGTAACCCAGCAACATGAGCACGAACTTTGTGCAGCCCCTCGTTTGCAGTACGTCCACGAGGAGGATCAATTGCTTGCAGAGGAGGCTTCATGGGCGTTTGACTTTAGCGTGTGCCACTCTGAGAAATTTCCGTACAAGGCTATTATAGGGAGTGATAAATTTGTGGAAGTGCGAAGGCAGCTCCTCTTAATACCACAGTATAAAATTAAGAAAATCCTTCAGCTATTGAAAAAAAAATTTTCGTAATATTCTCTGACAATTATTGGAAGAAAAGGAAGGTTTAAGTTATTATAAAAATAGTAGTATACTCGCAATTCCTCTGGATTTGCAGAAAACTAATAATTTTTAATATGTTAACTAATCCCTAATAAAACTATTTTATGCAAAAAATTATTAACATGTTTGTAAAATAAGCGGCCTAATAAGCTTTTTTTACCAAAAGTAACCGGTGTTCCTCTCAGGCTTTCTTAGAAGCCTCGCTGTGGTTTAATGTTGTTATTTTACAAACTGCATAATATCATTTAAATTACTTGAAGAGCAGCGGGAAAAGTTTACACTAAAACAAAAAATTTGAAAAGAAAGCCCATGGAATACTGATACATGAAATAATTTGTTATATGGTTCGAGGGTTTCCTTGAGGCCCACACCACAATTATTTAGCTCTTTCTTATGCCGCTTACTGGAGCAGTAACGTTAAGGGCAGCATCGATCTTATCCCATATCTATTTACGGTTTGATGCAGGGGACTAATAGGTAAGCATGTATGAAATACCAAAATGTGTTTATAATACGGTACTTGTTGTTTGGCAAATTAAGTGACCAGGATGGAGTTTTTAGCTAACACGAACAGAGCGCGTAAGAGCACTCCAACTCACCCAGATTCCGCCTCTTAACAGAGGATGGGGCAATAGAAAAGAAAGCAAAGAAGAGCAAGAGTAGTTGTATTAACATACATTCCGAAACAAAGATTAATAATTTTTGTCACTTTTTGGTGTAAAATTGTAGCAAATTGATGTGTCAAGTATTGTTACAATCATTGGTATAATATTTTTTAAAATAGTATCAAGTTTCAGTCCGTATTAAGCTTTAATAGTAGGTTTCGTAAATATATCAGCTATGTTCTTTTTTTGCGAATATAAGCTCTATAAAATAGTTAGGCCATAAAAGTTCTGAAGCGATATAAATGGTGGTGGTAATGTCTGCGTCTGGGTCTCTTATTGAAAGCATGTTGTCCATAATATCTATATTTTTTATTGATTATTGCTTCCTATATGTTATATTCAGTTTTAAAGATGTTACGGCCTTATAGGTAGAGAAATTGTCGTTGTGGATGTCTGTGTCTGTAGGCGCTATTCAGGAAACACTAATAATAATAATTATGTCTACGTGTAAAAATTTACTATTAAAAATGAGTTTGAAGGTATTAATATGGGGAGTTAAACAAATATGTTTACGTACACAAACAGGTATATTAAAGGAAGTTAATAAAACAGAGGTTAAAAAAATAGTTAATAATACTGAGCTGATAATGCAACAAAGGAAAATTAAGGAGAAAAAAACATATAAGCGAGAGAGGGGGTAGATGTGATAGCAATTGTATTTCGAAAAATTCATGAAAGGAATTACCACGTATTTTTGTAATTTTAGATTGTAGTAGTTAAAAGGGATTGATTTGATCCAGCAAGAGCACGCGGTGCCCTCGCTATATCACTGCCTTGACTTTCGCCGCGGTATAGTTTCCGTGCGCCCGCCACAAGAGCTTATTGTCAATAATGATCTTTGCGTACTTAGCCTAGGTTCACCAAAAAATTACCTTACCTTCGAAAGTTAGTGACGGTAAAGATGTATTGAGCCTCTTCGTTATAGAAAGGGCTTTGCTCTTTGCTGCATTAATAGTAATTTGCCCAAGAGGACATTAGATGGCATGCGTCCCTAGGTAGTACTGCAGATGCTGGTGCGATAAAGTAGGTTGACTTTGACGAAGGGTAAATTGCCGTATCTTCCGCATATAAGACAATTCGTGTGTGAGGGTTGCCAGGCATTGGCACGTCGCGCACATAATGTGCAGAGTAGGGGCGATAAAAGAAATCCCTGTGGGTCTCCGGCTGTTAGGAGTCTTAAAAGTTAGCCCACATTGCCCACAAGCCTATTAAAGACGTCTTCCTTAAGGTAAGATTTAATCACGTTAAAAAAAACAGTAGGATGGGCTAAAGGGCGCAATTTGTGAAGCAAGCCCTTGCGCCAATCGATCAAACGCTTTTTTGACATCAAGGAAGACGGCGCCTGTTGCTATTCTCAAATAAAAGCTAGGACCGTCCACTCTGTCTGGCGAAGGGTTGTCGAGCCGTGTTGTGTCTTTGTAGAAATCTAAATTGGAAATCTGGCAGGGCGTGGCTTGCTTCGGCAAAAGCTTTCAAGCTGCTCAGTATGGCCGCTTCAGCTACTTTGTCAATGGCTAAGAGGCGTTAGGCCTGTATCCCTTCACGCAGATGCTGATCTGGTGTCTTCGGTAGCAGTACCACAGTTGCAGTCTTCCAGCTCAATGGGTAGGTGGCGAGAGCCTCCATAGAGTTGATGAGATTTGCTTTAACACGAGTTTAAAGCTAATGTGTACGCTATTACCTTTTGGAGCTCGTAAATTTCGGTGTTTTCTTTTACGACCCGATCGAGCACCAGGAAATAACATTAGTAAAAAAAAAATTTATTTGTAATTAAGGGGCTACTCCTTTGACGGGTGCTCTTTTAGTCAAAAAGATTTGGCTGGCGCATTTTGCTGGCTGGTTTTTAGGTGGCCTCGGTTCTTGCACTAAAAGGTTAACCTCTCCTTGGGGTGGTTTTTAGCGGTTTCTACCATTCTAGGTTGGTTGACGGGAGTCAGGGCCAGACGTACCTCCGCTACCCTCAGTCCTTCAATACAGTCATGGTCTCCTTCAATAGAATGCATTGCAGGGCTTTCGTGCTCTAAACCCCTTGGAAAAGGGAAAATTTAGATTGAGGGACTGACCGTAGTATGCCAGAGTTAAAAAATTTATATTTATGCATTTATAAGCAACTATTTTAAAAACGTCTCTCCAAAAAAATAACTGGAGTAGAATGATTATATAATTATAATTATTGTGGATTAGATTAACTTAATACTACTTAAACCAAATTTTTTTGTTTCTATCTCTCTGGTGTGGTACTAGCAAAGCACACTTGTACAAGTGTTTTTACCTAGTAAGTATTGTGTAATTGCACGAATACCCTACTTCGTTAATGGATATACTTGGCTCTAACGTATTCGCACAATGCTCACAGCAAATAGGTACATTACTGAGTGCCTTACACGGTTGCCATAGCTAGTCTTCAAATGCTGATGAAAAAGCTAACATCACGAGGTTTCAGCTTAAGCCGGGGATGCCAAGCATGTCCGCATAAAGAAAAAGATACTGAATGCAAGCGCAGATTCGGCTTCGAAAAAGAGCATTTCTTTAAAGGGTTGTGATGCATGAGACTGTACAACCAGCTTTTTATATACTATTTCCTAAAATATTCTGAATAGATCAGGTTTGGGCTTCCGCATCTATAAAAAAAGTACCAAAGATATATCATACATAGAGAAATCCAACACGTGCAGACTGGTACATGAAAGAAATTTAGTTCACAGTATGTATATATTTTCATTAACTATCCCTGGTTTTCTACTCGCCACAGTAAGACCTCGAAAACCGTATAAAGAGCACAAAAAAGAGGGAGAGAAAAAAAAGAATACAGCTTCATTAAGTGCCTTATATATGTTCTTGCTATTAAATAGCTCTTATTAGCCTTAATTCTTCGTTGCTTACATATATACTAAGTCGTTTTTTCTTAAGGCGCCTATGCGCAACGCCCTTAAAGCTTGAAAGAGAAGGCGGCGTGGCAAGGTAACTTAAATTTCCTAGCACCTCAAACTGTGAGAATGTTAAAGGTCGCAGTAGATCTAAGACCCATATACATAAATGTCATAAACACTAATTATTTCAATTTGCCTTATCAAACAGTTGTCCTTTAAATACCTAAAAGCTCAGTAGAGATAGTAATAAAAAGAGTCGCTTTTTGTGAACTTTCAAAAATTATAAATAACTCAAAATAATTGAAATAAAGCTTTAAAAAATAATTATGAACTCGTTAAAGCATAAGTAATCAAACAAGTTGGTTTTCTCCAGGTGAGCTACTTTGCAATAATTTAGCTTCGGCCAGATCTGCAACAATATTATATTGGTTTTCTTTTTCTTTCAAAGTTTCCCACAACTTTTCTATGAGAAGTAAAGAGTAATAGTTAATATTCGTATCTACTTTTGAATAACAGCTCTTTCTAAATAATTTTGACCAATAAAAAAAAATAAACCTTCTTGAACACAATGATGGAAACGATCATAAAAAACATTTTAAAACTAAAAAAATTCCAAAAAGAATTACGTATATTCGTGCGCAAAAAATTCATCCGTCGTGTAAAATATAACTTTGCTTGCTCAAGATTTTTTTCCACGTAATAACCTCGATAAATAATGCTCAGCATAGTGGTAGCAACACATACTACTATACTAAACAAGGAACGTATAGAGCCTGTATAACTTTATATAAATATAATCAAAGAGATAAAACATTGTAGTAACTTAGAAATAGTTCGCATAAACTAATGAAAGGATACAAGGAGAGAGGGTGTAATAAGGAATCACTTATTTGACTTGACGATTTTTTTCCCTTATAAACAAACTGTTTCTTGATTATTATTAAACGCTTTTAACCCTTAAAAGTTTACAGACTGCTCAATAAATATAAATTTAGGTAGAAATTCAATTTTTTTAAATAATAACAGTAAAAATTTAATACTCATAATTCCGCAAAATATAGATTTAATAATAATATATGATAATAGAAAATCTTAATATTACTAGGATAGCTTAATATTAATAAAGAAAATGAGAGAACTACAATAGGTAAGTTGATATAAACTAAAAAAAAATTTAAGAGCTATTAATACCAGTACCAATGTCCACGAGAACTTTACTAGTATTTCTTAATGTGCCTAGTTTAAAAGAGAAGGTAAGCACAAAAACCAAAGTTGAAGTTATAACTAATACTAAAACTTTAAAATTGAAGTTTTCAACCTTTAACATACAAAGAAGAACTTAGAGGTATAAAAGACTGTTCAGTTTCTTTTTCTAAGTTAAAAACTTCCAGAGTGTCGTCAAAACTTTTTTTAAATCTATTGTAAATCCGCAAATATTTATTAAAATTAAACCTTGGTTTTAAGTAATTTACTTGCTATTCTCTCTACCTTTTTAAAGTACATAAAATAATAAAAACTAACACCCCCTTTCCCAAAATTCTTAAATGACATTAAACGTATACAGTAAACCCTAAGTGTTTATATCAATCTTTTAAATATATTTTAAAAAAAATAATAATTTTTTATAGGTTACGCCAGATATTAGTAGATAAAGAAACGATACCTCGATAAGGCAATTTCTAGCTGGTTCAATGATTGCCTACAGTAGGCCGCCTCCTCCTTTAAGGAGTGTTTTATCGTCAGAAGTTGGGAATAAGTTATATTTTTAATAAAAAGATCTTGCTGTGCCATCACACCGTTAGAATTGCTGACCACTGATCTTAGTAACCTTACAAATTATGCATGTCAACAAAAGCATATCGGCACGAGGGTTTCGGGTCGTTTGTTAACGGAAGTTTTTGTTCTTATCAAGTTTCTTATGAAAACTGTTTTTAATTTTAACAATATTACATTCTGTCATAGACTCGATTTTATGTAGAATGGAGTGTGAGAAGTTTTAAACGAAACTCTAAGGAAAAGTTAGAAAATGTGGCTTTGCATATACACACAGGTTGTTTTATAAACTTTCTCAGTTTATTGATTTTATGATTGTCCTCAGGTATATAAATAGTTATTTTTGTCAAAATTTAGTTTGAAGTTATGCATAAAGTAAGGTATTGGTAATAACCATTATTTAAATAAAGGACGCTTTACTAGGACGGTAAAAAAAAGTTGCCCTTTGGATAGCGTACAAGTTCTGCAAAAACTCTAATACGGTAGTACACTTCGCTTAACACAAAACCTTACTGACGTTATAATCACGCGCTTAGAACCTCTCAAATAGCGCACATGACTGCGAGGATAAAGGTTAAACTCTTAGCTCATTTTTGCTTAGATAAGAGCTGCGAATTGATATGTCCTCACTTTAGAAAGTATTAATTTTATACAAAGACGTGTCAGAGTAATAGAAAACGAAACAGTGTCCAAACATGGTAAATTTTTTAAGGATAATGAAGTGTGTGCTATCCGCCGTTAGTCCTTTCTTCTAACACAGCTCTAGTGTAGGTGCCGGTTTTTAAAGCCAGTTATCAACAAGGAATCTACTGTCACCAAAAAGATATAGATATTGCATATATGCTAAAGCAGCGCTAAGTTCTTTCGGAGGCAACTACTGCAACTTATTTGATATAAATAAATATTTTTAAAAGGACTTTTTCGACAGCTTTAATCGTTAAGCAGGATGCATATAAAGCTTTAAACTTATAAATATATTGAGCCAAAGTTAAAAAAAAATGCTCCGTACCTAATAAATAATATACTTAAAAACGCTCTGTAGTAAATAGAAAATTAGATGTGTTATACGGAATTGTGGATGTTTTTAAACTTTGAAAGGCTTAAAGAAATACTGCTGTAAAGGGGGGGGAGGGAAGTTTTTGTTTTGTCCAGTAAAGAGCAGAGGAAAACAAAGGCATGGCTACTAAGAAATAAGCTTTCATTAGCAATACAAATAGCATAGTTGTTGACGTAAGTGATTCTAAAGGGAGCTCCCATCTTATCTAAAGGAAGGGAAAGCAGACTTTTAATTAGATATTTTCCAAACACTAACATCCAATCTTTCCAAGTACTTAGCGGTGGGTCGGACGAAAAGTAGGTACAATAGAGATCCGCATATAATACATATCAGAGAAACATAGTAAAACCCTTAAAAAATAAAAGTATAAAACCACAGAACCATAGTAAAATAGGTACACAGACCTTCCTGTATTATAAGGCATACTCCCGGCGTCTGGTCGGAAGCAAAACTGTTCCGACAGGCAGCCTTTCCGAGTTCAGTTACACAATCCTGTCCCTAACATGGGCCGTGTGAGGTTTAGTAATTACAGTGAGATATGAAGAAGGCAACTTACTGTAGTGGAGCACTTCGCAATAGTGAAGTGGTCAACAAGTTTTAGCACGAAATACTTGGGCCATGTGCCACCAAAATTAGAGCAGGTGGCCAGCAGGGTTTGGTAGGAACCGCCAACTTTAGAGTCACTTATTCTCTGGAAAGCAAAAATAAATAAATGTACTTACAAATTAACGAAGAAATTAAACACCGCAAAAAAAGCTCCCTGGGAGACAAACATGGCCGTGGTGCCAAACGACGTTAGTAATGTTGCAGCAGTCACAAGAAGGAAGTAAGCCGGCGTAACTCGACCGTCAGGCGGGAATATGTAAACCACATACATGCAAACACCCCCCCTAAAAGTTGGAAAAAGGGGGTGGGATAGTGCAGTTGAACAATAATATGAACTGCATCAACTACATTATCAGTCGGAGAACAAGGGCGTACATCCAAGGCCGCGTAGGCCGGGTGCCTGTTGAACAATTCAGCCCGGTTTTATAATTAACAGAAGGTTGGGCTGACCTGTAGACCATTTGGCCACCAAATATCCTAAAACGAGCTGGCATGGAAAGTCGAGTAAGACGGTCAGCGCCATATCTTCTCGTTTAAAGCCCTTTATAAAGAATTAAGAAGGCTTACAGCTTTATATATTAATTAGACAACTTTTTCGATAAGCAAAAGAGGTGTTACAGCATCGTTTGCCATAAAGCCGATTTTTTGAACTAACAGAACAACCAGCAGAGCTAACATATGCTTCATTTTAATAACATCAAATAGAGTTTTGTAGGTATCCCAAATGGATAAGTCTTATGATACAACAACCAACGTGGATGTTTTAGGCGGGGAATAGCAAAAAAATAAAGTTTAACTTTCGGTAGCTTCATTTTTCTGGTATTCGTTCATAGAAGTTTCATTTACTGAAACTAGAACAAGAAATCATTTTAGTTGCTCACGTAAAGGAGAATAAACTAATACGTGTATAACTGTCCTCTCGCACAAATATTACAAGCCACAGACTAAATAAAAGGTAAGTTACTCCCCAGAACTTCATATAGCCGCCAAGTGTTAGTAGTTCTTTAGTTGCTGTCTGAACAAGTAGTAAGTTTAAATAAAATAGTCGGTGTACGGGTAGTTTTTAACAAAGTTGATAATTAGCAGAGATTAGTACAAATTAAAAATAAAGAAAAAAGCTGTAGAAATTGTGCGCGACTCCTATAACAAGTCTTCCTAAAAAGCTAACTAAAGACGCGTAAAAATACTAGAGAACTACTACTTAAAGGCTCATTGTTACACCATCAGTTAGTCTACTGCAATAAGAAATAATGTTGAGTCGCCGCTGTTAATATAAATTACGCTGCCCCAGAAGTACTGAACTACAGACGGTAGATAACGAGAGCAGAACTCAGAGGAATTGAGAGCAAGAAAGACGGTGAAGGAGAGAAAATATCCTACATTGATGCCTTAAATATATGGCAAAATAAATATTATACAAGCAAAAGAAGGTGAGCATATGTAGTAGATATACCGATTGTCTGGCAAGTCGAGGCAAGTTCGCAACGATCGGCTGGAAGTAGTTCAAGAGCCCAGCCGTCTACGGCAATATCTTGAGTGGCCGCACAAAAAATCAATCTCAAAGAATACATAAAAGGTAATAATAACTATCCGAAATGGGTCTGCTGATACCTTAACAATATAAATTATGAAGTAAAGAACAAAAAAGGAATTTCACCTACAAGAAAAAATAAAAGGTAAGTTGCTTTACATCAATATACTCAACTTTTAATAATTGGTTTATCTGAGTGCCAATAAAATAGAATAATAGACCGGAAAGTACTTGCGAAGGGACCTAAAAAGAAACCAGCTAAGCAAGAAAAAAATCTCTAACTCTTTAAAATACAATCCAAGTTTTTCTTCTTCCAAATCTTTTTGAATACCAAGAGTCAACAATAGGAGACCTTAAAAAACACAATACAATTTATATAAACCTATCTCCCTTAGCTTCAAGGATATAATACAATAGCTTACCAAAATAATTTTAGGCTGTAGGGATAAGAAGAAATTGAAAAATAACCAAGGTCAGTGTAGCTTAATTTTCTTTTTAGTAAAAAAGGAACACTATTGTGTTATTAAAATTAACTAACTAAATAGTAGCCGTAAGGAATATACATGTTTATATTAAATAAAACTTCAATTTACCTCCCGAACGACAATCCAACAGGAACTCCTTGTAAGCAATACAGAATAACTAAAACAAGACATTTTACTTTAACGTTTATACACAGCGGGTCCTTTTTCTTACTCAAAAAATTATGCGATCTTTGTTTACTAATACTAAGAAAATCTCCACTAAATACCTCCTTATAAGTTCCTATTTGTTCGGCAGCACAAATAGAAGCTCTACGAAACATCTACCCTTCACCACCAAAAGAAAGTGAGCAGAGCGCGTGGTCGATCAAGGCTTTTAAAGCTTCGTTGGCGCAAAATTTTATATCCGCCCAGTAAGGGTTTAACAAAATTGTTAACTGCCAGTGTGAGCCATGTTATCTTTTATTTTAAATAGCTTGTAGATCTCTACTATCTATTATAGAATGTTTTACTAAAGCTTTTTAGCTTTTCCTTTATATTAAAGGGTTCCAGATGTTTAACTTTAATTAGTTCTGCTGCCTAACAAAAAAGTTGGTAAGTGACTGAAAGTAAACATAATTAAGGGAGTGCTTATTCCGTATCCAAAATTTATTGAAATAAATATAGAGGGATGAGCAACATAATAATCGTATTAAAACCTTTTTAAATATATTATATTATTATATTATATAAGCTATCCACTCCTCGCTGTGTTAAGACGTGATACCTTTATTACAGGATTGAGGCTATCAGTTTAAGTAAAAAAAATAAAATTATGACCTATGAAATTAATGCTAAACCGCTCATGACTCATATACCTTTTGAGACCCAAAGGGCAATGCTTTAAAGGAATTTTCAAAAAAAAAGTCTTAACCGATTTTAAAGTTTTCGTAGTATGTCCCTACTGCCTTCCCGTGCAAAAGTTTTATTTAAGTAACTCACAAGCGTTATTGTGAAACCAGCAAGCTTTGGCGATCTCTCAACGAGATACAACATGTTCTGTAATAACTACGTGGAGGCGTTGTAATGAAAACATATGTGCAAATAGCAATATAAAGTCTAGTAGTTCACAGGTGTTCATAATCTGATTCTAAGTACATAATTTTTCAAATAATTTGCTTTATTTTGAAAAAAATGGTTATTAGAATAATAAATTCTATGAACGAGATATCATACGTTTGATAAAACTTTCTGAGAACATACCAAGTAACGATAAGATCGAGAATTTTCAAGAGTAAGATTCTAACGTGAAAGACGGTTTTAATTGCGGGGAAGTTTGATTAAGTAACCATTTAACCGACACTGATAAAGTATTTTTTATCTCGACTAAGCCCATCTCCTTCAAGGTTAACAGGTATTAGCTTGAACCAGTCGCTCTTGAAAACTCTTTTCTAAATAGTGTCTTTCTCATTGTTTTAATTCAAATCTCTATAGTACCCCTAATCTGTACAGGTAGTATTACCCTTCTTGTTTCAACCTAGGGCGGTCATACAAAATGCTATTAGCAAGGATGTATACTGCTTAGTGTTAACAGACTAGATGTATTATCTAACCTCTGGCCCTGGTACTTACTACTTCCGTGACTTAAGTGATGATAATGTTCCAGATCAACAGGAGGAATCGGATCAAAGTCTTTATTTCAACAAGGACTTGACGCAATGGCGCAAATTTGTCACTTCGCGTAATATTAGAATGCGGTATAAAATACCTTTTCGACTTCTTCCCTAGTACAATCCGAGAAGACAAAAACGGGTGTGCTCCCAGACTTTTAGAATCTTTTGTTAAAGATTATTAGAGATTTAATTATACTATATACAAATTTGTGCATAGAGAAGATTTTTATAGTTATAATGGCAAAGGCAATGCCCGACCTACTTCTAACAAAAAAATAAAAGCTTTTTAGGCCTTCGTTCTACGCAGGAACAGAAAAGGGTTTAATAAAAAAGAATATCAAACTTATGGGTCAATTGGCATGGGTATTAAATCTTTTTTAGCAATCGCGACAAAAAGGAGGTTTAGATTTTCTTTGAAAACCATCACATTTGACAATATCGATACAAGGGCAAAGAAAAGGTGAAGATAAACTAGCGGCTACCCTAAAGGTTTCTAAATTTTGATTAGAATGGTAAACTTCATTACTTTATAGGAGAACACATGAAGCTATGGGTTTCGAATTATATATACATAAATCCGACAGATATGGGGTAAGTATTTTTTCTGTTGCCAATACTAGCCAAATAAAAGAGGACTTCCTAATATTTTAAAACAAGTAAAAGGGTTTGTGGTAGCCACAAGACAGCTTTGTCACAGTTGCCTAAAAAAAATTATGGTACCTTCTTTTCATCAGAAGTAAAGGTCAAATTGATGAATCTACAGGAGCCCCATAAAAGCCTCTAATTATCTTGCGTAGCCCAGGCGTGTAATATTTTAAAATAAACTAGAAAAGGATAGAACAGATAAGAAATGAACAACGAATGATGGATAATACCCAACCATAAAGAGCATAAAAAACAAACTCAGGACCCTTCTGACTTTCAAGGGCAACGTACAAATTATTTAGCGTTCTTAAGTGCGTAAAAAGGTAGCGAGTACCTTTTTGTACCTAACCTTTATGTCCTAGTTTGGAGGCCATAGTTAAATTATATTAAGCGAGAGAGACATAAAAGATATATACATAAATACATTGTATAAATATTTTAGTTATAAAAAAAAGTAATAAAAACTATTGAAGCCAACTTCAACTTAAAAATAACACCCACCTACAATTCCCCTTAAAGGTAAAAGGGTGCGCATACTCGCAGAAGCCAGATAGAAATGAATAGATAGGCACGTGCTCTGGTTTACGTTCTAAAAAGGATCATAAAAATAGGAAAGCTATTTAACGTTACGGATTAGTTATGGCCAAGTTTTTTAATCTCTTATTTCTGTCAAAATGAAATTCTTAAACAGTTTATTTTTAACCCTAACTCGTGAAACGGCTCCTTACTACTCTAGATAAGAGGTTAACTTTGACAGTGGCAAGAGAATAAGACCAAAATGGTTGGCCACTCGCTTTTTATCTTTTTCTAATGGCTTCTGCTCACCAACTCGATCGCAAAAGGCTTAGTTGTGTTTTGGATGGCAATGGGCGGTACAGACCGGTGATGGTTTAAGGAAGCGTAACAGTTCTTATCTTGATTTTATTGGCGGAAACTACTTAAGTTCCAGTAGCCGCATTGATCTGTAAATACTTAACTAAGGTCATTACAAAAATAAAGAAGGAAAAAGCGGGTAAAAATATGCCTTTACTTTTTATACTAGCAAATATGTAAGTAACTCGATAGCCAGGAATTAAAGTTGTCACCTGTAACCCGGTATCAGAGGCATTAATAATACAAGGCACACGGACAATGCCATCACGTGCTCCAAACAGCGTGCACGTTACGTGCAGTAAGCACCTAAAATAAAGTTTTTGCGTTTAAATATATAAGCAGGGGAGGCTCTCCTTCCGTGTAGATGTTGCGGTAATTATTTAAGAGTTCTTTGTATCAACCTATTCGGTGGTATCTTTTTACCTTGGCAAAGTTACAATTTTGAGTTGTCTAATGTACTTTAGTTGGTCTTTTTTTACAATAATAGTGTTAGTTTTATAGGAAAAGCATATTTTTTTTTAGAGATTTATAGGTTTTTTATCAAGGCTAAAAGAGTGTAGATTATTTAATGGAAACCTTTAAAGTCACTGGTTCGCGAATATTAGACACAACCCCGTTTGAAACAGTTGAACATAGAAAATTGCCTGCTTTTTTACATCTTCTCGCAGGAGGGTTAGTAAAGCTTGAAATTTTATTAATTTTTTATGTGATGTTATTACGCTATTTTATATAATTAAAAGCACTGGAGGTATGCTCGGAGCTATTTGCACGTCCCCCATCGAGGTAGTGAAGGTCAGACTGCAATCCAATCGTTTGGGCCCCTCTATGCGACACAGAGACCTATTTTCTATATTGAAGTAAAAACAATTGTAACCCACTTAAATATTTTTTACAGTAAGATTTATTTTTTATTGTCCAGGTCAATTTATGAGAAAGAAGGGGTGACTGCCTTATGGAAAGGGACTATGACAACACTTGTGGGAGTGATACCTTCTAAGTAACATTTGCTTTTCTTTGATCGTTCTTTCTTGCTAGTACGCCTAAAGTTTACTATTTTCGAAAATTGGTAGTAACTCCTTGTTTTTTAGAGCTATCTATTTTTTTGTATATCACGAGGGGAAAGAGTACTTAAAGCAATACAACTTTGGGAAGGAGTCTTCTTTAATTCACGTTACCTCCGCTTTTTTTTCGGGAAAGTAGTTCAATATTTTTTAAAAGTTACAGTTTACTGTTAAATTTACATTTTTTTTATATAGCCTCAGCAACAGCAACAATTACTAATCCGTTGTGGGTAATTAAAACTAAAATTCAGCTGAACGACTCCGTCGTGGGTAACTCGTGGTTTCCCTTTTATCGATTAAGATTAAAATTTATTAAAGGGAGTCATACAATGACGTGGCCCTCAGTGTCTAGAAACATTTACAAAGAGCGTGGCTTAAAGGGTTCGCCATTATAGTTTTTCTAACACTATTTGTTGATCCCTGTGAAGGCTTCTTCAGTGGTCTCTCGGCATCTTATTACGGTGCCTCCGAGACAGCCACACATTTTATAATTTATGAAAAACTAAAGCAGGAACTTAAAGGAACATGTACATATACCCTTGGCGCCATGAGCTTTCTAGGTACTTTAAGAAACTTTTTTGATCTTAAAAAGTCATATGACGCCTAATCTTTTGCCAGCGGAGAGTTTCCTCTCGGCGACTTTAGCCAAAGTAGTAGCTTGCTCCATCGCCTACCCGCACGAAGTAAGTTCTCTTTATTGGGCACGTTTTTATGTGTTTTCCTCCTTCACTGTGCAAAATGTACGGTTTAGTATTATTACGACCTATCTCTTGTCGAAAGGGGAGGAATTTAAAATTTTAACTGCTCCCCACTTACAGGTTATCAGGACCCGAATGCGAGAAACACCTTGTAGTTCGCATAGTCTTATTAGCTATCAGTCTTTCTGGCCTTCCTACTTCAGCATACTTAAGTACGAGGGGGTAACTGGCCTGTATCGAGGTGGTCAAGATGTTTTATCTTCTTGCTTTGTGCTACCTTACTGTATTTTGTTAGGTTATGCAGCCCACTTAGCGCGGGTCTTACCGAATTCCGCTGTCGTCTTTATAACGTATGAAGCGATTGTCCATTGCTTTAATAGTTGAACGCGCCGGTGTATTTATTAGTGATACTAAGCAATAATGGAAGATGGATAGCACAACGGCTCGTGCAATCATGTGTTTAAGCCGGTTGACTATATTAAAGTAGCCTATTAACACGATAAAAGGCCTATAATAATAGAGGCTGCAGTTTTAAGTTAACGTTCAACGTAATTCGCCAATGGATCTTCAGATCTCTTCTTTGAAAGTAAATACGCCTCCTTTTCGGCTTCTGTGGGTTCTATGAAAAAATGGGCGGCGGAAACCCACAGAACAGGGGGGTTAATAGTTACCAGATAAGTGAGTCCACGAAGAAAATTCCCCACGGTCCACTTCTTCTTTCGCATTTTCCTTAAAAAACGTAACTAAAGAGATAAGTCTAACTTGCTGCACATCAAATTGCAAACCTTCCTCGATTTTTTTAAAACATTCTTGACTTCCCTGCTAAAATCTTCGTTGAAAGTTTTTTCACGTTTATTAGCTACGAAAAATAGATTTTCAGGCCAAAAGCTGCCTTAATGTAGTCAGTTCCGAACCTTTTTTGCTTTTAGTAAATTCCATTTTTTCACGGTGTTCCTACAATAATATATTGTTATTTCGTTAAGAGTGTAGACTAGATAATTTGCTTACCTCTAAAAGAGACTTTTTAGCCTGAGCATTTTTGGCCTCCAGCTCGCTTTTTTTAAAATTAACTTCATTCGACTTGGACCGAATGCCAATCTGTCTTATTACAATATTTGCGGGGCCCCCATGAGAAGTCCTGCAAAGCGTAAGGGACCTGTCCGAGGCAGTACGAGTTGTACACCGTCGAATGGCAGCACGCGTATCCCCAGCACCCTTCCTCCCAATATGATCCCCATATTTCCCGGTGATTTTTATGATGAACTAGAAGGCAGGGAAACAAGGTAAGTCAAGTGCCAGAGATGGAGGAGGGTCCGCCGTACTGTCTTCAGGGTAGTGCGATTTCGGAACAACCTTCTCAACACCTTTTATGACTCGACCAGAGCGGTCGTATTCAACGTACTGCTCCGTTTGGCCCAGCAGTAACTCCATTGGGGGCGTCTCCAGATGCTCCTGCCCACCTATAGCAGCTGTAGTATTGTGCACGTGAAACACTAGAAAGAAGGAGCTCAAACCGTATCGCGCAAGAATGTCTTCTTTAGTCGCGGAAGACTGTATTTCTGCTTCTTTTAAATATGCTTTACGCATAATTTCCGTTTTAGTTGGGTTCGCCTAATTATAAAAACGGAAAATCTAAAAGTTGAAAGCAAACAAGTGGTAAGCCCAACTTGGAGAGACAAATGCTCAGATTCCTTAGCATTCCAAGCATAAACTTGAGTCTGCAAGACTTCAAGGGATTCACCTGGTGCAAAAATACAGTGAATAGACCAGCGAGTCGAGCAAAAAAGGAGGCGCACCAGTCGTCCTCATAAAGTTTTCGGTAACATAATTAGGGTCGCCTCCTTCCTTACCAGCAAACGGGTTCCTAAAATGAAAATGAAATTCAAAGAAACGAGAAAGCGGCTAAAACGACCACTTACCCGCGCATAGAGCGGGTCTTCGGATCATAATAAGCAGAGTTTACGTCATGATTTAGTAAAAACTTGGCTGTGTGTTCGCGGATACTTTAATAACAGTAGTGCCAAAAAGTAGTATATAAATAATGAGAAAGGCTACCGTAAATTTCGAACGGTAATACGTTTTTTAGCGTCAAACTGCTGTCCTGGCATGGGTGCACTCTCCGCATAACCTGAATGTACTAGTAATATAGCGCGGAAATAGGTACTACTAAAACAACCTTTTAGTTCATCTTCCCGTTCATTAGTCATTTCACTTTTAACTTTTTCCTCTTTCATTTTCAAACGTAATTCTTCCAATTTTTCAAACTCCTTTAAAACCTTTTGGTAATCTTGAAAAAAATTAATAAAAAAACGGTTGAGGTTTTTACAAAAAACCTGACGCATCATATCCATTCCAAGCATCCCTCTTCGCTGCGTAGTTTAAGTTTTTTAAATCTATAACGACTTCGTCTTCTTGCAAATCCTCATTGGTCCATTTTGCTCCCAACTTGCGGGGGCGCTCGGTGCATTCCTTTTAAACTTAAAAAGTTAAAAGCCAACACAGTCTCTTTAAAATCGATGAACAAAATAACTTTTTTATTATGAGTCATAGCCCCACAGTTCTCACAAGCACCTTTCCGAAATCTGACGGGAGGCGGCCCTGTTTTTACGCCTCGTTCGTACCTTAAAGAAATTATTTGATAGAGACAGTAAAAAGATCTGTTTGAAAACATACCATACGTTCAAATCCAAAGAAGGTTTCTCCTTTTTAAATTTTTGGTGCTGCAAGCCTGGGTGGCCCTGATTAAGGTACCAGGGCGCCTGAGCAATGTACTACAGACATAATAATAATAAAAATTAAAGTCAATATACACGTTACTAAAACCAAAAAATAAGTTTAGCTTGTAGTACCTGTGGTATATGTGGATTGATCATGTTACCCTCAATATCTAGGGCAGGAGCCGCAGTACCAGCTTTCCTAGCATTTTCAAGTTCCTTTCGTAAAACAATGTTAATAGTAATCTATTCAATCTGAAACTAACAACAATGAATTTGCATAAATAAACTTGTGTTAACACCTGAATTCAAGTAAAAGTTTAAGTTTTTACAACTTCTTTTAGAAAATAAAAAATTTAACTACCGAGTTAAGTAGATTAAATACATATCGATTAATATTGTCAAAAAAAAATTACGAGTTATAAAACAAAAAAAACCTTCCCTAGTATAAAAAGAATAATATAAACAAACCTGTCTCCTCTTATATTCTTCCCTGGATAACTTGGCTCCTGTTGACGAGGCCATGCTAAAAAAATCTAAATATTAACGTTTACTACTCTAGTGGGTCACTGTTCTAAATCCCGCTACTTATAAGAAATGTGTTTTTTCAGCGAGAGTAGCTACCACCTCACTTTTCTACAAAATAAAACCGATTTAATAAAATTTGCCTAAAAGCAATAAATAGGTATCTTTTTGGCAATGAATGAAACACGTGGAGAGCCTTTTTAACTTCCCACTATTATTTGCCTTTCAATCCTCATTGTTGTTTTGGTGCAGCAAAATGTATACCGATTGTCAATGCCTCACTAGGAGACCGAGAAATACTCAATAACCAACTGAGCAATCTCACCTGCTTACACGGAAAAAATTGTATTATAACAATTAGCCATAGACACGTAGGCGCTGAATTCTACGTAGTCTAAGGACGAAAGTCCAAGGATATTAGAACGGGCAATACGCTAGTATTTTAACAAGAACGGTAGCCGATTACGCCCAGATAGGCCACTCCTCACAAAAAGATTCTTTTAAAAAATGTAAGACCTTCCTGAGTAAAGCCAGCGTTGTAAGTTGCTTTGTAGAATTCAAAGGGACAGGTTTGGCATTTATATCGAAAATCACTTTTATAAGTTTATTTTTTTTTTTTCATTTTATTATAATAGAACAAGATAGCTAGTTAGCACTTCTAGGTTGTCATTTAGTCAGCTTTTTTTACTAAAATAAACTCTTTATGTTTTTACGTCTAAATTTTCTTTAACTTCAAAGGATTTTTCCGGGGTTGGTGCTAAAATAGTACCCTCTTTTAATACAATAAAAGCGGAGAAAGCGAGTTGTAGTTCTACTCATTTCGTTTTGAGCAACGCTCTCTTTGGACCCAAATATACCATGCTATTCTTAAAAAGCGCACTTTCGATCGTCCTTCAGTTTCAGAGACGTCCAGATTTATTTTCAATACT
The DNA here is from genome assembly GCF_036711695.1 of Zophobas morio. NCBI lineage: Eukaryota > Metazoa > Arthropoda > Insecta > Coleoptera > Tenebrionidae > Zophobas > Zophobas morio. The sequence continues at coordinate 24,421 of NW_026972211.1, read as the reverse complement.
CTTCTACTTCTCAGCTTATATTACAAAAACTTGTAAGCCCTCTCTTGCAATAAGAAAGCGTATATATTTAAAAAAATCTGCCAAGCACACTTTCTCTTGCAAATACTTACATATCACCTTCCACAGTCTTTGTCCTTGTTTAAAAGGTACTCCCTAAACTCTTGTTGCTAATTATTTACAACTGTTGAGAGGTCTTTATTGCTGACTGACTTAAAAAAATTAATAATTTGACCAGAAATCGACGTTGGTCTCCTACTTTACTCCAGGGTGTGCAAGCAGAGTTTGAATGTTGATTCTTGTCCCTAGTACGTGTAATTTGATAACTATAGCACCTACACCAATCTAAGCACATACCCGAAGATGCGTTGAACAAGCAAATATATACTAACTTCGAAAGTATTAAATTGTACAATATGATTTTTAAATAGCCGAATATCCATAAATACCTGAGACGAATACACTAATTTAAAACCCTGGTAAAATACCAGAGAGTCGTTCTAAGGTTAAAAATAGTGGTTACTATACATAATAAAATACATTGTCTTTTCTTTTATCCGCCCTAATCTTTTTCTACTTAAAAAGTTCTTATAAGGATGACACGTAACCGGCCTTCTGGTGGGCTTGTCAATTTATTAGAATTTTTATTTTTTAACTAAAGATAAAGAAAATAGCAGCCAATCCTGATACTAGACCATGACGGAAGTTCAGCGGCAAGTGTAATAAGATTACGAGTTTTGTGTAATCTTTTGAGATTTTCTTTGTTAGTTTTCCAAATGGGAATGCATCTTTAATAAAACTGACCGAATCTTGTGGGAATCACTGTGTAACAGTTTTTATTAATTTTTCCTATGGAGAGCGTGTTGTGTGCAAATTTAGAGCAAAATATTGTTTTCGTGCTAATTTGGTTTCTTAGAGCGAAAGTTTGTGTAGTAATATTTTGTTGTTTAGGTGGTGGGGATGAGCAGCTGCGTCAAATACCAATTAAATTAATTCCCTGCCGTTTTCATTTATAAGGATTTTCATGGAAATTGCAAGTCGAGAGCTCTGGGCGTTCTTTTTTACTGTACAGCTCCTTTCCACGTGTATATACGTGGAAGCATTCATCCTAATACAGCCCCTTTTCGTGCTTGCTTTTATTCTAGTATATAGGTGAGGTCTGTGTCAATTGTTATGGTTATAGCTGATATCATTTTAGGTTGTCCTGTGCGTTCTGTTGCTTACCGTTTTAAGTTGATTATGTACATAGTAGGGGGCAATTGATTTTGAAGAGTTGACTTCTGTTTATTAATAAGTATTCCTAAGATAATCTCGTTCAGTGTATTTAAAATTAATATTTCTGTTTATAAATTTTTGTTGTTTAAGAAAGCACTTTGTATAGCCATGTTAAAGGTAGCAGGGTGGAGTCTTTCGTGGCTATAACATGATAACCCCAACAACGAAAAAGGAAAAAAAGAGTATGAAAGTTACTTTTTATTATTATATCTTTTTAATTATTGACTTTTGCTGTTGCCCCATTTAACATCTCTAGAAAAAGTATCATGAATCTTCTGGTTTTCTAGGGGGAGTACTTGGCTAGCCTTTGGTCACCCATAGTAGTACTAACCAGGTTCCTGGAAATTTAACTTTTCAGGGCGGAGGAACTGAAGAGCTTTTTGCCAGTGCACTCCCCACTTATTTTGTAATTTATTTATTTATTTATCGTTTTTTCACATACTATAGTCGTCATGCTGTTATAACTTAAACTGATTAATCTAAATACCCTCATTTCGGAGAGGGTTGAGGAAGGTAACCTCCTTTGCAAATTAAAGCCTCTCGGGTTTACCTCCCATAACATAAAGATAGCGACTTCTTTGCGATTTAAGCGTTTAACACATTTCTCCCCATCTCCCAAAATTAAGAATATTTCAACACTCGGTTTTTTTCTAAGCTAGATTTAAAAAATGTTTAGGTCGTTTATGTATTGTAAAATATACCAGAGTATAGGTTCAAGGCGTTAGTTTTTAAATTGTTGGGATGTTCTTCATATTGTATAAAACACTTTAAAGTCGTCCATTTAAGGTAAAGCAAAAGAGGTTCTATTTCACTTTTGTGTTGTAATTGGGGTTTCGCACAAACCTAGGTGCTCCTGTATACATTCTAAGGAGATTGTTTTGGGGAGTTGTTTTGAAATTTGAAGTCTGTTTATAAGCAAATTCCAGCAGTAAGGCCTGAAACAATTGCGTAACTCATGATAAATCTAATAATAGCTTTATATATTTGGAGTTTATTTTACTGATTCAAAGGACTTTTGCATGAGGTGATATAAAGCAAAAGTTATTAATTTTTTTAACACGATAATCAATGAGGCTTCTAGCTAAGTCTAGATTCAATAATAACGCTTAAGTGTTTACTCAAATGCACCAAGGAAGAGAGCTTGCGATAGTTAGGGCTTTGATGTTCTCAATTTTTCTTTTTCATGAGATGATCAACACATGGCATTTGGTGTTTATCGTAATTTTCCTCTTTGCAAACCATTTTTCAAGGGTATAAAGGAAAGCCTGCACATAGTTAATAGCTAATTTACTTCATTTTAGGCTACCAAGCCGTTTATTACCTTTACAAGAGGTTAAGCATCTTCACTTAGGCATATTTGTTTAGATTACATTAGAATAAACATTTTTGATACGGGGCCGTTTAGTATGTTTGTCCGGGTCATAATTGCCGCGTAACCCCCTGCCAAAATGTTAAATATCGCGTTTTTATTGAAAATATTAGCTTAGGGACGTTTCTTAATTGTTTTATCTTTTACTTATAGTTTTTATGTGGTTTACTTTTTTTTAGTGTATTTGAAGGTGGTTTACATAGATATTTCACGATAAACTCCCTAGGTGAAGGGTAACAGGTCTAACAGTTGTCAAGGTTTTGCCCGGCCCTAGATGCTAGTCGCTACGGGTTTAATCTAAAGTTGTAAATAGTTCAATGTACGACCATTAAATGGTTCTTATGTTAACTGTGCACTTAGGTCACGATTAAAAGAGTTAAGAAGACCAATTGATCTCCCTTAAAAACGGTAAAATCTGATTTTTTTTACGATTCGAAATAGTATTCATTGTACGCAGCCTACGTACACAGAATTAACCTTTTTGTATATGCAATTATCTACTACCGAAAATAAGTTAACGGAAAACAGTTATCTACTTTACCTTGGTTTTAAACTGATCGAGAATAAAGCAAAAGTTCTAGTTCAAAACTATTATAAAGAAGATAATGGGACTATTTTTGTGACTTTGACTTTACTTTGATAAGTTAAAAAAAAAGAAAACAATTTTAATGTCACAATAAATCTACGTATCCCTATCTGTTACTCATTACACGGCTCCATTAAAAATTAAACAACACTAACATGTACATAGACAACATACACTTCGACAAAAGTAACCACCTAGAAATAATTAAAAAAAAGATAAACCAATTAAAAATCTCATAAACTAATATTTTTAAGAAACGCAATTATAAACATTTTGGCAGGGAGTAAATATTATAAATATTTATTAGATGCATATATGGTATTTATTGATTAACGCATTTTAAAACGGAACCTTCTTTACTATTACCATAATAACCAAATGTTTTAGGCTTCCAGTGTGCCGCTGACCTTTCAGGCTGTCGAATTTAAGTTTTTTTTTTAATGCCCTATACATCTGCGTGGAGGAGAGCAGAATCTAGCAAGTTTGTATAAATCATTTTAAGGTTTTAGTATTTAACAAGGTAATAGAAAAATAGATTACGCTGTGGGCCAACCAAGTAAAGAATTACTAAAAAACTCACTTACACTTGTGGAAAGTGCCTTCAAAAATCTTTGTAATGAAGTTGCTCTCGGAAAATACGATTATAGATACATCTTGCAATACGGGGACAACGCTGGCAATCAGGACGTAATATTTTTATTGTTAATCTAAGTAGTAGATATTTAACTTTTTAAAACCCTTTTCCTTTATAATTCAAAAAATCATTATTTAGTAAAAATGATAGCTATATTCAAAATAATTAACTTACTTTTTCTTTAAGCTACAACTCAACCTTTTCTGGTATTAAACATTTCTTTAACTATCAACTTGTTTATAATTATAAACTCGCATTGAGAAATAGAAATGACATTTAACTTTTACTAAACTTCTGTACTATACTCCATGACATAAAACTAAGCACTTGACTATGAAAGTAATAACTGTTAAGCTACTCTTAGTAACTTAGTCGATCCTCTTATTAATACTTATACTTATAAAAGTTCCTTGAAGAGCTCGCTAAATTTTTAAGTTTTGAGTACTCTTTAAGAGTTAGCCCCGAGCATTTATTCGTTACAAACGGCTCGTCTTCAGGTTAGCCTTTCGTTTTTTTTTAAACTCTTGGTTTAGTTAGTTTCTCTTTAGTTATTAAAGCATGTTCATAATATGTTTTGTTAAAAACAAAAATCTCTCTTCATATACGTTTAGGTCTAGAACTCTGCTGTAATATATTACTCGGAAGTAATAAGTTGGTTTTTGTTGAGGACCCCACATATTTCTTGGCTATGAACACTTTTAAAGACCACAATGCTACGGTTTAAAGCATACATAATATCTAGTACCTTTAGAGCTACCTATGTCTATTCAACTCAATATTAAATTTATTTAAAGAATTAAAAAACTATAGTTTCGCAGACACCTTTACACAAAAATCTTAAATCTTTTTTATAAAGGAAATAGTACAAAGAGTAAAAAAACTTTGTACTAACAGCTAGTACTATTAAACTTAAAACATAGCTTTTGTACGTGCGGTTAAATAGTTAATATCTAATTCTAATATGAGCGAAACCCATAGCATTTTTCGTGCCAAGCATATGTGGAATTATTTTTGTTTATAATGCCATGAACTACATAAGTGTTTAAATTTGAGCATATCGAGAGGTGAACTGACTAGTCAACTGAGCTGTAGGCAGCTAACGACTGTTCAGGCCTCAGAAAAATGACACACCGTTATACCAATTTGGATAGAAGGAATATAATCTTAATATAGAAATTGTAGTATAAAATTTTAAAAATTACTAATAACGTAGTTGTGATCACAGTTATTTTATTCATTTATTACTAAAGTTAACTTTTTAGTGAAGTTTAAATATTGATAATTAGTTACGTTTAAAGCTTTTTATTCTCTTTTACCAATATATTTATAGTACATAATGTGCATTACTTTCCCTATTATTTCTATGCTCAGCTCGTTAAGGTGGACACCGATGAAAACGGTTTAATGATCGACAATTTGATATTAAAGATTACTAAATATGGAAAACCTGCCTTCCTTTACGTCATTCCAACTTTTAGTAATCCTACGGGTATGAGTAACCGAAGACACATACACAACGCTATAAGGAATACACCAAATAAGAGATTTATAATAAAAATATTTGTGGTAACAAATTTAGTTTTTTAGGTTTTAAATAGTTTAATATTGATTAATAATACGAGAAAGTAAAAAATTAAGAAATTTCTTATTCTAAAGAATAATCCGAAATAGCAACGAGATGAGCAGTTTTGCATAAACAGAATGACATGTCATCTAATAATGCTACTTTTTATTTTCTTGTAAAAACTTTTAAGTATGAAAGCTTACTGCTACTTTGGTCGGTTTCTTTCTCAGTTTTTATCTCCATATTTACCGCCCAATCATTTTCTCACTTTAATTTTACGTTTTTATAAGGCGCTACGCTCTCAGACTCGCGTAGGCGGGAACTTCTGGCCATTTGTTCTAAAAATGACATAATAATAGTTAGGTAATAATTTTTTTCGGCCTATAATTCAATTTTATAGAACTGGCTACCGTCGATTGGAAAGTAAATATATAAGAACGATAAATTTCTAAATAATTTGTTTATTTTCTATCATACAACAGCGACGATGTTTACCAGCTTCTATGGTTTGAGGAAAAGCCTCCTCTTCCTTTAGTTTTATATTCAAATCGTCACGTGGTTTCCTTGGGTCTCAACCTTTCCGTTATTTTTTCATTATAGCCCTTATCGGCTTTTACATTATTTAGGCTATTACTTTTTACTACATGTTCTTTGCGCCATGGTTTTCAGATTATTCTTATTCTTTTAATAATAAATTTTTTTATCTAACCTATTAGTTGGTATTCTATTACTTTTCAAATTTTATGTACTTTATTTTTAAGTTCATTATTAAACCTAATTTACGTAGGATCTTTCAGTAAAATTCTAGCGCCAGGACTAAGGTACGGCGCCTCGTTAGAGCAGCTAATTCTAACGCTAATTAACACCGTTGTGATTGCTGTGACTTAAGATTGGGATGGATTCAGTCTCATCCAAGCATTATTAAGAAACTCTGCGAGAGAGGATTTATACAAAGCCAAGGAAAATCTTTTTTTATTATTAAAGTTACTTATTTCTTTATTGCATACATTTCTATGAATAAATCTACAGGCAAAATTATTGGCTATATATCATGTCATCTAACAGGTTGTATGAATCCATTCGCTTCTTCTGTCGTTCTTCAACTTTTAAAAAGTAATCGCCTTTCTTCACATCTCGTTCGCTTAAGAACTTCTTTGAAAGAAAGAAAGGTTCCTCTTACTATTGTCATATATGAATGCAAGGACAACTATACGAATAGTGCACTTGAAGTTTGTTAGCCTTTCTATGTTTGCGCCGCATTCCTTGTGAAAAATATATAAACAAAAATATTATATCAGTAGTAAACCGTTTTAGAAAAAGAATTTTGTTTTTTTTAAGTTCTTACTTTAGCAAATGTGCCTTAAAAATAAAAGAAATAATGCAGAATAGTATGGAATAACAATATACCAGGTAGACTATTTTTGTGCAAACCGAACAGTGTACTTCTCTTATTGTAGATAAGTAGCGTTTTCATATTTTTTTTGCTACCAATTAACTCTGTTAATCTCGATATTACACGTTTTTCTACTTAAGACCCCTTTTCCTTTAAATATAGTTTGCGCATATACTTATCATATGTGATAAATTTAAGGTAGCACTGTGCAGATCTATACGAGAGAACTTGGCCGATTATTGCGACTTTGTTGAGCCCTATGGAGGCTACTTTTTGTGGGTCACGGTGGATAAAAAATTTCTTCCAAGTACGTAACTCTTTGAATTTTGGATTTAAAAGGGCCCTTAAAATGCTATTTGTCTTTAATTTTGTACAGTTTTTGACAATATTCAAGATATTGTCGTTCTTCGCGGGGCTAAGTGTTCTGTTGACGGCACAAGCCATTCTTGTAAACTTCGATTTTGTTTTGCATTTTATGAAACAGATATACTTATAAATGGCATCGAAAGACTTAAAGAAACATTTCTTGATAGAGAAATAGGTTACACCAATAAAGCTTAAGTTTTTATGTCGTATATAAGCTTTCAGTTTTTTAAGTTTTTATCACAAAGTTCGTTGTAAACTGACTTTAAAAGACTTCAAATGTAATAACAACTTACCTGTAAAGTAGTTCTCCATTTATAATACTCTTTTAGCCATCGTGCATAATAAATCGACTCGAACTTTTGTATTTTGTAAAAACAACATATATATCGCTCGGTTTAACAGTAAAAATTCTAATAATTACAGCTCTTTAAGTAGTAACACTTTTTTAATAGGCTTACCTACACTTTTATTATACCTCCTTAATATATTAATACCAACCTACAAAAAGCTTTTATACCGTTTTTATATCGTTATGCTTGCAGGTTAATAAGTGTATCTGGCGCATTATCTTTTACTTATGATATGGCTCTAAGAGCAATTATTATTAAGAATAAAATGCTAGCACTAACTAAAAGTGGGGTTATAAAAGGTGGAATAACTATTATTCTGGCAATAATATGCGAAACTATCCCGCGGGTACCCTATAAGGTAGAGTCCATACCATTCTCAGTTGTTACCAACCAGCAAGTACGCTTAAAAACTTGACATACCTTCCAATAATTATCGAGATATTAATATTCTTGTGGCGTTACCTTTGTTATTTCATTAAAAAAAACGAATTTTAGTGTTTATTAAGTACTGTTTTATGAGGTAAAAATTACCGTTTAAAAAGTCTTACAAGGACTTTACGCCGTCGGGAACAACGGTTTGTAGATGGTTTGCTGAGTTTAAACGGGGCCGTACTAACATAAATGATGCTGAACGCTCTGGACGCCCAAACGAGGCGGCTACTTCAAAAAACGTCCATTAAGTACACAAAATTGTCGTTGATCAACCTAAAGCAACGGAACGTGTAAGCTGTCATTTTACACGAACATTTGGGCACGAGAAAACCTCGCTCGGTATGAGTACTGCTTTTGCCCGTACTGTACCAAAAACAACGTGTTAATGATTCGGAACGCTGTTTGAAGCTGTTTAAGAGGATATTTTTAATGCGATATGTAACAATGGATGAGTCCTGGGTCTATCACTACATTTTAAAAAAAGTCAAATGAGTAGTCGGCCGAAAGCAAAGGGTGGAAGCCTCTAAAAGCGACCAAAGACGCAATAGTCTGCCGAAATGATTATGGTTCTCTATTTTGGATGACCTAGGTAATTCATTGGCTACCTTTCAAAAAAAATCATGAATAGAGAATATCATATAGCTTTCGTGGTTCAATAAAGGAAACAACTACAAAATTTTCGACCTCAAATGGCGAAGAAAAAATGCTTTTTCCTCAAGACTATGCACCGTGTCACGAGTCGATGGTTAGCAGTAACAGTAATAGTGGATATAAAGGTAGAAGTAATAATATTACGGTAAAAATAGCCCCTATTACCACGCGTAACAAGTCCTTTTAAATAAAAATAACTTTTACAGTTATGAGGCTAATAAACAAGTATAATTTTTGGAAATTAAGTCCTAAGGAGATAAATGGCCTTAACGAGATGTATTTGTTGAAGTGATGTTAAAATATTAGCGAAATTCAAGTATATCCTTCTGATATCACCTGACCGCGCCATAAAGTGATGTTAGAGCTTCACTACCCTTAGTCTCCGTTCAAATTATCAACCATCTGGTAAAAATATTAAGAACCCGAAATGCTAAATTCGTTAGTTAATTTACCTCTTCTACCTAAAAATATAATAAATGCAGTAAAACTCATAACAGTAGGTGATGTTATAATTATTTGTCAAAGAAAAATGCGTACTTGGAAGTGACAATGGCAAAGCAACTAAGTCTATTAAATAAGAAAGCATGCTATTTACTTATAGTCGTCCTTGGGATTTTTATAACGCCAATTTGGCCATTTCCCTTGGAGTGTGAGTGTGATGCATTTTAATAAATTAATTTAAGTACCCCCCCTCCTATCGGCTTTAATATAATCGCTTCGGCTAATGATACGAGTAGCGCGGTTGAGTCATTGACATGCAATATAAAGCTAATGCACAGATGCACATGTACTTAAAAGAAAGCTTCTAAATAAAAGGTTGTAACATAGTTTCGCGCACATGCCTAGTAAACAGTAAAGATCAGTACTGTAAGATTCGGTAATCTATCTAACTTTATTACTTAAGGCCATAATTTGACGGAAAAAAAGTGGTAACTCCAACACACGATCAGGCAACTTCAAACATGAATACCTACATGTTTCGGTAAATTAAGCAATCTGACATGTAAGTCTCCTTTTCGGGTGGGTAATTGAAATTGGAGAGGTGTGTCTAACGTTGATGCCTGCCGGGGTGTCCAAGAGGTCTTGGTCTATTGATGGGGCCGCCCCTCCAGTTAGGTGATTTTCGCTTTTTCCCCCCACTAGACCAAGTAGCAGGAGTCGGGTCCAAACCTTCCCCACTGTATCCCAGTTCTAACGAAGACTACACCGGGTATTCGTGCCGTGACATCTTAGGAGAAATCCTAATTAAGCAGTTTTAGATTTTTAAAAAATCCGTTCATAGTAGGTCAGTGCTTCAAAGATAGGTCATTCAATTTTTTTGCTGTTAACATTTAATTCGCTCTACAAGACTAAATAAAGAGTAAATCGGTTGTATAAGGAGCAATTAAGAGAAAGTTTGCTTAAGTCTAAAGACTCAGCAGAGAAATTAAAAGGAAAGCATCGAAGGTTAAGTACGTAACACAAATCATTTGATGGTACCCTAGGAAACCTTTACTTCCGCTGAAGACGTCTCAATAATTTATTGTTTTTAGATCCCCAGACAATTGGAAGGTTATTAATTAGTATTAAAATTCCGGATCTTGCTCGTAGATCGAGTGCTGACCCATAACTTTCCTAGGAATAAATATCAACCATGAGTTTTCCCCTCTTTATCGCGTTAAAGCGGAAAATTTTTCTCGAAGTTAAATATTTTAATAATAAATTTGCTGCCTTTCAACGCTTCTTACCACAGGTATTCATGTGCATTGAGAGCTTGTTGGTATATATCGGGTCTCGTACAGCACGCTAGAAACTAAAGGGGCCCTACTACTTCCTGATAAGAGCAGTTAAAGGTAACGTCCTCCTGTAGGTCAAGTTGTTAGTCGTTTAGTGGATATTTAATGGGTTTGCAATCTTCCACCTCGTAGTAAATTAAAATTCTTGCAATATAATACATTTGGTTTATTCGTAAACCACTAGCAGAGTATTTGAAATTTATCCCAGTAAACGAGCTTGTGGAAACTTCTTTTGAGTCAATAATCAGTTTTTCTATCAGACTTCGAGCCCTCTGTATAAAGCTAGTATAAACCTTAAAATCCTCAACATAAATAAGCATAAATATTTAAAATTTCCGCTTACGTTTAAAAATACATAGGGTTCCGACTTTAATTGCATAATCCAATCCTTTAACTTTGGATAAAAAATATATTTAAACCAAAGAAATCCTGCTTGTTTTGTACCGTAGAGTGCCTTTTGCAATTGTAGGCAGTATCTCTCGCCATCAACATTTGGTTCCATCAGGTTTTTTTTTTCCGTAGGGCATGAAATATACATTTTATAGTCCATATCTGTATGAACGTAAGAGTTCCTAATTTCAAACGAGGGAGGTCTCAGACTGCTATTTAGAGAGGTCCAACTAACCTTACCGTTTCCTTTAAAACCTTGGCCTTTAGTGATCCATCTGTCACTAATATACTTTCAGATGGTTGGAGATAGGGTTTAATATACTTCTATTCTTAAAAAAGCGGCAGCTGGCCCAGAGTTAAATCGATCATTGGACGACATTGGGGGTTCAGGTTTGGTCTACATCCCATTTTCCTGGTAATGATATGAAGCGATACCACATTTATAAGTACTTGCGAACCCTTATTTTTTTCTTTGTAAACATTTCCTAGAGTTATGACCATTTCTTTTACAATAGCTGCGGAACTTTTCATAAATATATTGTAACACTGGGCCCTACGACGATTGGGTTTACCGCAGCGCTTACATGAATCAGTCCTCATTTGATTCATGTGAAGCCTAATTTTTTTTTTTCGGCCTAATGGAAAACCTATTCATCTTTAGTGCTACCTCGATTGTATTTGCGTGGGATCGATTCACTGTCACCTCCCGAATGAAAGCAGCTTCAACTACGTCAATTAGCATTAGTTTGTCAGTTAAACAATTTCTGTTTAAGATAACCTGCTTAAAGTTGGTCCACATATCATCAAAAGGGAAAGCACCATCGGTCACTTATTTTTCCTCGCGATCTTGGTGCTTTATTCGTGCGCACAACAAATTGATTCTCTCTACTAAAGATCTAATAACTTCATTCTCGCCTTCTCTAATATTGGTCAATTCTTCTTATGAAAGAAGTATTGAAGTATTCCTTCTGTTATTCACATTCAACTTACTATATAAGGCAGTGCACAGTGCACTCGGGTTCAACTTAGCTCCAATTAAACCATTCCCACCGCTTTTCTGACTATTTTCATCAAAGCAGGACAGTGGTGGAGATAATTACTTGCCATGCAGAGTTAAGCTTCTTCCATAACTGCACTTTCAATGCTAATTAAGTACACATCCATAAAATACTCCAGTCGGGTCAGGCAACCCCAACCTTTAGAGGTTTAATATGTGAAGTAGATAGTGATATCCTCAGTCGAGAGCTTGGCTGTTACCCTGTTAAAGTATATGGCTTGTAGAGAAATAAAAGTATATATTTTATTAATAACCGTTAGATATAAAGATATATGTGTAAAGATCAGGATAGAAAATAGTCCACTCGGTCAATCGACTAGCAGATAGGTGCAGACACACTAAGGAATCCTATGAATAGCAAGAACTTTTGATTCCAAATTGTAAACTGGCTTTTATAATTCTTGATTAGGATTAGCCATTTCCAGAAAATGGAACCTTTTTCCGGGAAATAATTACTATCTTTAACTTATATTAGGTCAATATGCCAAGTATTACATCCCATTTCCATATATGGTAACCATTATGCTGTGTCAGGTAAATTAGTTATAAACTGGGTTATTTTCAAAATTACAACCCACTGGAACAAATTTTCTCACACATACAACCGTTCACTCTCCAACATTGCGAAATATACATTAAAAGTAAAATGAATAAAAATTACAAGTAAACACAGCCAATTCAACTCCAATCGAAACCCAAGATAATTTATATACGTAGACCACCTAAATGGGCATAGTCTGTTTGAATATCTTATTCTTAGTTAGAAAACAAGCAGCCCCTCCAAGCAAACAAAGTTAGCGCGCACCAGGAACTGGTAAGAAGAAAAAAGTGTTGTTATTTTTTTTTTGGCACTGGCATACTACGACCGGTCTTCTAAAGATCTTAAGCCGCTTCCCCTCTTCTGAAGGGGTTGAGGCACTAGTGCTCACAGTGTACGCTCTTTAGAGAGCTATAATGACTGTCCCGAAGGACTGAAAAAGCGGAATCTAAAAAATGTATCATAGCATCCTACCAACGTTTTAAGTATCCAAAAATGGCTACCGAGGAATCTTCAAAACACTCTGCGAGACCGTATTCCTAAGGATAAAGATACGTAATAGTCGGAACAGATGCTCGCTCTAAACATGACAATTAATTTATATATATAAAAACGAAGAAAAACTCTTTAACTAAATTAGGTACCACAACAAATATACGAAAAGCTTAATACTTAATAGTATTAAAAAAAAAAGCATTTATGAGAGGTTCGAACGATAAAGGAATGAATTTAAAGTGAATTTACTAATGAGTTCAAAAACAAAATTTAAAAACCTGGTACTCCTTAGATCAATTTCCCAAGGACGTACCTCAAGATGTACCTCAATACATGCTGATGAAAGAATTATACAAACTTTTGTAAACATGAGATGTCCATCAGAATACTGGGGTGAGACCATGTGGGCTCTAGAATTTTTGGAAACAACCCCCCTAAAGCTCATAACAGCTTAACTCTAAACGAAATATAAAGTTTAAGGTATCCAAAACTGTAATCATAAAAAACTCTCGGCTGCAAAGGCTTTGGTATACGACTATAAATATAAACTTAAGTCGAACGATCGAGCATTAGAAGGCATTTTACTCTCGAAACTACTGATTCCTTTGAGGACGAGTATTCTATACAAAATAATCATACTAACCAAATTATCAAATTCGACTTTCTTTAAAAACATCTTTTCATACAACACAACGACAACCCGAATTCAGTACATGGTAACCACCAATACATCATTACATTGACAAGTTAGACATCCGATAATACAAACTAATGAGGTCGCCTCAGACACTCGGGACCTGAACACAAAACGTATATCTTGAGTAATGAAAGAAAACAGATAAAACTAACACTATAAACAAACCAATAAAAGAAGCTAGTTTTTTCCTGTTGTCAAAGACGAGACGGTTGCACTCAAAGCCGAACGAGAATAAAACTGATATTCGAACCTATAAACACACTTCCTCTTCTCAAAACCAAAAAGCGATCGAATTCAAAGCTAAACGAGAATGAAACTGAAACGATAAGTTCAAAATATGTGTACATGTATATGAAAAAAGTATATTAAAGCAAGGATTAGTTAAGTATAAGTATTGTAAGTGTATAATTAAATAGAATAATGTAGTATAAAATAAATATATAGATTCAAATTAAAGAAGTAAAACGAGAGCAAGGAAGGCATTTATTGACCAGTTTTCGGGTTGTATTTATACCTTTACAGAAGGTAGATATATGCTTCCCTATATGTACAATAACTTAAATCCCTTACTTACAGACAACAACTATGAGTATTAGTCTAATTGTATCCTTATAAAATTTATTGCTGATCAGTAGGCTAGATAGCTAATGCGCGGCGTCCTTGCTAAGTCGACCCCTTTACTACCACGCCAAACCACCTATATTAAACAAGAAACCTAGTACTACGTATAATGTAATGTCTATTCTGTTAACAGTTTGTTATTTAAGTGCTTGAAGCTACAATAAGCTAAAAGTTACCAAAAACCGGAAAAATTTTATATTAAAAAATAAATTCAAACATTCCTAAGTCTTTGAAGTATCTATTATAATTTATATATGTAAGCTTTCAAAACCAGAAATAGTGGCAACCCCTTTCTTTTATTTTCCAAGTTGTTTATTACACTTTAAACCAAGAATTAAAAGTATCGCCACGACGCGTTTTATTGGGTTTAGCCGAAACACTATAGGATAATAAGTTTGGCTTTTAAAATATATTTAATTTTTCAACTTAGCTACGAACAGAGATACCGAAATTCTCTAGCAGAGCCGAAGTATTCAAAAAAAAATACTATTCTAAGTTTAAGTAATTGTAATATACACAGTAAGTCTATGTTATAGTTGTATAACAAAATAAACTTATAAGGAGTTGAAAACTTACAAATAATATTGTTAAAATGGTTTTTTCTTAAGGGGACAAAGTTATTGTTATAAGTAAAACAGTTTTATAGCTTTAATTTACTGTTTTCAACTCTAAGTGTAACAAGCAAGATATATCACTCTAGTAAAATTTCACATAAATTCCTTTCTCTTTCTAAAGCTTTAATTTTATCGTTAAAAAGAGGAAGTATTTTAACCTTTACTTGTATAAGTCTACAAAAGGTGAATAATAAATAAAGTTTATAAGGACACAAGTTCAAATAAGCAAGAAATATAATAAATATACCGTTCCACGTTTTCTAATAAAGTTTTAAATTTTTCCTCTGCTCGTAATTGTTTTGAAACTTTTAGAGATTATTTTATTTTTATATATATAGTTTAAACAATATATATATAATATCTGTATAAGAGCTTTTAATTAAATAACCTGTGACTTCCCCGTCAGAAGAGAAAGATTCAAGTTGAGTCTTTAAAAAATAAATAAAAATAAAATGTAAAAAAAAATTGTAAGTGTTGAATAATAAAGATAACGGCTAAAGTTTCTGTAAAAATTATTATCTAGTCGCATAATACGCATGGATCATAGTTAAGCAAGTTGTCTGTAGAGAAAACTTTAGAAAGATCAACGTGCATTTGGTATTCAGTTAAAGATAAGTCCAAGTCCATAACTAATAGACACGAACTACAAAAATCAAACAAAAACTTTGAGAGCTTAAGAATTTCGAGAGGCGTGGGGAAACCTAACAAAATACCTCATTTTATTGGAAATCCCGTGTGAACTGCTACCATTTTTATCACAAGTGCCATAAAGTAAATGCTATACACAGCTCAATATTCTAAAAAAATTTTTAATACATACTATTTGTAGCATAGCAATTTTTTTATGTAATAAAGGATTTTTTTTTATAATTCAATCTAACGGGGACCTATTCTATTCCGTATCAATGTTACAGTTTCTGTATATAGGCCTACCATACCTTTCTCCTCACCAATAATTTAAAACTACCGCCCTTGTTGCTAACTTTTTTTTAGTATCTATTCTTTAAGTTTTATATTCAGAAAACCTCCATTTGTTAACTATCTTTGTTATAGAATGGTAGGCAGTTATATAGTTTAAAAAGTAGGGAAAAGTTGGGCCTAGGTCATTTAGTATTAGTTTTCATTAAAGTCGATTCTGATAATTTTAAGGTTTTTCATTACATTTAGCTTATATTTCAACCAATTTAAAGTTAGTCAACCAACGCTGAATATTATAACGAGCAATTTACCATTTATAAGTCCATATATAAACTTTTTCTGAGGGGTGTGATAACAAACTAATCTTGTCACAGTACCCGATTAAAACTGAAAATTTTTACGAATTCATAGGGACAGCAACATAAATATATGTGTGTCAGGTTGCCTTTCCGACTAAGATGAGTATGAAATTTTCAATTTAGTTTTGAACGGTAGCTTTCAGTATACAGGAATAGGAGAAGGTATAACTTGATTGTCTAGAGCACAAAAAAAGAAAAGCGTACACATTATATAGGTGGCTATACATTGGACTGATACTAAGCGTCTAAAGAACAGATGAATAAAAGTAAGTCTAGCTTCTTAAGGAACACAGTAAAAAGTAAGGATTTAGATTATATTTTTAACGATGTAAAAGGTTATTTTTTACTTAAATCAGGTTGAGCTCACTTTGACATAGTTTCTATATTAACACAAGGATTAATGCTGCTCCACCCTTACGTATTTTATAATAACCATATATTTTTCATTTTCTTAATTAGTTTTTTTTTCATTTAATGGAGCTATCAGACTATGTGCAAATGCGTTTTTTTCTTTTTACAGAGCACGCATAGAGATTTTACACGTGAGGTTTGTTCCAGAAGTTTCTCGAGACAATAAAATTTTACTCTGCGGAGAAAGCATAAGCATCCTTTTTATAGTAGACCATAAAGATGATCGTGTCGTTTGTGTATTAAAGCCGATGGAAAGTTTTTCGGCAACGTAATAAAGAAGACCACATTTATAATTATAACTCGTTAGCCCGTAACTAAGGTCTTCTGCCAATAATTAATGGTGTACTAAGTAAGCCATCCGTAGGTGGTTGAGTTAAAAATCAGTAGCCAGGTGCCCAAGGGGAGGTCTTAATGTGAAGGAGTCGTTTTTAACCACGGTCCGCCCGTCATTTGTCGTAGCAGCTTATTATGTCTCCTTTGAAGCGAAGAGACTATTTCTGGTGAGTTGTAGGCCCAGACCACAGATACGTATGTTATGATTGACCGGGTATACAACACACACAAGCGTCACTTGCTGTGTTACGAAACTTGCTTCCTGCACAAAGTAAAAGATAGAAAAGTTTGCATCGCTGCCTTGTGACCTTCGCTGGAAAGTTACATGGTTACTACGAGAGCTTATTGCCAATGAGGGCTGCTTGAGGACACCAAAGGTTTATCTTGTCTTCAAAGGGCAGTGACAGTGGTGGTGCAGAGCGCTTCTTGGCGATGAAATGGACTTTTCTTTCTTTTTGACTTTAAGTAAGATGTTTCTTGTTGCTTTCTAAAAATTAAAGTCGCAGATCGTTCATTCCATCAGGCGGAGGAGCACTTGCCTCGTTGAATGCTTAATGCAATCTAAATTATAACAGTGGTAGGGTTATAACGGTTTAACTTACTTCCCAACTGCTGATACAGGCTGATAGACCGGTAATTCTTTAAACCATCGCCTAAGCGCATATCCTTATGGGAACTACAACAGTAACCATCTTCATCGCAACGTAAAAGAGCCGAGGGCAAGCGTTCTAGTTGTTGAGGCGGCATGGAGGATCCAGCGGCACTATTGACATTTGCTCAACATTACGTTAATACTGTCGGTACCTGGTGCCTCCCGCTTTGGTAGGGCTATTATAATCTTAATTTCAACTGTGGAGATTGATCAGCTTCTCCTTGTCATCGAAAAAGTTTGACTTACAAAGCATTTCTTTTTCAATTAAAGGAGGTGACACACACTGAGAAGACAGATGAATTAGAAGAAGGTGTATATTTGTCTCCTCGTCTTCCGCCATCAAAGACGCCGTCCCGTAAGGGGGGTAGAGGTAAATGCGCCCACTATATTTTAGTAATGACAGAAAGAGACAAACGCGTTATCGCCAGCTTCAGAGATATGGCTCAACTTGATCGCCTACGGTGGGTTGTGATGTGTAAATGCGCCTGTGTAATGGATCAAGCGGTAAATTTACAGTGGGCTTTGTGACACCGTGGTTAGGTAAATTAGACGTGACGCACGCTGGTAGAACCTTTAGTTCATCGAGTAGACGGTCGAAATCGTTGTGAGGATGTAGTACGCCACGGCCACATAGCCTTAAATTTAGCAACTGCAATGCCGAGTGGATGGGGTCTCGTCGGTATCGCCGAAAATCTAGAAAAGGGTTGTCGTGAGGGCCCCTTCGAAGAATTTAGCCCGGTCTATAAAAGTCCTAGTAGTTGTCCTCGTGTCCTCTTTTCGTCGCCCAGCACAGGAAGGCCTTACAGATAGGCCGACAAAAATACCTAAAGAACACCACTTTTCGTTGAAATAATGTTTATAAAAATCGATATTTTGAACGTCCAGCGCCCCCGTCTCCCTTATGGACGTTGGGTACTAGTCCTACGACCCGAAGTCCGCGCTTATTGGAACGGGCACTAATAAAAGTACTGTTAACCTCTGAGTTCAAGCCACCTTATCCCAAGCCTCAGTTTATTTTGCTACTATAATTGAAGATAGAGTTGCTTCTATGCGGAGAGTGTGTGAAAATGTCCTTTTCATAGTAAAACATGGAGAAGGGGAAGCCCTTTCGGCCGCGTGATGAAATAAACTATATCTTTCATTAATCTTAGTAATCCATCGCGGGCCCCATTCAGTGGGTAATACTATGCAAGAGGCGGCGAGAAAAAACTTCTACGAGAAAAACTGCTACCATATTTTTAGGACATAAATCGGTCAGTCAAGTGATGATAAATTAACTTTAAATTAAATAAAGATCATCAAATTAAAAAGAAAAGAAACATGTTTATTATTCTTTATAATTACACATAATAACGCTTTCACATGCCCCTTTATTTTTAAATTAATCTCTATGAATCAACTTAAATTGGTAAAATTTGTAACTACAAAGGAGTAAGGGTTAAGGGTTAGGGCAAATACATATAAAAGTCACTTGGACAAGTAACTTTTTATTTTTCTCTTTTCTCTTTTCTTTTTCCTTGTTGTTTTAAATTACCCACTTACGGACTGGGTCTTTCGGGTGAGTGTTAAGTAGGTTTCCAGCGGGTTTCGTTCTAAGGGGGTTGAATTGGTATCACCCAAAGGCGGAACACAACGTGAATGCAATGACATCAGTTTTGGGTCATGTCACCCTCTACTCTACAAATGGGTCAACTTTGATGTTTCTGCAAGTCCTCTGCTGGGTCGGATTTTAATTAAACCCAGACTAATATGGCTAGTATCCGATTTGATACTTGAACTCATTGATTTGACATAAACCTGATGCAGAGTGACTATGGTACCTTCCTGAAACTGCTCTATTGTGAGCGTTGCGTTGTGCTTTGGGAAGCTTCTAGGATCTTTTGGGTCGTAGCGAAAGATATACTTTTAAACTTGGTAAAAATCTATGGTTGAATAAAGCCCTTTGGCAGGTGCTAAATTCTCTGTATCTGATGGCGAAGTTTTAGCTGGTTCTATTATCACGGGAAATTTGTAGCTTGATGAATGACTTTATAGCTTAAATCATAAATAAAGTAAGACACAAATAGGTATCATACAAACTATTCAACTTTCTTCTAAGCTTCGCCTTGAGTACTAGAATTTCCTTTCGAAGATGTTCTCAGTGTAACATTCCTAGAAAGTTCTGTTATTAGTTAACTACTACACTATATACACAGTTAATGAACACAGCTAGTTGCTAGATCAAGCTTTTGCGCCTGTCAGTAGCGAAGACAAACGCAGGCAGGAGAACTAGTTTAGCAATGGATAATGTTTTCTATAAATGATTTCTTTGTTTCGAGGGAGGCATACTTAGTCAAATCTCTTTGATTAAGCGTGTAATAGTATTAGTTACTATATATGATATATATGTGTCTCGGCGGATTTTTGTGTCGTTTCCTATATATTATATATAGTACTAGTACTATATATATATCCGCTCCGCTCCCTATTCAGGATAGTTTAAAAAACAGTAAATATAATTTTTTAGTGCTAAATTATATTTATTATACTTAATAAGTCACTTATTATAGTGTTACTACTAAGAAAAAAATTAACAAATTTTATAAAAAAAAGGTAAAGTAACTTAGAGCGCGCTTTGAAAATAATAGTTTATTATACTATTGGCTTGTTTGTTTTCGGGAAAAAGTTGTGTTAAGAACCAACGTAATATAGCACTTATGCTAATTATTGTGTGAGAAGGAGAGAAAAAAGAGTTCGTCCTTCGTTCACTTGGGTTGTCTTTAACTTTTGGACGCCCCGGCTCTAATCCACACACCATTAATCTCTAGTTCTGTCAGTCTTTGCCAAACTTAGAGAATTGATCTTAAATAATTTGTTGCGTAGACTGCTACTATATGAAGCTTACCGCTGCATAGTGCTGAAGTGTGAATACATTTTTAAAAAGGTTATCGATTCATATTGTTACATGTACCTACGTATATCTCGATGGGGTGCAAGTTCTGAAATCTTTACGAAACTAAGGGGAGCTATAAGTCTAAATGTTTCCCTACGGCTACTGTTATATTATGGGGTGACATATTTCTTAGGTACCTAAACCGTTTACTTGAACGGTAAAACTACTTACTCTTACCCTCAGATTTTTAAATTTAGCGCACCGGCTTACCCTATTTCCTCAAGCATATTACTAATGGCACTCAATTAGCACCAAATAATTCCTTATTTTTTTGATAAAACCAATACTGGGCGCTATCCCTCAAATAAATAAAGTTAAAATCTTAAAATGCTTAAATGAAGACTTTTAAAGCTTAGTACTGTATCCCACTACAAATCTATTGAAGCACAGTACAAAATCCTACTCTTACTCGAGCATATTAAGATTTAACCCCTTAAAGGTTACTGGTTACTTTGTTTACCGCTTGCCGTCCAGGTAATTTGCATGAGTATGACTATGGAAATTGACCCTAAACGACAGGCTTGGTCTCTAAACAATCTCTGGTGGATTTGAGTACCATGTTCTACTGGATTAGGCAGCAACCTACAAAACATAAAAAAGTGGTAAATTTAGTTAACAGAGAACGTTAAGTTAAGCATGGGTTGCGCGATCTATTTATTGGACAAAAAAAGTGTTCATTCTGTATATAAGAAGTTTATTTTTAGTTAAAAAGGTAAGTAAACAATTTTTAAGCTAGTGGTGAAGCCCTTCGAATGGAGGTAAATAGTGTTATTTGAATCACTCCTAAGGGCAGTCCTTTATGAGCTTAAGAAGTCTCTTTAAAGTACAAAACAACACTAAGAGAGCGGAGCGATACATCGGAACATACTAGTCAATAATCCTATTTTAAGTTTATACAAACCGTATAGTAGCTAATTCCCTACCTAATTTACTAGCTACCGTTTCTCTTATATAACTAGAGCTAGAACCTTAGCATCCCCAATTCAAAGGTAGTTCAACTGGCTCCATAAGGTACAGGCCAACTATGACGGCATTTATCAAGATGCAAGATCTCGATCGAAATAAGAGAGGGTTACAAAATAACACAAATAGCTCGAGCCAAAAGAAGACAAAATTTACTAACCATCACAAATTTGAGCAGTCTATGCGATGAACCTGTGATCTAACCTTTGATAGACTTCCCACGTGACCAATCAATTCTGAAGTAGGAGATCTCTTCATCTATTGTGCTTTTCTTACACTTGGAGCTTTCAGGCCAATTACTAACTCGCACGTAACTCTAGCTTACGGTTCTAATTTAAAAAATTTCTCCAAGGCTTCACTAAGGGTTAAACGGAACTTTGAAATATCTATGAGAATCGATACTGCAAACGCCAGTTCTAGTGAAAAACCCTAGTTGCCTAAAATGGCCATTTTAGAGTGGTAAATAGAGCGTGCTCCCGACTTGTTCGTTATTAACAAATCTAATACATGAATAGAAAAGTAGACCATTAGGCTAGCTTTGAACTCCTAATACTATTCAAAATTAGTAGAGTTCATTTAATACAACCTCACTTTAGGGCATGCCTCCCTACTAGTTAGAAATACTCAACATTATTGGCCCAAGTCAAAATAAAAGACTACTCTCAATAGCATTATCGATATTAACATAAATACTGAATAACCACACATACACGTCTGCCAGGTTCATTACTCTAACTTCCTTAGTTGTCAATGCTTATCCAACCTTTTGAGAGAAGTGATAATCTACGAGGTTACCGTATAGTATACAACTACAACCTCAAATGACTGAGAAGGCTTTTAGGGAGTTAAGCCCAACTCAAAAAGACTTAAAAATATATATTAGGATTTTTTTTTTTTGAAAACTTTCCATAATAATTCCTGGGGTTTCGCATTGGGGCCGATCCCAAATGCATGCGAGAATTCCTTTAAGAATTTACACTGTCTGTTAACAGTAGGAAATTTCGGGAAGTGAATTAACACAAGAGAACCCATACAAAGGAGGAAAGGGCATCCTTTTTTGAAGATGCGGTTAATCTCGACATTAAAAAGGTGTAAATGCATTTCCCTATTTGTATAATACATTTAGTTTACCAGATTAGTTTTATAAATATATCTTAGCGTATTTGTACCAACATAATGAAGTCGTTATTTTTATATGCGTTGGTAGAAAATTAATTTTCTATTCTGTTTATTCATTGGCTGGTTTTGAGCTTATCAATCGGTTTAACTACGGATTACTTTTCTGAGAAAATTTTGGGCTGCTTTTATATAAATATATTACTTGCCTAATTATGGTGTATGCTTCCTTTTGTTGTTCCTACTCTGAATGTCATATAAATAGACTGCAGATTTAAAATAATCACAGATGCTCCATGGTTCATATGTAATGCTCACATCGTGACTCCCAAACGAAAAAATCAAGACTTTGGTCTTACAAACTGCGACTAAATGCTATAAAAAATACAGTAAACATACCAATTGTTTATTAGCCACTGCCGTTAGTTATACCCCAGACAGGTGTAACAGGTATGAAAGACCTAGACACATTTTAAAATGGCTTCCTAAGCGCTTCGATTTACCATCCTAATTATTTCTCGTTTATTTACACTTTATTATTATTATTATTATTATTATTATTATTATTATTATTATTATTATTATTATTATTATTATTATTATTATTATTATTATTATTATTATATTATTTTATCATAAATAATCATTATATAATAGTGACAGAGTATACACATAAACTATTATTTCCTATATGCTTAATCGACTCAAGTATTATTATAAATCAGTTAATATATATATATATTAAAAGCAGCGTATTATAGTATATATATATTATCATCTAAACCACTTTATATTATTATTATTTACTTATCTATTTATTCTAAGTATTCTTTACAATAAAATCTGCTTTTTTTTTGTTTGGTTTTGCTGTGTACTTCTTTCTTTTTATAACTTGCCCGTGTCGAAATAAATCGCAATTGAGAAAGAGGACACGTTCGTCTGGCCATGGGTTGGTACGCCAATATTAAAGCTAACGACTCTTCGAGAGGGAGTGGATCCTTCTTTACCTCTCTTAAAGTTTTAGAGGGATTACAGGAGACTGTAGTATGCCAGTAAAAAAATAAAATAAATAAATAAATAAATTTTTCAAATAATTTCTATTTGAATATTTTTTGCACAATGATTAATTCAAAATAGTTGTGGTTTGTTCTACGTACACCGAACCATGCTAAAATTTATACAGCTTTATTATTGGTTTGTGTCCTAAAAACTTGCGTAAAATCTGTTACCGCGTGCTGAGGGGGGCCACTCCATTGACAGCGAGGACAAATTTTAGTCATTTGTCTTTGTTATAAGTAGGGTCGGATTATAATGTTAAAGGTAGTATTTTGTTATGATGCCCGCTATATCCATCAAAGGGTAGTTGTCCTTGACGAGGAGGGAGCGTATGTGTACGAGTTTTATAGGCCATTTCTGTGAAAATGGTTCTTACTTAAAAAAACCACGGTGCGTTGGTTAAAAATCATCACGCATCTATTTATAAAGTAATATAATTTTTTTTAAATTCTCTTAGTAGGTTTACGTCCAGGCGGTCGGTGTAATAAGAAACTTTAATACTTCGGGCTCTCTTTTGAGGGTAGTCGCATATATTTCTAGATGTAGTCGCATTTTTTAAAATTGGGTTTTCAAGGGTGTGGTCAGGCTACGTTTGATCACTCACGGAAGTATTAGTCATGGTCTAGTACAAGTAGAGACAGCAATCTCTTACAGGATAAAAATGAATATTTTGAACCTTTTCACTCAGTTGGTCTAACTACAACTTTTTACACATTGTGTTACCCTCACACGTGGTATAAAATAAACTTTAGTGATCAATAAAAGATATAAAACAAGCTTCTTCATTGGTGGAACAGCGATTCACACGCTCACCCTGCATACTAAACCAAAAAGATTCTTCCTGGCCCTTGAGAGGAGCTTATATATATTTACAAAA